>NC_071616.1:34997063-35300093 GCF_014839835.1 Dryobates pubescens
CATTGAATGGACTAGGATCAGGCCCCTAAAAATCACAAGCACTGGCATGTAGAAGAATTTTGGGGTTGTTTGTTCCATACACAGTTCAAACCACTTTGATTAATGTGATAACAATACACACAAGCTCATACCAAGACAGACAGAGAAGGTGCAGGAAAAAGAGCTGTACATATTATTTTGGTGTTGAAGGTTTTTTTGAATGTGTACTCTCTCTTGAGTCTGTGGAAAGGAGTGTGTGCATTAAATACCTTCCACACTCATTTTCTCACATCTGTTATACAAAAGCCACTGCTGAACAGTACGATGCTTTTCACTTTCAAGCCACCAGTTCAAATGCACTGTATGTCAACAAAGATTCAAAGTATTTCCCAGCTGGCAGTCCTTCTATGACCTAACAGATGAGTGGAGTCCTCAATTCATATCCTGGGAGATAATCTGAATCCAGAAGAGCCATCACTGGCTTCCAGCAGTACACAAATGTGTTGACCACTTGAAAAAACTGAGCAAGAACAACACCCCCCAAAACAGGACTGCCAAACACACTTCAAACACTAGCACTAACTGGTACTTCTCACCTGGGCACAGAAAGAACACAATTTAGTCTTTTATTTCTAAATGCAATCTCTTTGCAGAAAATTTCCACCAGATGCTTGTTGCATGAGTAAAAGCTAGTACCTCCCTTCTAGGAACTGTTATTTCTCACCAGCCAAGATTCATCTTTAAGGGTTCATGCACCAAAAGCATGGTAAAGGAAGGCATTATGACCAGCAGCATATGTCAGGCTGTCCCAGGGCATTTGTACTTCTTTGTCTGTGATGAGTTCACGAAGAGCCACAGCCTATTTTTATTCCCAGAACAATTCTCTGCTCATAACTGCAACATGAACCAGAGAAAGCTGTTCAGCTTATTGTGGTTATATCTTACACAGCCTCATTCACTGCCAGGTGAGTAATCAGTATCATAATTAAAGAGCTAATAAAAACTTCTTTCAGTAGGAAGACACAACCCTGAAACAAAACAATAACCATTAAGGACCAGAGCAATTCATTGTTGGATTTCAGTGATGGTCATAAGCAATACTGCAAAGGGATTTGGAAGAGGGAGTGCACATCCTTTTCTATGCCCTCTAATTACTAAAAAGGTAATATCTCTTCTCTTTTCTTCAAGAATATGCCGGTAGGGATCCCACTGGAAAAGACTAGAAAGCACTAGCCTTCCAGGACTGCAGGAGGAAAGTATTTCAACTATATCAAAGAGAGACTGAAGGACAGTATTCCTGAACTGGCATCTGACCTATATGCCTTTTCAAAGACATAATGCTTAACAAGATAGAAAATTGATTATTCTATATTGCCACCTCACAACACATGGCAGAAACAGGCACGAGCATCTGCTTCAGAGCTCAGAGAACCACCAAATCAAAAAGTAGTTGAGGTTTGAAGGGACCTCTCAAGACCATGTATTCTGACTCTTCAACTCCCTCAATATCAAACTAGAGCAGGTTGCTCAGAACATTCACTAGCCAGGACTATACTATCTTCAAGGATGGAAGGCTATGCAACAATTATGAAGTGTGCCTGAATATGCAAAAGATCTCACTCATTTAAACAGAGCTAGATATAACCTTTAAGCAGTTCAGAAAGGTGTATCTTTGCTAGGCTGGATATAGCTATAAACACACAAGGAGGTAGTCCAAGAGACATACTCTCCCCTCCACAGAGGAATGCAAAGCGAAAGAATAGCATGAGCAATGATTTGCAGAGAACCTCAAGGACATGATAGGAATGATGGAGTTTTAGTACAATATTGGTTTTTTTGTAGTTCAATCCTCCATAATACAGCTGAAGGAGCCAGAGACAAATCTTTGTATTAGGGGACATCCACAAGAAGAAATATTCAAATACAGTACAGTTTAATGCTGCTTCAAAGCAAACTTTAGAAAGCAGACATTGAAGCTTCAGGTAGAAGTTAAGTCTCTAATGAAAAGAAGTCATTATAATGTAAGATCCTAAAGGATTACTAATACTGGTAATATGAATTTAAAACACAATACAAGACTGTATGTAACTGCATAAGTACATGATATACTGATATTATTGCAAGGTGAACCCCAAGAACTTCATATTAATGCAGTACATTGCAAGAACAGCATGCAGGAGACATCCTTTTACCAAGGGCTTGCACAGGTTCAGACAAATTTAAGCAGCTCCTTTGTAAAACTCATACCAAGAGAAGCAACTCCTGGGTGAGAACTTATTGGCTTGTATGAAAATCTGAATCTGTAAGAAGCAAACTGGTAGCCATCTTATGCTGCTCACCTCCCAAGTGTCACACACAGCAGCCACTCGACTAAGAACTTTATCTGCACACCATTTTGATATACATCCATATAAGATGGAAGAAGGGTGGGGTCCAGTTCAACATCTAGACAATTCATAGACTGTCATTGGTAAAAGGTGATCAGGAAAAATCATAGCCTTCTACTATGTAATCCTGAATATTAAGGAGCATACATGGAGAAGTAATAGAAAATCACACAGATGCAAGATGAAGCCCATAGAAACCCAGCACAGGCAGCATACGGAGCAGCAGATGAAGCACGTATTCTCTGCCCTTGTAAAAAGGTCTGTCATGAAATATCTACATTACCAGAAAGTACAGAAGAACATCTAAAAGGACTTTTTCAGCAGCCACCAGTAGCTCCCTATCAAAAGTCTGGTGAGCAATCTTGCCAGCTTGCAGGTGTTGAGCAAGAGGGTTAATAACACTATATCCAGATCCTGATGATTTCCCACTGATAGAACAATTGAGTACACCTCCCTGGCTGTTTATCTAATGTAACATTATATGAACATATTGCTTATCAGCTGTTCCACAATAGAACTCTGTAAAAGGAGCAGAAACACTGCAGAAACCCCTGACAGCTTTCTATTCTGGGAGATTACAGTAGCTTCACCTCCTTCTGAGCACATTACTCACCACTACAGATAGCTCAGGTGGCTATCTGTGACTTACAGTGATACTGCCCTGGAACGGTCATGACCATGGTTATTGTGGGGAAGACAATAAAGAACACTCTTTTTCTCCAGAATTAGCCATAAAAAGTTGAGGTGAAAATACATGATACTCCTGATTTTCTGGTGCCTAGATATAATGTACAGACTTTGGCCATGCTCCAGAAAGCCAGAGGTGAAGCCTAACAAATACTATCAGTTCTGCTCACTGCCATTTGAGAGGCACTGACTCCTTTTTACCAGTGTAATGCAGTTTAATCCCCACTTATAAATAACTAGTGAAAAAGAAACTATCCAAGAGGAGGATATTTCCTATCAGTCATAATATCCCTGAATTTAATTGTTTGTTATTGGGTAAAAGAGTAATTGTTGCTTCTGTCTGCTGGGGGAAGTAGAATGCCCTACTCCAAGCGCCGAATGCATGATGAACGACTCCCTCCACTACATGTAGAGTCAAAAACAAAACCAAAAATACCCACCACCCACAAAACCAACAAAACAGCAGGCCTTGTGCTAGGAACACTGAGGTCAACAGCACCACTCCAAGGTATGCCCTACAGACTGGGTGATGGTACACAAGAACTGTCAGTCAGTCTCAAGCTTGAAGATCTCACTGGCTAAAGGTCCACTTCACTATTCTAAGCTTCAGACAGATGACAATTAAGTCTGTCTCATTCCTTCAGACCTAGAACAGTGAAACAACCTTTCTTATTATTTGCTGCAATATAGCATGAGCAAGAGCTGCTTCTGCACTGCTGCACACTCTCTTGCATGATTCTCACAGAAAGCAACACCACTTCTGCTAGGGGCAAGCTTTCTTATGAGTGACACCCTGAAAAAGAATGGAGAAAAGTATATAAAAGATTAAACTGGTCAGATAACTACAGCCATACTGTGATTTACAAAAGAGGAGGCAGCTGTCTTCAAAGATTCATTCACTGAACTCTGAAAGTGCTCCTAATCACCACTGCAAATTTGCAGGTGTGTAACATGTGTGGGTTGTATTATTACAGAAGACAATAACTGTTATCCTCCAGTATCTCGGTGAACTTCTTGACATGATGTACAGGTTGCTAAGAAAGTAAAAATCTATCAATCTGAGAACTGGATTCATGACAATTCAAAGACAAAGTATAAAACCCTAGAAAGCACAAGTTGTGCCTTCTGGTATTTCAGAATGTGCAGCCCTGTCCTGTATTAGAAGTTTTCAGCTGAAAGCATTCAGGATTAGTCTAAACCACTTTAAACTTCTAATAACTAATATTCCATGATAGCATCTTGCCACCATGGCAGACATAGCTGTAGTGTTTGGGATGCACAGTGCCATCTGCAAGACCATCTTGGCCATCTTTAATAATGTCTAAACATGTGTCTCTGTTCAAAATGTGGTGAATTCCATACTGTCATCTTTCAGTAGTGCTTTGGAGTCACATGTGCTTTTGACTGTTCTTTAAACCTTATGCTCTACATGATCTCTTTCAGGAAATGCATGACACTCACATCAAGAGATTGTATCTTGCCAGGAGTAATGGCAAGAGACATATTCCGACCTACACCAGGAACTGGCATCTGTAATCCATTCATTTTGCACTGGGTATGACTCAGCCGATGCTGGCAAAGACCTCTGGCATGGCCAAAGAAGCCTATTGATTACCATAGTAAGTTTGGTTGCACCATCTGAAATCCTGTAAGTCACACTTGATCTCCAGAATCTCTGAAACTCTTAAGAGCAACTGAGCATCTGACAGCACCTTTAATATACTCCAGTTTGCATGACACTACTTCACCAGATGACTAGGACAGAAGGCATATAACAGGTCCCTCTGGCAGTTAGAATAGAATAGACTAGACCAGGCTGGAAGAGACCTTTGAGATCATCGAGTCCAACATATCATCCAACACAATCTAATCAACTAAACCATGGCACCAAGTGCCCTATCCAGTCTCTTCCTAAACACCAATAACAGTGACTCCACCACCTCCCTGGACAGCCCATTCCAATGGCCAATCTCTCCTTCTGTGAAGAACTTCTTCCTAACATCCAGCCTAAACCTCCCCTGGCACAGCTTCAGACTGTGTCCTCTTGTTCTGGTGCTGGTTGCCTGGGAGAAGAGACCAACCCCCACCTGGCTACAACCTCCCTTCAGGTAGTTGTAAACAGCAATAAGGTCTCCCCTGAGCCTCCTCTTCTCCAGGCTAAGCAACCCCAGTTCTCTCAGCCTCTCCTCATAGGGCTTGTGCTCCAAACCCCTCATCAGCTTTGTTGCCCTTCTCTGGACACATTCTAGCAACTCAACATCCTTCCTAATTAGTACTCTGTCACTAGATATTATTCTTCATAGTCTTTCACCATATTGATATTCTGTTGTCTCAAATGCAGTGTAAACCACTTTCTTACCAACTTCAGGTCTAGCAACAGTGTGTGGCTTCATGACATACAATGGTTTCTTGGATACTATTCAGCTTTGGGCTGCTCCTAACAATGTCTGGGGCAAGACCCTGGTAATCAACTTACAAAATACAGGACCTGGCTCCAGGACCTGGCCCCAGGACCAATGACAATCAAGACTTTCCTGCCTGCTGTCTTTTCCACACCAGTCTTTGCTTTCCTGACTGCTACAGGAGGCCCTGATTGAAGCTACTTCAAATGAAAGCAGAAGGCTAGAGCTTGTCTCCCTTGTCTCCAACAGGGTCTTCAAAGACTGTTCCAGCAGATGGAGCTTTTACCTCATGTCTTGCAACTTACACATTCTTGTGGAGAACGACAACCAGGCATCTGCTCCTTTCTGAGATTCCAGTACACAGAAGAGATGTTTGTTGTGTCCATCTCATGTAATGAATGATAAACCCAGGAAAATATAGAGTCCTTAAACTGGCAGGGCTTTGAATCCCAGAGGGGCTAGGAGGAGTTGGTTCAGACCAACATAGTAAAGGTCTAGGAGATAATAGACATGAGTATATTCTCAGAAATTATTTCAGCTTGGGTGTGGTAGCCATGTTCCACTATGTAGCTCTCTGCCATGAGGCCTGGAGAGAAATTAAAGGTCACAGCACATTTACATCGTAATTTCAAAAGAAAGGGAACCTCAGAGCTTCCACAATACTTCTGATTTCACATATGTGTAATGTGTAGGCCAAATAGGATCCATAGTGACCTCTGAAGACCTCAAAGAGTTCAGTCCCCAAAGCCAAGACCAGAGGAGCATGAGGAGATGTGGCTGTTGTAGGAACAAAGATTCACACATCCCTGTTCTTAGACCTGGCAAGATTCTTAGGACATACATGATGAGGGTTAGGAACATGCAAGGAGTGTATCCCTAGTATCAGGTGGCAAATTCCAGCAAGGGGCTAAAACATCAAAAGGAGAAAGACTTACACCCCTTCCAGCAGATGCTCATGGAACAGATCCTCAAAAGATGTTCATACTTAGCTGAAGATAAATTCTACATCATAAATGTGAAAGTACAGCTTTGTCTTCCAACTGGGTGCCTTGAAGGCTGCTCAGTTTCCCATGCTTGGGCAGGCTTTCCACCTCAGACAGCACAACAGGACTTTCCTGTGCTGACTTGCTGGCTTTTTCCCCACTTGCACAGCCCAACCCCCAGCTTTCTGTAGCTTTGCCTCAGAGAGACTGCACTGCCTTCCGGTGCCAGCATGTAAAAGCTGGCCTGGCCAGTCACAACCAGGAGGCTCTTCCCCTGTCAACCATGATCATCTTGACAGCTCTGCACTCTCCACACATCATGTGTCACCTCCTTTTTCTGAAATCTGCCTCCTCCATCTACCACATTAGGGTTGGGGGCAAGAGGAGCAAGGATTAATGCTAAAGTCAGTGCACCGCTTCCTTCCTGTCCCAACAGAATGATGAGCCTAACAGAGCCAAGGTCAAGCCCGGATGGGACAATTAAGCTGGAGGAAAGGCAGTGAAGAGCAGAAGAGCCATAAATAGCTACAAAAATCAACACATCATACTTTTGCTTTGAGGAAGGAACAGCTGGAATGTTGATGTTTAGTTGTAGTTTGGCTTGTACACACTGCCAGAAAGATTCAGGAAAAGATTCAGAGTCACATGCCTGGGCACCACTCTCCAACCATCTATCACGGAGCTAATAGCTCTAGCAATACATCTCAGTCTGGACTGGCCATTCTCTTTTGTGTGAGTATCTTGGGATCCACTTTGACAGCACTACCAACAAATGTCACTCCTGATCTCACAATTGGCTGTTAGGTTAGATCTGTTTCCTTCTGGCCTAGTTTTGATGAAGAGTTCTATCACAGACCTGAAGGAATTGCAGCGATGTGCTTCTTCACAGTGCCAACAGTTGAATTCAGTTGTGCACTAAACTAAAATAATCCATAAGTAATGTTTATGGTTTCTAGTAATTTAAACAGCTTCTGTAATAAACACAGGTCAGAACTGTTAGCAAAGGAGTCCTACTCTCACTCCTGTACACTGTGCAGTAAAATAGAGTATGTCTTGGAGGACAGTATGGTTAAATGTGTTATGTCATTACTACACAGAAGATACAAGAGCACTTTTGGGCTAACAAGCCTTTACTCAAGTCTTCTCATTATATTGTTTCCAGGATAAGCACAAGATGATATGCCATCATCTTCATTTCATGCAGAACTGCCTCCTCACTTGGGTGCCTGTTGTTCTCCAGGCAACTTTGTTTTCAAGGGTAATGCTAGAAATGGGACACACTAGAATAATTGTCAGTATTTAAGGCAGAGATTTCTGGGCAAGAAATACAGAAGAAAGAACTCTTCCAAAATGTTCTTTTTAAGATGATCAAAGAGAGCAAAGAAAAAAAAAACCCAGGTCTTTTCAGGAATTCATTTTCCCATGTGATCTCCTCTGAAAATAACCAAATGTGTCTTCGTCACATATCAACAACCCTCTGTAAAATCAGATCTATCCCTCAGCTACAAGCCCAGCACACAAAAGTCCTGCCTTCAATGGTTTGCTGGAGTCACTCCACCTTGGAGCAAAACTTCCAGTAAAACTCACTGCCCATATTGACAATGAATGCTAGGCAGGAAGAGGCTATATGAGAGCACCTCCTTGGCAAATTTGCAGAGGGAAGGGTAAATGCAAGATTCCACTACACCTTCTACCCAAGCAATGTTCAGTAAAGCATTCAAAGATTTAAAATTAGCATTTAATTTTAGTATTTGTGGTGAAATCAAAGATCTCTCTACCAAAATATTTAAAGAAACTGTCCCTTCTCTTCCCTGTTTCAAAAAGTTATACTGAAAAGCACATAAACCATAGATAAGCAAAGCCAGCTAAAACTTTTTTTGCTACAAATCTATTTTTCCTAATTACTGATTATAAACCAACACTAAGAAGAGTCCATAAAGCATAGCCCAAATGGTGAGTTCAGGAGAGTTTCAGCTGACAAAGTTATGCAGCAGCAGCCACAAAGGGCAGAACTTCTTGGACACGGACAATCCATTCTGTCATGAAGACTAAAAAGAGATCTTTCTTTGAATTTCAATCAATTGAAATTGTACAAGAATAACTAAAATCCAAAGTGCCATTCTTAGCTTGCCATTCAATGTACACCACAGCATTCCGTTGCTTTTCTAGCATGCTTGGAGAAAACTACATAAACTGCTATATTGTTTAACATTTAGGATTTAGCATTCTGGATTCCAATCCCATCATCTCGGGCAGCTTTGGATTTGATATCCTTCCATAATTCACATTCTGTTTGCCTCTCAGTTCTGCCACATCAGTAAAATGGAGATAACATGCATTTCACAGTGCGGTGGAGTAATGTGAAGGCTGACTGATTATTTACCAGTAGTTGTGAGTTGCTTAGGAATACTCTGATGAAATGTGCCACATGTATGCACAATTTATTATTAACCTGACAGCACTTTTGCTCTTTTATTTTCCTGCCTTGCACACAACTCAAGTGCAGGATGCCTGAAGCACATTTGAACGGATGCCATGTGGCATTTGGATTGCAGCAGGTAGTAGCATTTAATTCTGAAAATCACAACTTTAATGTGATATTAAAGCAAGATTTTTGCAATTCACTTTCCTTCTTTGCTCAGTTTTTTAAAAGTAACATTTGAATGGCCTCAGTTTTAGTTCAATATCATGTCATTAAAATTATTAAAGGCAAGGAAAGAATCTCTCAGAGAAATGTGCTCATTGGGACAAATCTTTAGAGGTGAAAAAGGATGGAAAGAAATGCAACAGAAAGGTAAGACGATCAAAACTACTATCTAGAATTTCAGACCACTCATGAGGCTCGAAGATGCCCAAATCACTTGTCAAAGTGGGATTTAAAAGTAGGCTATTTTTTAAACTTACAAGATCAACAAATCTAAATAGGTTTGAATTTATTTCTTAGTAAAGAACATCTTTTATCAGTGTAACAGAAGATTTTGCCTGACTAAAGAGCACTTGGTGTATGAGGTTAATTTCAAGTTCAATACAATTTATGTGAGCAGATGGGCAAGAAAATATTTTACACAATGATCTGACATTTTCTACAGAAAAAAAATCATTTATGATACAGTATCTGCAAGTTCAAATAGTTGATGTACTCACACTGCAGCACAGTCAGTCAGCAGTTCACAAGGAGGAAACAACTGGGCAAGTGTAAGGACAGAAACTGACACAGATGAAACCTACATTTTGTTTCACTTCTAGACTTACATTGTTTTAGTCAGCTTTCCAACAAACAACTTTGGTCAAATAACCAAGAGGAAACATAAGCAATTTCAACTCTAGAAGAAAACTAGTGCAAACTGTTGCAAATGCCCCCAAACAGTGGCATACAGATTCATAGATTTTTAAAGCCAGAGGGAGCATTAAATAGACCTACCACAGAGTGGTGACCTCCACTGTAAGTGGTAGCAGGGCTATAATTAAACACCATTGACAAATGAGGTCTGAAATCACAGCCAATTGTTCTCCCGAGACAGAGGATCTGCTACTGCGGTTTAGAGATCTTTTGCCTCAGGCAAACTGGGAGTCACCACACTGGCAGCAATGACAGGAAAAACATCCCAAAGCTCAAGAATGGCTGTCATGCCATACGAGTGCAGTTTCCAAGTGCTTTTCATAGGCAAAGCCTTGCTCAGCCAGTTCAAATCTCAGCTTGGGCTGGCTGCATTTCAAAGTGTATTTCTTAAGCTAAGAGATATTTGTTATACTGTTCTTTAGGAATGCCTGCTGCCTAGTCCTCAGGTCCAGTTACACTGCAAACTTCTTAGGCTCAATCCAACACACTAAAAAGCTGAAGACCAAACTGCTTACAATTCCAGCCTCTACAATCAGCAGCTGTGCTCTTTTTTAATATATGCAGCCTTCCTGCCTTCACTGTCACTGTTCAGAGACTGCGCTGTTCAATGATACTGACACATTTGAGAAGTCAAATGGGGAATAACCCAAGCAAGTCCCATACAGTTAAGCTCATTCCTTGGGCCCTTCCTTTAGTGGAGCTCTTGACAAACAGCAGTACCTACAGATCTGTCACTTCCAATGAACTTAAATGATAAGTGCTTCACACCACTCTTCCCTCCTGGGAAGTATCAAAGGGCCTTGATCTGATTCATCACCCTTCCAGTGCTACAGGCTCCACTCACTCTGTGAGTGGGCTATCTGTTCTCTCCTAACCAATGCTTAGGTTAGGCTTGACTTTTGCCTTCTCTTCTAAGCCTAGCAGCTCCCACACTTGTAGCACAGTAGGACTGAGTCCATGGGTTTTCAATAGAGCTTTTTAGTCAGTGTGGGAGAATACACATGCCTTCAAACACTTCAACAGGTTTATGACATGTTGCAGCTTAGCGGTCATAGTGCCACATTAGTGACAACAACATCAGTAAGTTATAAAATCAGCTAGAAATATATGCACAATTGATATAAATTACATTTTAAACAAAGTCAAAATCTAGAAATTCTACAAAACAAAAATACACTGTTTTTTTTCTGAAGAGTGTCATAAAAATTGTTTGGGTTTTTTTCCCCTACATATTTTGATTTGAATGAAGCCCACATTTCTCATGAGGAGAACATTTCCAAGCTGTCTTATTCTGATGTGTCTTCACTGGTCAAAATGTTGCTTCACACATTGTTCATTTGAACATACCACAAGATAGAGCAGCCAAAAAGCAGACTGCTTAACTGAAACAAGTATGTGTAACATGAGAAGTAAAGTGCAGAGGTATACAGGTCTCATAGCTGTTCAAAACCAGCAGATTTGGGAGTTTGTTGCAGATGCATTCATTGCTGCATCTGCAGCACATCTAAGCCCTTCAGGAAGTGATGCAGGAAAACAGAGAATTTAGGAGAAGACAGCTATTAAAATTCTATCAAATTTTCAATAAAAACAAAAAAATAAAAATCAGATCTCCAACAGCACAGTGCCCACTAGAGGAACACTGAAGAAAGGATTTGGCCATTTTCTGCAGCATCCACTGTTTTCTTCAAGGGCCTTCTACCCAATACTAAACTTACAGCCATTATCATCCTATGACTAACTCCCAAACTGCTGTGTTCACACAGCTGTCGGTACCTAAGCTGGCAAAATTTCAGCTAGATATGCCTGTAGATATGCACCTCATCTTTGACACTGATATAAGCATAACTCTAAATCTGGTTATCCTGAGAGATGAAACAACTCTGCTGCTTCACAATGACAATATATCCAATTCATCTTTTTTTTTATGTTTATTGTTCTCTTGTTATCTTCCTTAAAAGTCAAAGCTATGTGAATAACAAGGACCCAGACAGATCTCCAATTACACCAGAGGTCTGGTAGGCATCGTGCCAGATGGTCCCTTTGTGCAGGCCCCTGCCTTATGACTTCATAAGGATTTATTTGCAAAGTTACTGATTCCTACTGCATTGAGTCCCAGAGCAGCTCTCACAGGAGTCACCAAGGAAGAGGCAAAAGACAGAAGGAAAAGCACAAAAATTCTGGCTGCTTTTCCAGCCTTTTCTTTTAGGTGGTCCTAGACAAGCAATTTAATCTTTCCTCTTCATAAATCTCACCTGTTTCCTTTTTGTCTTCATTTTCTAGCAGCACATCAGAAAAAAAAAAATATATATGGGGGATATGAGCAATATATTTTTGGCCACATACAGAAATGAGCTAAAGGAACTTCACTGCAAATGCCACTGATCTATGAAATTTGCAGATCATAACACAAGCCACTCTCGTATCTTCTAGCCATCTATACCTAAGCTGTGGTTCCTGACCAGCCTCAGTGGACAAACCTGCCTTTAGCTCCAAAGATTTTCTTGTATAACCTCGAGGACAAAGGTACTGAGAGGCACTCTGGCCATGAAAGCCAAGCTGGCAGGAAAGACCAGAAAATCAAACTCATGCCTGTGGAGACATACCAGAGCTTTGGAAAACTCAGACAGTGTAATTTTTCTCTAGTAGTAAGGCAAAAAACTGAGAAGAAATGAAAATCCACCCAAGAGACTACAGAGTCTGAGAAAGATTTCTGAATAAATGCAGCAGCCAAGCAAAATCTGGGGCCTGCCAGCAGCATTAGTGATTGAAGCCTGGTTTTAACCTACAGCTCAGATTTCTACCTCTACCAATGAACTGCTCCTTCCTTCCTGGTAAAGACCTCTGTCCAACACTAAGAGGTACATCCAGTCCATTATATTCACACAGGTTACTTTACTGGTCAAATTCCATGAGTAAGAGCAGGAATATCACACCTCAGAGCAAAATCCTGAGAGCCAAGTATCCTTTTCCGCCCTGGCCTACACTGCAAACTGCAGAACAGCTGCAAATACACCTGCTGTATCTAATCAGTAGGTAGAGTTGTGTCAATGAGAGTTAGGAAGAAAAGAAAGACTTTAGTCAGCCTTTTCAGTGCATTAGAACTACAAAACACTCACCAGCTTTGAACTAATTAAACACTCAAAATCAACCCAACAGGCTTTCTTCTCTGTTGTCCTGCTTTTTATTCAGTGATGCATACAAGAACAGAGGAAATGCAAACTACCATTCTGCTCTGGTGGCCTTTTATACTCTTTGCTTTCCCTGACAGTGCAATGTTAAGGTGAGTCTAGAGCATGGAGGGTAAAAGGGTCAGGCTGGAACCAGCAGCCACAGCAGTAAGTGTGCCAGTGCAGACAGGTAGGCAGAGCTGGGTCACCATCTGATCAGTGTCTGAGGTTCATGTCAGAGGGTCATTTGGGGGGAAGTCAGTGAAGCACTTGGGAGAGATACAAAAATAAGAGTCAAAAGCTCCCCTCCTATTGCCTCTATCAGTACCCTGCAGTGCAACATCAGTTTCATGTCATCCAACAGGCAAGAGGCTACACTACTGCTTGGGCTCTGTCTTCCCCAGCATAGCTGCTGCCTGGCCTGAGAAGGCTCTTACTATTCTTAGTGTGACACTGCACAAAGCAGCAGGAAACTGCCAGTGGAAAAGAAAAATGAGGACCACTGCTCAAAGATGGAGACTAACAAGGAAAGACACCTTAACTTTAAGCTGCAAGTTTAGCTGGAAAACTGACAATCAAACCAGGTCATTCTACTGGATGTTCATCAATTATCATTTATCTGTCCTGCCATGATGTCTCTAACACTGTCATATAGAAGCACATGGCTTGCTTTAATATCTCCAGCACAGAAACCCTATTAGCTAATATTTCAGATATGGAAACTGAGCTACAGAATATAACCAGGTATACATCACCTGCAAAGAAAGGTCAGTTGGTTCGATTTTAAGACCTATACTCTTGCCTTCAAATCATGCTGGGAACTCCAGAAGTCTGTGGTAGAAATGGAAATTAGTTTCAGGCACTGTGATTTTGATGATCTTATGAGCAGACCATCCAAGTTCTGCTGCCCCAGTGCACGGTTTCTTTACACACTATACCTTCATCCCCTTTCAAGAGCTAGCACAGCATGACTGGCAACACTGTCAGCAACACAGAATGCGAATCCAGCACGCTCAGGTCCCAGCCCCCTATCTGAGCCAGCTCTCATAATACAAACCACTTCTGCTCCAAATAGACTGAGACATCTACAGTCCTTCCCCCACATCTATTGCTTAGCTCCTGGGCTGTTTTGCACCCAGCTGACAGCTCCTGGCCCTGTTGACAGGTGTAAGAATGGCAAATGCTTTGTTCTGCAGGGTAAGTTTACAATGGCAGTGAGTCTGTCTGCAATGAAGGATTCTGGGAGGCACACACACACGTCCCCAAAAGTCACATTGCTGTCTCTGGACAGCAACAACATGGCAATCACCTTGATTTCTATAAGGAGAGAAAGAAGCTTTGCTATTCATCAAGTTCAAAGTGGGTCAGCAAAGTAACAAGAGGTAAAGGGAAATTAGAAGTTGGCCCAGGACAGGTGGCCACTGTACCACTTCATCACATGGATTACCACCTTCTCCCGCACACGAGAGCACCCAGTGCTGAGGTCGACGTGCAGAGGCTCATCTTCTCTTAGTAGTGCCAGGGTCTGCCAGACAGATGTGCTCCTCCTCCGTTTCTTTTCCTGTAGATTTGTCACATTGTTTCCAGCATCCTCAAGTTATCTAGGAGGATTATCTCCCTCCATTTTCCACCAAAATATAACAAAAACTGCCCCATTGCAAGTGACCTACATACCTCCACCCTGGAATGAAAATGAAAGCAAGGCTACAGCATTTGTTGTCTTGCTTGGGGCTGTATTTACTGCTGATTGACCTCCATGACAGGCTGCCTATCTCAGCAGAAGTCTGGACAGTAATAATAGATCAACACCTTTTTGTTGTTGTTGTTTTACTTTTCTTTTTCTCTTTTTTTTTTTTTTTTTTTTTTTTTTTTTGGTGGGGGGGGGTGGTAAACTAAAGGAAAATAAACCTTCCTTCTGAAATCAAATTATCGCCTGACCATAAGTTGGAAAGAGAAATTTCTGGCTCTGCTCACTTGCATAATTATTAGTCATTACTTCTGTTTAAATCTTTATTTAGTAACACCCAAAAAATCCAATTTAGATCCTAGCCATGCACACTTCAGAACAGAGTAGGAGCCAGCAGGCTGGTCTATAGGCTGACAGAGGAAGCTGGTATCCAGGCTTCAGCTGCATTTAGTCCTCCAGAAGCTCACTCAGCCCATTCAAATCTACTCTTTGTGATACCCAAGAACTGTTCTCTTATACCATAAGGCAGGTAAAAATCAAGCTGCTATAAATAGCCTATGCAAGCTATGGCTTACTATTTTACTAATCAACATTTACATTCTATCTTTTTTTTGCCCAAACCCCACCTCCTTATCCCCCTCAAATCGTTCTCACACTTTATCAGTTTCACCTCACACCAAACGGTGAACTTCTTTGCACCCAGCCACAATTTGCTTCATTCCAGCAAAGGAGATGTCCAAGCTTTGCCTGACTGAGAGCTATAACTTGTCTGTTGCCTGAGGTCTGCAGCTGATTTGCAATCAAGCAGAAAAGGACTGCAGCCTCGTGGTCATCTATAATACAGAAGAGTAAACCAAGAAGAATATAGCTGTCAGCATGTATTGCAGCCAGCCTGTTTGAATCAATGGCACGCTCCATACAGGGACCTGTAATCTCCATGCGACTCCCCTGCATTAAAAGCAGGGAAGGGTATGAAACAAACCCAGCTGGGATGTGCAGGCAGTCCACACTAAGTGCAGGGAGGTGGGTCCTAGGATGTTTTTGCAAAAAGAGTATGTAGGATCTAATTTGAAATTCTGTGGCTCCTGCTCAGTTTTAATATTTATTATTAGGAAATACAAATGGTGCTCAAACTGTGCTTTGGAGTTTCAAAGCACTTGATAAGCAGAAATGAATGTCTTAACACATCATCCTTCTCCGGCCCTCATCTGGCAGTGCATCAAGAAATTACAACCACGCTGGAAAAACATTACTATTTTAAATATAACCACAGGAACACAAACCAGGAAGAATGAACAAGAGAAAGAGATTATTTTTAAAAAAATAAAATTGCTGCAAAGCAAAGTCACAGAGCTCTTACCAGCTTTCTGCCCAACGGCCAGAGCTGGGGCATAAGCAGCAGCATAAACCAACAGGTTTGACTCTTGCAATATTTACTGCACAGCCCTTGGAGGCCATCAGTCCTAGAGTTTTGCTCAGGTGAGTGAAGATCTGGGTCCGTCAAACTGTGTTCCAGAACTGTCTGCTGTCCTCTAGGACAGAGTCTAAGACCAAATGGAGAGTCTGTAGCTGTTCATTGCTGGGTCTAAGACCAAGTAGAGAGCCTGTAGCTGTTTTATTGCTAGTGAACTCAACAACCACCAATTCATATTCATCTATCAAGGAATACGTGAGTGGAGGAAAATATTATGGTCATGCTCATTTGTTTCTGATTACAAAATAGATGTAAATGCATATGCAAATTAAAGAGCACCCATCAGGTTCGTGGCAAAATGCCAAATTAGCCTTTAGTATTACAAATTTTGGGGTGGCTGTCATGGAGATAATGGTGATTGCAAGTGAGGCTAGGCAGTCCCTTTAGATGAAGCCAAAATTGGGCTGCTCAGAAGGGGCAGGTGGAAGATAAATCCTGCAGTAACTTGTCACTTTAAATGAAGCTGAGGGGCTATAGAAAAATCTGTTCCCACTGCAGTTAAAAAGTGTGATAATTACAGAGCAACGGGCTCCTCTGTCATTCAGTAGGCAGCATCCCCAGGAAATCTTGCTCTGTAATCAAGGGAAGAGGTGCAATCAAGCCCCTATTCAGGCTTCGTTTAGAAACAGCCCCTGCAGGAAACACAAAGGATTCAGCATGGTGCTTTGTGATACTGGCGATCATATCAACGTCTTGGTTCTGCAACTACAAGCAGAGTTAATGTCATTTCTAAGCACATCTTCTGTTCACTTTTCCTCACATAATTTAGAAGGAGGCTAGGGGAAGGTCTTGGGCCAAAATACTGTTGCATAAAATGTTAAACTCACATTGTCCACATGAGTCAATTCACTCTCTACACCACAGTGTCAGAGGAACTGAGCATTTCTTGTGTACCAAGGAAGAGAGCACAACCCTGAATAAGCAGTTATGCACATGCTCATCTGCTTGCTAACAGCAGCACAGCCTTTACAATTTGTATGGGGAAGGTTTCGTTGTTTGGTTGTTCTGTTCTTCTGTTTTGTTTTTCCCAGCAACGTGAATGTCCCTGTGCTGCTCAAATTCTACAGGAAACTTATTCTCTTGGCAGCAGCCTGATCCCACAAAGACTGATGAGGTTTGTTAGAGGAGAGGGTGTCTCTGAATTCAGCTTTCATGTCTACAGCCACCATCGCCCAGAAACATACAAATTAATCACTACTCAGATCAGCCATTCTTTGTACCCTGCAGAGTTGTCAGATTCAATGAATCAGTTTACTGCAACTGCTATAAAAACTGTATCAAATTACAGTCAAAACAGCCAAATCTTCCAAGGTGTGCATGCGTTTGTATTTCCACCATACACACTCAAACACAGAAATCATACTTCTCATTGACCAGCAAAGACCAGCTCCAGCTACCCATTTGGGCTTTTAGCTACCATGACATACACAGCTCTGGCAACTTTGGGTACAGATTAAGTGTCAAAAGTCTTTCTGCACATCATGGGCATGTTCTGGACAGAATTCAGAGTTTTGTCTCAGTATGGAATGGTTCTCTGCTGAGGTTCACCATAACTGGAACTTCACTTTGTGTTACAGTAACCCCGTAATACTGTAAATGGAGCTTCATTCAGTCACAGTACAAAATCAGCAGGTTCCACTCTCTAGTTCTGGCCACAGAATAAATTTGTTTGCTGTAGTTTTTACTATCTGCAAAGGTATCAGTCAATAACCAAGTAATGGCCTGGATACTGTCAAGAGAAGTCACTATTAAAAACGTACATATTGCATTTAGCTGTTCAAACAGAAGTTGTTATTGATTAGATTCCATCACTTCCCAGTAAAAGAGTCAGCTCCAGTGACAAAATGAAAACATGCATGCAGACCACAGACTAGTAGATACTGTAATACTGTTAAGGATGCCCTCCAAAAGGGAGTGGATATCCACTTAAAAGAGCATGCCACTTTCAAAAACGAGCCTGGGAATAAAATAACCTTGTTACCTCTGCAAACATCCAAAGGCAGGGTAAGGAAACAAAACAGTATAGTTCTGACAATAAACATCTCAGTTTCTTGGGGGACAAAAAGGCAAACAAAGAAAGAACAATTTGGTTAATGGCCAGTCAAGCCACTGGGAGGAAGAGCCTGCATCCAGTTCTGCTGTTCCTATTGCGTCCTAACTGTGGATCAGCAGAGACTCTGCCACACTCACAGAATTGAAAGAGAGTTTCTTTGGAGTTTGCAACATTTTTCAAAGTCAGATAAAAAGGCAGTTATACTTCACTTGGTTTCTGTTTTGTTTCCTTGCCACTTTCCTTTGTCTGCTTGTTTCCACTTACTAAACAGCTTTTCTTCTTGTTTTCCCCTTCTTTTCACAATCTGCACAGACACTGTTATATTTTTGGATAATAGCATTTAACACAGAGAAATCACAACCACTGCAGCGTAAGGGAGGAAGAAAACAAAGCTGATTATAAAACTCTGACATAAATCAAATATACACCGTGAACTAATACAGGACAAAACTGAAGAACTGGACAAGGTAATCACCGTTTGTGGACATCTCTGCATTTGTTCCAGTGGAAAAGGTTTCTGCACAGCATCTTCAGTGTAAGTGAACAGACCACAGCTAAGAGTGAGTTAAAAATGTTTACTAAAAAAGGTTCATCATAACAAACTTCTTTGCTCACCCTTAATAGAAGGTTGGGCTGGAAACTGATGAGTCACTATAGGAAACAAACAGCAACGGTGACGCATGGTTTCAAAAGGTAACAATAGCACTGCTTGATCTGTCATGTCTACAGCAGAAATATCCCTGGATCCATTAGAAGATGGATTTGAGATTGCTCCACCCACTCAGGAAACGCAGAAATTCCACTATCTGAGCCCTGGTTAGAGCTCTCACAATTGCCTCACAACCTGTGGGGTAGTGGGGAAGCCCTGCTACCCCACGGAAGTCTCACTGACAGTATTTTCTCAAGACATTCACTGAAAACAATAGGTTGTTATGTCTTGAGCTGCAACCCATGGAAGTATGGATCCATTAGCCCAGCTGCAGAAAGAGACTTCTAACTTTATGTTTCAGGGTCCACACACATGCCTGTGTGGCTCTTGCAAACTTCCATCACTCAAAGCTGGCATTTGGTCATGAGATGTGTTTGCTCTGTAAGTGTATGAGAATCAGGCGTGGCGGACCAGTTACTGAAGTGCCTGGTCACGTCCAGCAGTGTCTCCAGCTCACCTAACTCATGGCTCAAGCACAGAAATTAGTTCTGGCTCATTACTGGTTTGGACCTAATAGCCAGAAAGAATTCTGGTGTTCAGCACCTCACATGCTGACAGCGCCTATCTAATGGCCATGTGCTACTACTGCAATATTTGAATACAGAGCTGAATGTTGTTGTCATTAAGAGCACCTTAAAATATTCACATGCACATATGGATGTCATGCTTATTTTCCAAAATTCCTTTTCCTATAAAAACATGTTTGTTTCTCCATCTATACTGCAAGTGTAGGGCTGTATTTATACAGTATTTCTGTAGGGCTTTCTGCTTACACATCAACAGTATAGGGACTTTATTTTCAGCACTTCTCACATTTTACATATTAAATTCCAGTTAAACTGTTTTCATTGCCAAAGGAAGTAAACAAACACTAGCTGTAATAAGATATTATTGCAAGTATTTCCATTCTGTCAAAATTTCATGTTGTGGGGGTTTTTTTCTTTCTTTTTTTCCTTGAGACTGGACATTTCTTGCCCAGGTTCCATCTTTGGCTTAAACACAAACTGCTGTGTTTAAACCCAAGTGTCACAAAAAATGCCACGACAAGATTCTCAAATTCACACTGGGATTTCCAGTTGGCATACTTGAGTCTCTTGTAGGTACAAACACCAAGGTAAAAACCCTGAAACACACTGCATCATGTGGCTTTCACGGCTTAAAACTTCAGTACTCAAAATTTTAAAAGAGAGTATGAAACAATGTAGAAATACTCAAATCCCTCTTCCCTATGCAACACTAAGTAAGAGCGTTCAGTAAGTCCCAAAGCAATTTAATCAGGGACGTTAAAACAAATCAAGGCGCCATTCAGTGATTAGTATGCAAGCAATTGAGGAGGAGCATGGGGCTTCCACAGACTACCAACAGCTAACATCAGTGCCCTGTCAATCAAATTGTTAGCCTTACCTACATGGCTCCTGTACAGTGACATTTTAGTCAGTTTTCAGGAACACAAGGTAGTGGAATTCATCCCGATAGCCGAGATAACTTCTTACCGACACCAACATGAGTAATTCTGTATTTACCAAATTATGTTCTTTACCATTACGGGTAAGTTGCTGATGACAATCTGCCCATGCTACAAAGGCAGAATCCTTTCCAAAAGGCACATCTTGCAATTGCTCATGCTCTCTATCTACACCCATTTCACTACTTTCAGCTGGAAAAAGAACAGTGGAACTTTAAGTCCTCTGATAGCCACCAGCATGGATAAGAACTCAGTCATAGCCCCATTAAGTGACAAATTAACTCTTTGTATTATGTAAAGATGAACGGGAGGCAAGGAAGTATTCTCTTACCTTCAGAACACAGCCTGCCAGCAAATCCAGTGGCTGAGCAGTCACAGTGTGGCTCACCATCCAGAAGGAAGCAAGTGCCACCATTTTCACAGGGGTTTTCTGCACAAAGCCCTTCCATTTCCAGTCGGACCCCTTGACTGCCCAGGAGCTGTGGCTCGGAGTTGCCATACTTCAGATCCAGGATAAATCCTTGAAATGGAGGCTCACCCAGAACACCATCCAGGGTCAATGCAGCAGGACGGATGTCCAGTGGGACTCCACCAACAAAAAGGTCACTGACGATATTCATATACTGGCGCTGTGGACGCACCTCCCCTGGCTTCGCTTCCCCATCCAGTACCAGCACTGTCCGAAGGTGATTGCGGCTGATCATCAGGAAGTGCCAATTGCTGTCATTCACTTGCTTGTCTGTGATAACTGTAGTCTCTGCACAGTCCACACTGAACTGGAGCTGGATGCGCCCATCAACCAGGGACAGACAGAGGAAGTCACAGACACCACCATCATCAAAGTAGAGGAGCAACCCAGCAGAGACATTGGTCTTGAACTGGAAGCTGAGTTCACTTCTAGTGCTCGCATCCCAGCGGAGGTAGCGGGCCCACTGGTTGGGGATGCCCATGAACTCCAGACCCAAACAGAGACCCAGCAAGGAGCCCAGAAGCAAACTCACCTTCAAGGTGAAGTAAACAGAGTGCATAGTGAAGCCCATTTTTTCAAGAATCTGGTCTTCTCTAGGAGAAAAACAAAACCCACACTACTGGGAAGAGAGCCTCAGTAGTCAACACCAAATGTTAAATCCAATGGGAAGAGGAGGAGAGCACAGAGAGTGACAGAGAGAGAGGAAGAGTAAGAGGAAATGAGATAGCCAGTGCACGTGACCAAGAGGAAAATATCTCCTCCTTAAGCAAAATCTCAGTTCTCCTTTAGAATCCCGAGGCTTGTTATCTCAGAAGTACAGCGTATATAAAGTGACTTCTTCAGCCAGTACTTTTATGAAGGGCAAAATAACCCACAGTGATTTGTTTTGGTAGAACACAAAGGTGACACCGGTTGTTCCAAGGAGGAGAGAAAGGCAGAGCTAAAGCCCAAGCCTCAAATTCAGGTTTCCTAGAAGTGCCAACAATATTGATGGAGGTGGCAGTGAAATGGAGGAGAGACTGAATTCATAAAGCACGTGATCCTTGAGAGGACAAAAATAAAGTCAATCTTCATGGTGCGCTGGTGGCTACCCAGCCCATAATTCAGTGCTTGACACTCACAGAGCCTGCACCACCTGTGGGATCGAGAGAAGAGAAGAAAGGAAGAAGTTAGCCCCACTACTCATCATATCTTTACCATGAAGCTTATTAACATCTTGACCACTTCTCACTTACTCTTCTTGATACTCTGGCTACTTCCTCATGCCTGCAGATGACTATATAGACCTCCAAAGCAGCAAGGACATTTATGTCCTAAAAACTAAGAGGACCAAATAGAGAACACATCAAGTGATGTGCACACACCACAGTGCCGAGAAATGTTGAGCATCTCCTTTGGTGGATGCAATCTCATTGACTTTACTGAAAAAAAAGGGTGCTGAAGCTTCCTTAGTAGCAATCACTTTTCAGTGAAAACACTTAGAGCAAAGATCAGAGGTCCTTAGATTTCAAAACTAAACACAGACATTATCTTAACTTCCCGTTCCACTGTTTTTATTATGCTTCCTAGCACACCAAGCAAGCATTGGAGGAGACATTCAGAGACTAACAGAGACCTCTGCATCCTGGAAACATGTGCTACGCAAACTATGTATAGCAACCTGTAGCTTAGGTGATAGGAAACTTGTAGCTTACATGATAAGACCACTTACCCTGAACAAGTGCTTGGGCAGAAAGGCCAAATTCACCCTTACCTAACAGTGAGAAATTCCAACTGCCTTCAGTGAGCAGGATTTACACTGGTTAACACTGGGATTTGACTCACTTATGCCTGTTTGCATGTGGGTGACTGTATGCCTGGGATAGGAGGGTGTTTTAAGATGACAAGACAGTACAAAGCAAGGCTTGTTCTTTGAAAATCCAGCTTAAAAAGCAAGTAAGGTTTCCATTAACACAGGCGCTTGTTTATAGACACTGGAAGGACACAAGATCAGCTCTGAGAATGGCTGACATTAGCACACATGCAAAGCAAGAGAAGAGGTGATGAGAATCAAGGCCTTTAACCTCCCAGAACACAGGAACACAGATTTCACCAACTGGATCACAAACACTGAGACAGCATTTACTTCAGAAAAGTGTTTTATGCTGTGAACAGTGAGGGTTGCTGGGGCTGCTGTTGCTCCAAGCAGATGCCTTTCAACCTCAGCACTCACCTGGCTTTGAAAGAGGCCCACAGACACTACAGAAATGGGCAGTGCAGAAAGTTTGTATGGCAAGGGCATGGGCTGAGCTGAAAGCGAATCACTAGGGAGGAGAGAGGAGAGCTCTCATAGTCATGGTCTCTGCCCTTCCCACCCCAGGGATTTTCAGAAGCTGTATATCTCCAGGGCTGTCAGTCTGGCAAATTTAGCCAGCATGAAAAGCAAGTCACTTCGAAAATAAAACAGAATCAATTAAAAGGAAACCCACAAGTTGGAGAGAAACATGAGCCTTCAGTGCCCAGTGGAAACCAGGCCTGTTCCCTGCAGCTGCCTGAGTGGAGTGTGTTAGCTAAACTGCTATAAACACAAATAAAATCAAGTCAAAACCAGAGGGAAGATAATTCCTTTTAATTGTTAACAGCTTGGCTCAGGAAAATGGCAAGAGGAAAAAGAAGGTGTTAGGAGAGGTGTAAAATGAAAAAAAGAAAACTGAGATGCAAATGCTCAAATCATCTGTCTTCCCAATAATCACAGCACTGGCTCAGTACATGGGGCTTTGGGGGGGGCCTTTGAAAAATCAACTGGAAAAAAATAATAATTATGTGGCTCTTGTCCATTTACCTTTCTCCTCTGTGCTCCCTAGTGGCTCCTCTAAAATAGCCCATGATTTATGGAGAAGGAAAATAGAGTGAGAGGGAGGTTAGAGAGAAAGTGATGACCCAAGTCTGGAATTATTGATGAGATGGGAATAGGAATATAATAATGTGTGTAAATTAGCCAGAGATGTGCTCCAGCAGCTCACACTTCCCTGGAACTACTACCACCACCACAGCAAAATTCACTGCTCCATCAGACAGCTATGCACTCAGCCTGAGCTGGTGAGGGAGGTAAGATTAGTGTGGTAACAACCACCCACAGAAACCCCCAAAGCACAGCAGTTCTCACCTCAGCTTTGATTCTCCTAGGTAGGGGGACTTGCACTATCTGCATTAGAAATAACCCACAGCCTTAGTCTTCCTGTTTTTGAAGGTCTGAGAATCAGTGAAAGATGCTGTAAATTACAGCAGCAAGTGTGAACACTCCATAGATTAGTGGGTTAGTTGCTTGGGCGGTGTTGGATTGGTTGATGGGTTGGACGCGATGATCTTGAAGGTCTCTTCCAACCTGGTTTATTCTATGTATTCTATAGATAACCACAGATAAGATGCATATATCCACACAAAGCCCAAATGACTGTCCCAAAAGCCAACCAACAGAATAGAATAGAATTAACCATGTTGGAAAAGACCTTCGAAATCATCAAGTCCAAACTATCATCCAACACCATCTAATCAACTAAACCATGGCACCAAGTGCCCCATCCAGTCTCTTCCTAAACACCTCCAGTGATGGTGACTCCACCACCTCCCTGGGCAGCCCATTCCAATGGCCAATCACTCTTTCTGTGAAGAACTTCTTCCTAAGATCCAGCCTAAACCTCCCCTGGCACAGCTTCAGACTGTGTCCTCTTGTTCTGGTGCTGGTTGCCTGGGAGAATAGACCAACCTCCACCAGACTACAACCTCCCTTCAGGTAGTTGTAGACAGCAATAAGGTCTCCTCTGAGCCTCCTCTTCTCCAGGCTAAGCAACCCCAGCTCCCTCAGCCTCTCCTCATAGGGCTTGTGCTCCAAACCCCTCACCAGCTTCGTTGCCCTTCTCTGGACTCGTTCCAGCAAGTCAACATCTTTCCTAAACTGAGGGGCCCAGAACTGGACACAGTACTCAAGGTGTGGCCTGACCAGTGCTGAGTACAGGGGCAGAATGACCTCCCTGCTCCTGCTGGCCACACTGTTCCTGATGCAGGCCAGGATGCCATTGGCCTTCCTGGCCATCTGGGCACACAGCTGGCTCATGTTCAGCCTATTATCAACCAGTACCCCTAGGTCCCCTTCTGCCTGGCTGCTCTCCAGGCACTCTGACCCCAGCCTGTAGCACTGCATGGCCAATGTGTAGAACCTAGCACTTAGATGTGTTAAATCTCATGCCATTGGATTCTGCCCATCTGTCCAGCCTGTCAAGGTCCTTCTGCAGAGCTCTCCTGCCCTCTGACAGATCAACACCTCCTCCCAGCTTGGTGTCATCTGCAAATTTACTGATGATGGACTCAATCCCCTCATCCAGGTCATCAATAAAGATATTGAACAGGATGGGGCCCAGCACTGATCCCTGGGGGACACCACTAGTGACTGGCTGCCAGTTGGATGTGGCACCATTCACCACCACTCTCTGGACTCAGCCCTCCAGCCAGTTCCTAACCCAGTGCAGAGTGCTCCTGTCCAAGCCACAATCTCTCCCAAACCCAGGCTGCTGCAACATTGTTCTACACACACAAAGAAATCTCAGTCTCCATGTGTTGCTTCAATTGTTGGGGTATTTAAAAGGCACAGTAAAAGAAGCAGGCCATTCTGTGGCACAGATTTCTCTAACATTGATACAAGTTCATTAGGGGAGCACAAAGGCCAGAGTTAACTGGGGAAACCAGGCAGAAATGGTCAAACAGAACCAGCATTGCTGAGTGATGGAAGCCAAGCAATGCCTTTCTAGCTGTTTTGGAAAAACAAAACTAAACAAAAAAATGAAACCAAACAAACTAACCACTGTTTCAGAAGAGGAAGATGACACAAAACCCATGAAACACAAGTGTCACTTCTGGGTGCTTCATCACCTTTTAGACCCTGCAGGCCAGGTTTTGGGAAGGCTACCCACACCCAGCTGCTAGTAGGCTGGGGCCATCTGAGGCTCCTCCAGAGCTCTGTCAGCACTCATCAGTCCTGACCCACAGTGCTTCATGCTGTTTGAGTTTTATGTCACGTGGAGTTCAGCCTGTGAGAGCAAAACTCACCACACATATCAGGCTCTTTCAGGGGAGGGGGGAAAACAAAAATCAGAAGACTTGGTGTCTTTTTTAGCAGTGGCCAGGACCTGAATCCCAACCTGTAAATCCTGACACAATAAATCTATGCCTTGTCCATTTCCCACAACAATCCTCCAAGACACACTGAGAATGAATAATTTTCTGCTCTTACCATTTTATTTTTAGCGTAAGTACTACCCTAGCAGCCTCATGAAGCACTCTGCTACCATAGCAATACAGTAGAGTTTGGGACAATAACTACAGAATCCCATAATATTTTCCTACATATTTTATCTCTGAAAAAAAACTCAAACTTTGTCACAGCATGATCACAAAGAAAAGAATTCATAATGGACAGTGCCTCTCCCAGTCACGAATCAGCAACACTCCTGTTCCAATTCCACCGACTGCTCACATGGGAGAGCAGCATAACAAATATTTCCCACGTTACATTTTTGGCTTAATGTGATTTAGCAGCACAAAACAGGACAGCCAATCTGATACGATCAACCCTTCAACAAACCACTAGGTGAAGTCTTTGCAGAGCGTTTTAAACACTTGCTACCCTGAAGGAATGAGAGAGTGAGTTGCAGGTTATCTCTACTGCACCCCCAGCAGCCTGTACCACCTCCCTGGCATGCTAGAAAGCTGAGGACAAGAAGGAAGCTGCACACTGAACAGAGGGCTCAGCATTTCACAAGCACAAAATGTGCTGCAGGAAACACACCCACCTGCACTTTTGAAACATTCCACTCACAGGGCTGACCAAGCTGTACAGTTCCCAAGCCAGGTAAGGGAGGCAGCCCCACTGCAGTGCCATGGGCAAATGCTACCCAACCACCACACACCTGAAACTTGAGAGTACCCTATTAATGCCAGGTCAGAGCCATCTGCTCAGCAGCCCATGGAGGGGGTCTTGCCCTCACTTTGGAGTAGCTCTCAACAGCCTATCACCCGTATGCAGAGAATGAGTGACATTATCTAATTGCCAGCTAATTTCCATAATTACTGACTGGCACAGTCTGTATGCAAGGCTAATGTCTTTGCAAATGTCTCACAATGCACCTGCTTAGGCAAGAGTGGGAGGCTGGACACTGCTGCTCCACAGTTTACTTACTCAACTGCCCAGAAAGGTTGCAGGATACAGCTTTGTCACTCCCTACCCTTCTTCCTCCACTGCCTCCCTCTCTGGCTGCTAATTGCTTTGGGATGGACTTTTTGTTTTGTTTTATTTTTTAAAATGTAAATTGTAGCAGAGCAGAAACAGAGTTGAATGAACCTAAGGACCCCTGCCACTGCAGCCCAGTGCAAGCTTGTGAAAGTTCTGCTTAAGGGTGCTGTACAAAACCCCACTGACACACTGATAGATGAGGTTTACAAGTCCTCCCACCACCAAGTCTGCCACCACCTTCCACAACCAAAGCTGTTCATTATGCCATACTTCATGTGGAAGGAAAAACATCCATTGGTCACCTAGAATTCAAGTATTTATATTGCATATGAACTCACCCTTAACTTTGCCTTCTCTGTAAAATAAAATAAATTTTAAAAAAAATAAAATCCCGTGGTTTGCTTTGTTCTCCAGGTTCAAATGAAGCAGAGGAGGTTCAGGAAGGGCTAAGCAGGACCCTAATTTGGCTCTGCATCCATGTGTGTTCCTGCAGTCGGCCCAAAGCGCAGCAATCAGATCATTACAGCTCTATGACATAAGCTGCTCAAAACGATCCAGTGAGATTTGCAATCAATAATTGATATTAAAAGCCAAGCTTGCCAGTGGCAGAAAAATGAGGAATTAATAGTATTTATTCAATCTGTGTTCACTCATGCAGCTCTCTAGTGTGCAACAGGCTCCTTTCAACTGATGCCTTGAGTGTGGGTCTCCACAGAGACTCTTATCTCTTAAGCAGAAATCTTTCTGCCTGGTCTATCCCCAGTTGAACTGTGGCTAAAAAAGAAGGGGAAAAAATATTCAAAAAAGTCCCCTTCTGATGAAAAATGCAGATGTGAAAATTGTGATCTGCAGCTGTCACTGGAGAACACAGTGGAACACAAAAATCCTCCCATCGCAGTCCCTCCAGCAAGGATGCATGGTGAAATGTTTACAGAGAACTGCGAGGGGATATGGAGGCTTTGAAATTCAGAGAAAACCACATGGATTAATTTAGTTTTTTATTCCTCCAGCAGCATTTGCATCTCAGCTATAAATCCAGACTGTGGCATCATTCCCCTGCTGGGACAGAGAGGATTCTGGGGTGGTGCCACTGGAGCTGAGCTGAAAGAACGAAGCTGAAGATACAAGCAGACATCTAGTCTACGATTCTAGTACCCAGGGAGAGTTCGGTGGCACTACACCACTTGCAGGGATAAACAGTAGGGCAAGATGGGCCCTCCTTAGTGAAGAGGTTGGAAGTACAACTGAAAATGAGAGCTTTGCAAAGAGCTGAATACGCTCAGGTCCTGCTGAAGGCAGCAAACCTTCATGGGATGAAGCATCTTAGATGACTGGCTGCAGGAAGAGAAAACAGGTATTTAAGGCTTTAACTTGGATGTAGGGATACATGTGGACATGACAGCCACCCTCTTAAAATGGGGATTGGGGGTGACATGGAACACCTGGTGATCTTTTCTGGATGGTTTCAAGGGATATAGTATTCACGCCAGTCTCTAACATCACTGTGAGAACCATGCGTGTCTTAGCCCCACAGAAGCCCAAGGAGAACTTGTACTCTCCCATATTCATTGTTATATCTCACCACTGATATATCCTGCAGGCTTAGCTTTTCCATTCCTGGAAGTGAATATGGAGTTCCTCACTTTTCCTTACCTGAATACAGCACAGAGCTCCCTAGCAGACAGTGGCAAAAAAATCTGTATCAAAGCAAAAAGCGAGAAAAAGAGGTCCAAGGCAATCCATGAGTGTCTTCTACAAATTGAAGAGCTAGACTGTAAAGCTAGAATCAGTTTGTCTTTGCTTCCCCATAGTGGATTAGGATACACACATGCATATATCAAGATCTGTAGGTAGGTGGTTGGTTGGTTTCCTGGTACCTGGGCATGTGGCTTGCAATCAGGTTGGTTAAGCCTATTGTCCTTTCTCTGTCCCCCAGTTATCACCTGGGGAGCAAAAAAAAATTCACTGTTTATAACAAGTGTACTCTCAGAGCTTACCTCTAGAAGCACTGTGTAATACCAAAGATAAGCACCTATGTATAGCGGAGTTGAGCTCACATGCACTCACAAAATACAGAGCTGATATGCCACCAGAGGTCTCAGGAGGGATATGAGCAAGCTAATGTGCTCAGTTCAACAAGCGTGGAACCATGGCAGCACAGACTCACACTTCGGCGTTATAGGCCAGGAAGTCATCCAGCTAATGGAAGAGTTTATCATAGTCACCCTTCAAGGTTCTCACCTCCTGGGCCTATTTAACAAATTTAATTCAGACCCAGAGATCCTCAAGTCTGCACTGGAAAAAGAAGGGTTAAGAAGGCCACAAGAGATGGTGTGACTCCCTTCTTAAACATTCTTCCCTCCTTACAAGAGGGAAGCCACAGAGCCCACAAGAGTGACCTTTAACTAGCCTACCTAGTCCAAGCTCAGCATGAATGCAATTTACAGACCATTTCAGCTCCCCAGCTTTCTTAACACAAAGAAGAAAAATCAAAACCCAAGCACAATGGAAAAGAAAGAAAGAAAGAAAATAACCCTGCAGAGCAATCATGTCTGGGGCCCTGATGGCTTTCTGTTCCCTTCCAGGACACAGAAATGACTCCCAGTGTGTTAATTACTCCCATTACCACAAACTCTCCACTAACAAGGACTAGCTAAAAGGAAGCGCTGGCAGCAGCTGAGCAGTGATTGCTCTGTACTGTCACACAAGAAAAACCAGACACCCCCCCCCATCTCTGAGCTGGTACTAACCAGGAGAGCCATTTCTGCAAAACTCAACAGCCTTTATTGTGATTCCCATGGCAGCTGTGCTAGGAACACCGGCCTTCCCTCAGCTCCATCATTGTTAAAAGAGAATGAAGAATACCTGCTTTCCTAAACACTTGGAAATCCAACAGTTGGCAAGCTCTGAATCATTATCACTTATTTTACTCCTTCTATAATTGGTCTGCCTCCATCCTCTGCATCTTCTCTGCCACCAAGAAGCTTGGAGAGATCTGCAGCATCATTTATTCTGCTAGATCCTAACAGATCAAATGCAAAGCCAGGAGCTGCACACAGTACAGTTGGGACTGTTTGCAGGGAATTCTGTGAATTCGCAGTGCTGACGTTGGTAAACAACAAAACTTCTTCCAGATCCCATATCTGACACATACATTGTATTTCCATAAATAAAAATCAAGTATTTCCATTTTATAATAATCAAGTCTTTTAAAAATACTCTCATCATTACTAACAATTTAAGTTTGGGCATGTCATCAATACCTGAAAATGAGGATGCCTCCTAGATTTTCCCAAGATTAAAAAAGTCCAGAATGGGTTTACTTTTGCCTCAAAACATATTTGGCGCTGCAGAGACAGGCCAATATTAGACACTTGTCAGAGGACAGACACAGATGGACTGTTGGGAGTCTAAACTTCAATGCAAGAGGAGCTAAAACATCACTGTTGCACTGTTTTATCAGCTACTTATCATTAGGAAAAGTATAGAGCATTAAAAGCAAAGTTGGTGACAGGTTTGGAGCACAAGCCCTATGGGGAGGGGCTGAGGGAGCTGGGGTTGCTTAGCCTGGAGAAGAGGAGGCTCAGGGGAGACCTTATTGCTGTCTACAACTACCTGAAGGGAGGTTGTAGTCAGGCTGAGGTTGGTCTCTTCTCCCAGCCAACCACCACCAGAACAAGAGGACACAGTCTCAAGCTGCACCAGGGGAGGTTTAGGCTGGATGTTAGGAAGAAGTTCTTCATAGAGAGAGTGATTGGCCATTGGAATGGGCTGCCCGGGGAGGTGGTGGAGTCACCATCACTGGAAGTGTTTAGGAGGAGACTTGATGGGGTGCTTGGTGCCATGGTTTAGTTGATTAGATGGTGTTGGATGATGGGTTGGACGCAATGATCTTGAAGGTCTCTTCCAACCTGGTTTATTCTATTCTATTCTATCTTGCACACCAACCCTTGATAGCTGTCCATCCATCTGCTTCCCCCTTGCATATGCATTTTTTAAGTTCTTCATGAGCAAGAAGAGCTTCTTTTCTGTTTCACAGAATCTAATACAACACGATCAAGAACAGAGCTCACAGGCGCTGCTCATGTACACATTAATAATTGTGATTTCCTGTACTTGAGCTAGCACTAAAATGCTTCTGCATTCCAGAGTTGACATAGTTCCTTTAAAAAAAAATTAAAAATGTAAAAAGCAGAGAAAGACTGCCAGAAAGACTAGGATAAAAACAAAGGTTAAACTCGTTGTTACCTTCACTCACACACATGCAATCAATCTGTTTATTTTAGCATGCGTAGAGGGCAACACTGTACCTGGCCAGATTTCCCTGTCATCACTGTGGCCATGAATTGTTCTAGGTTATTCCCTATGGCTCACAGGAAGATAAGCAGCATCACATAAAAAGGAAATAAAGGGCCTATGGACATCTGGAAATCAGTAGTGGGTTTCCCCATTTTGTAACGTGTACCACTATGTTTTATTGCAACTTCATAACCTGGTACAAAAATTTCTACTCAGCTTCTCACAAAGCAAACACGAACACCCCAACCTACCAAACAGGTGTAATAAGCTGCCCACAGTGCAGGGAATGCTTAGCTCGGTTCCTAAACTCCTTAAATAGCTGATGCTCTGTTTCTGGATTAAATGGGAATGCCTTATGGGAGTCCAGTTAAACACTGGAATTGATGTATGAGGGATTCATGTCCATACAGCTTTCACAATAATTGATGCTGACCAACACATGGAAGAAAAGACATTGGCAGCCTGGCAAACCCTCGGAACGTCTATGGCCACTGTGAGATTACATGTCTGCTTTCTGAGCTGCATTACTCCAGCACCACTAGCTCCAGAAACACCTTGGGTTTTGTGGGAATATAGGCAACAGCAGGCTGGAGATCCCCTGCCATGGGAAATCACTGTGTTGTTCCAGCTCTCTGTTCTTTTAATACTCTGACATACAACATTCCTGCCAAAATTCACTCCACCCTATTCCCTTCCCCACTTCTACCCAAGGGTTGCTAGGGGAGTGTGATGAGAAGTTATGCATAGGTTTTTTTAGTTCTAGCATGCTGAGGAATAGATGTGGAAATCTTTCGCAAGATACACTGCTAGCAAAAATCTTTAGGCATCAGTGTCTGGCTGGAAAAGACAGATGGCTTTGGATATTGTAAACTTTCCAAATCATCAAGGAAATAGCTTGTAGCCTTGCATGATAGGGCCCAGCTTCCAAACTAACCAGCAATTATGGAACAGGTAAGAAATATGCCTGTCCTACTGTAGATGCAAGCATTCACGTGAACCTGGCTTGTGCCTGCAGCGCTATACAGTGAACTGTCAGTGCGCACCAAGCAATGCCCCACCTAACCCAGACAGCCTGCTGACAAGGCTGGAATAACAAACCTGCTGCTCTGCCACAGCAATGTCCTCACAACCAGGGAGTGAGACGGCTCTAGTAAAGGCTACTTAGGATCCCAAGCCCTAGGGATACTGAAAGCAGAAATACAGTGCTTACAGCACAATCTCTTTTGAAAGAAGGTTGTTGATCAAATGTAGGCTCTTAAGCCCTGCAAGCCCAAGGCACCAGGAACTGGGAGGAGTTACACACAGGGCAGGGGGCATGTTATCATTTAATTCCTTGTATTTCTGTCCTTTGCACTAATCTGCCCTGTAAGTTTCCTCTCTAGTTACATCTTTTCCTCAGACACTCGCTACTGTGAAATGTAGAAACAAACATTAAGATGTGCAAAAGAAAAGGATTTTTTACAAGATTCACATACAAAGGATTCATCTATTTATTTCAGTGGAACCACCTAATGACAGGGTAATGACATTTCCCACAGCACGTGAAACAGTAGTCGTCGAATGAGTACACGTAGAAAAACACAAGAGGAATCATCCTAACTGCAGGAAGGCATGAGGAGAGCACAATTGCCTGATACATTTTAAAATGAACCTAGGTAAAAAACACTAGGAAATAGCATCACAGGAAATAATCTTTCACCACCTAAGAAACAGACTCAGGGCACTGCACCAACACTCTTCTCTTCTCTCCGACATTGCTGAAACCCCGAACTAGGAAGCAGTATTCCAGGGCCACAGACCCAGGAAGCAAAGCCTTCCAAGCTAGCTTATCTCCTGACGTGAGCCCAAGGGGGTGGGGGGGAGCTGACTAGCGCTATTATGGAAGTTAACACTTCTAGAAATGTATTTCAGATTTTATAATAGAGCATTTTACCACCACTGGAAAAGAAATGTCTCTTTATTTAAGCATTAGTTGCTACACATTGATAAATCAATCACACGTGGTAGATTTAGAAAGACCTAAAAGATATATATTCTACTGCAAGTGCTCCTTTAAAAGTCAGATGATCTTTAAAAGAGCTATCCAGCCTTGGGACTCACAGTGCAGTGCCATGCAAGACAATTGACATTCTGAGTGACTGGGCTGCGAATTCAAAATCCCAACTCGGCCTGCTCAAGACAGGATTCAAACTCACATTACTTTTAAAATAGGGGGGGTGGGGAAACAGAGAGTGAGGAAAACACTTTAATTCCTGCAAGTCTCCAGGACAGAATCTCTCAAGGTACAGATGCAGTAGTGGGCTAGGGAATCTCTCTTGTATAGTATCTGCATAGGATATTTTGTGCTTTGTTTCACTAAATACAAATCTCTGTACAGTCAGCAATACCACTGACATAGGGCAACTATTTGCTATGAAAAACACAAGTTAACATGAAAACACATCTATTATATTGAAGCATTTTCATTGAATTTTCTGTTTTTAATTTAAAATTGAAACATTCCAATTTACCTGGCTTTGGTTGTAGTAACTTCCAGTCATTATTCACTGTTTCTTTTTATTTCTTCTGGGAAAGGAGCATAGAATAGGAAAAGTGGGAAAACTGAGACTGATATATAAATAGCTTCCTTCCTAGCAATTGCATAACTTTTCATTTCAAATCAACTTTAAATGTATTTTCCTCCCCTTAAACAAAAATCAAACAAACAAACAAAAAAATTCTTCACATTCTGAATAATGCATCCTTTCTGCTAACATTATTTTCACAGTCTGAAAAGCTATTGTTTTGATACAAACATCATCAGCAGTTCTTGCTAACAGCACCCACTTTCCCCCCCTTCATACTAAGGCCGGCACTCAGCTTAGCCTCTGGCTGGGAAGTTCTCTGTTGCTTCAAGGATGGGTGATGAGACTGTATAGGTCTCACTGTTCTTCACCAATTTTTCTCTCCCTCTTCCACATAAAGCTTTTTCTAGCTGATAATGAACTGGAAAGCAATGAGAAATTGAGACTGGAAACCAATGAGAAATGCGTCAAGATTAGTTCCAGTTTCTAAATTAAACAGCACAAACCTCCTCACCAGAAGCAACAAAGATTCTTCTACAGTCCACCAGTAAGGCAAGCAAGGAACAAACAGTAAAACTCCTTTCCACACCTAAAGAGGCACTGTGCCTATGATATAACTAAAGCATGTGGGTGGAAAAGAAAAATTCACTAGTGAGAACACTCATTCCTGGGTAGACTGAGCACTCCAGTATCCTACCATACACCTGCCATGAGCATAAAAATAAGTCTGGGAGGGAAGAGCTTTTCTAATCACCACTTAAAAGAAAGATACCTGAAGTGCTTGTAGTAACCTAGCAGAACTTCTGTTTCTAAATTGTGTTGAGTGAGATTTAGAAGTAACTAAGGAAAACGATTATTTGGTACCACAGGCAACAGATGGTTCCTGCAACCTGCCAGTTGCCAGACTCTAGGCCAAACTTCTCCCGTGTGACTTCACCACACATTAATTTAACTCATTTTATCTTTGGTACCTAGTTATTGGCTGCAAGTATTTTGCTGCTCAGTAGTTCTTTATGCAGTAAGATTCACATACTAGTATATGCACGAGTATATGTACATACTAGTACATGCATGAGTCACAAAAAGGTGGCTTATGACCTGTTTGTGTAGCCTTAGGCAAAGTGCTCTTTCAGGGCATATTGCTAGGACTACAGCAGCCACATTGTAAAGTTTAATTAGTGATTGTAAGGAGCTCTACCCACTCAGAAGACAAGCTAACATAAGAGCAACCTATTTTCCTTTATGACATTAATAATATCCTTTCAAATTAATCAAGGGAAGATGCATCTATAAAACATAGCAGATTTGCCTTTGGTTACTCCCAATTGGTTACTCCTGGGCTTGGCCCCAGAGAGGCACAGGTTTACTCAGTAGGCAAGGAGAAAAGCAGAGCAATGGTGGGGAGAAGGGAAACCATTGCTTGCCTCGACTCCTGATCCACCTTCTGCTTCCCCCTCACTCTATCAGCACCAGACAGCTTTTCACAGCATAAGTTCCCCTGAGCTCCTTGAGTTGTGGAGAGCTGGCATGGTCTGCACCTCCTCAGGGACTGCCATGCCCAGCCATATGAGATCTCCTTCCTCTGATACAACAGGGCACTCCTATTCACCATTTAAACACAAATCAAGTGAATCTGCACATTGACCACTTTGTGTTTAAACCAGAGTCCCTGCCCACAGTTTTAGCACTGCTCAGCCAGGAGATTTGCAAGCCCATTTTCCCCCAAATCTCCCTAAAGGAGAACTTGTCTCTGAGGCTCCAAAAACAGGCAGTTGACCATGTGAAAGGAAAAGTGGTTACATTTAACTCCATTTTTCACCAGTGGTTATCCAAATCATTTGAAAGGCTCAGAGGATGAGAAAGGTGTAAAGTCAGGCAGGATTCTTGTATGCAGCACTACGCAGCACTTAGGATCAGCTAAGTACAATTATATAAGCTTGCTTTATAGACTCCTGCATGTTCCTCCACTTTTCTGGGGCTTTTAAAAGTCAAAAATAAAAGCAAATTTAAGAGACAGGCATCTAACAGGAGAAAATCCTTCTAAGCATTTAATTAAGATCCAAATAAAGGGGCAAAGATGCAAAGTGCATGCCTGCATATTTAAATTAGCCTTACAAAAACATACAAGGTTTTAGCTACATTTAATTACAAATATGGCTTTTTAAAGAACCAGATTAAAAACTATTTTCAAAGCAGACAGCTTTCCAACATGTGCAATGAGTACTACAAGGAAAGTAAAACTGCCTCCACAGTTTACAGGAAAGGGAAGCCATACATCACTGTAAAATGCATTTAGAGAATCCCTAAAGTAGGATTTCCTACAGAATTAAAAGTAAAGGGGAAAGGATATGGAAAACCCATCAGTCTGTTGTAGTCTTCCAATTACCTCACAAATACAGGCTAGAGGTAATCACCTGCTAAAAAATACATGGAAATAAAAGGTATACAGTTACTCTGCAGCACTGAGTCAGTCTGTTGTCTTGGACTACAGCTCACTGTTGGCTTTCTGTCAGATGTCCCCCAAGAGAATCCTCTACAGCTTCGCTATGACAAACATTGCTCATCCAGGGCAGCAGAATTCGAGGCATTCAAAGTGCATCTCCTAAAATACCCACTCCCAATAGCTTTGTAAAACTAGCAGAAGAGATTAAGATTGCAACTGTATCAAACTACACCTACCATTCACTACACAACTAGTTGATTTTAAACCACAGGACTGCAGGCTTTTTCATGGTGATGAAAATTAAGTCTGAGGTAACAGTACAATAGAGGTAAGAGTATGTGATTGAGCAGAGGAGGAAGATAACAGTGGTGTTCAGGAGAATATTTGCTATTTAGGTAGGTATATAGCAAAAAACAGAAAAAAAAATACTTAAGCAGCACTGTTGGGGAAAAAAAACTAAAAATATATATATGAAAGAAAAAAATAAAAAGGCACCAAACCTCCTTTAATCTTCACACCCATAAAAGCTGAGAATCCCAAAACCTAAAGGGACATCTTCATCCCCAGACATTCACCTCCAACAGACTCTGCAACACTAGGCTAAGAAAATTCGCCTGTTGAAGGGTTTTTTCCCAAGACACCAGCTAGATACTAATGGCTCCAGACACCCCAGACAGTGCACATTCTCCTTCAATACTTTCACACTCAAAACACATGATCTTGCATGTAGAAATCAGCCTGTCTCTATTGCAGTGATTTTGCATTAGGAGGGGTTGGCTTGTGTGCCTTCCTTGCCTCCTCACCAGATTCTTGCTTCAGTATCATCTCATCCTGCCTACTGCCAGAGTGGAAATCCACCTCCAGCTCAGTCATTTTATACCTAAGCACACATTCACACACTTTTAGTAAAACCACTGTGGATTTCACAGCACTCCCTGCTCCAGCCCTCTTTCCACAACCTGGGCAGTCTCAACCATTCCATGTCTCTCTGCAGAGGTATCACTGAAGATCTGGTGAACGTCTTAGATTCTTCTAGATGAGATGGCCAGAACTGCATGGAGCTGGGAATTGCATCATATTAAGCAGAGATCTTGATGTGGTTTATAAAGCAAAACAAAACCTAATTAATTTAGTAACAGCAGACATCCAAAGAAAACCCAAGGTACACCAGCATACTACTCAGTCTAATCTGCAGTTCCTGCTAATCTGAGTTCTCTTTTGATCCTCTTACAGCTTACCACTTGGAGGTATTGAAGTGCATAATGCTAAGCAGTGTGATTAGAATTGATCCAATGAGTTGCCTGTCCCACCCCAGGGGAACAATAACACTATATTTAAAGGACAAAATTAAAACATTTGACTTTGAACCAGAGAGCCACAGGTGAAAATCCATGCTTGTACTAGACCTCCCAAACACAAACTATTTGTCCATATATATTATGCAATTATTGTTTATATATATTGCTAATCTGCTACTGGCCATTCCAACAAAAATCTCAAGAACAGCAAAAACCCAAGTAGTCAGTGCTAGAAGTGGGAGCTAAGCCAAGGGGACAGGCCTGCAATGTAAAGGATACACTTTTTTCACACTTAAAGAAAACATTCACCAATCCATTCAAGACGATCAGGTGGAGGGGGTCTGACTTTTAGGTAAGAGACTTAAGTTAGTTTAAGGGTTTTGACCACAAGCCATCTCAGTCATGACCACAGGGGAATGGAACTATTTTTTACTAGTGAAAGAGACTTTGAAAAATAAAAATCCTGAGTGGCAAAAAAAAACCCAAACCATAACAGAATTCCTAGGAGAGGAGGTTTGGGTAAGTTAAAGCCTCTGTCAGAGAGTAAGGTGAGAACATGAGGCCTATAGTCTCATGTCAAACAAGTATTTTTACTCATCATGCTATTAAGCATTTTATTATTTCAGTGACTCCAATATCCCCATTTCATGTTCATGGGTTGATGCTTTTCCATTATCAAGCTCTGTCCACAATGCCAATGGCCCAAAAATAAATTAGTTGCTTCCCTTTTTTAAGAGCTGTGTTTGACTTTAATTACATTTATGCTTGCTTGGGAACTCAGACTTCACTCTGAAGAGGGTTAAAAAGTGGAAAGGGAAGGGGGGGAAAGTTAGAGCAAAAGAAACAGAAAAAGCAGAGAGAAAGGTAAGCCAGATTAATCCAATTAAAAGTTCCTAAGCTCCTATGCCTAAAGTTTCAGCCAAAGCCACTACTTAGGAATATGAAGGAGTGTGGGGTTTTCATTATTTTTTAAGTTTTCTTTTATCGGTCATCTATATAGGAAATTGCTGACATTATTCTTCAAGCAGACATGGTTATCAATCATTAGGAAATGCTTTCATCTGGAGCTGCTCATAAGAAATTGAAGTCTTTCCAAGATGAGCTTAATGCAGACGGATGGTAGTTGAAGAGAAAGGGGGAAAGAAGTGAACATGGAGTAAGTCTGGCTACCTTTTCTTCCATGTGGATTATTAGAGAAGCTTGGAAAAGCAAGGCACAGCAGTCACAGTGTACAGAGAAGGTTCTGCAGAAGTGGGTAAGACGCAGTTATAACAGAATGCTCCATGAAACATGCTCTAGGTTTTTGAACTCATTCATTTCATCTTTTATACCCGAGCTTCTCAATGACACAATATGATGTTGCTTGTCCAGGTGGGATCCACAAGTGTCAAAATATTTACTCCTGCTCATCAACACTCAGCAGCATGGTCAAACCTTCATCTTCCATCCCTTTCTCCTCTCCTTCACTCCACTCTTCCTCTCCTCCCAGCCTTTCATTCCTCTATCCTTACCCCTCCTCGTTCCATTTTAATCAAGGTTCTTTCCTAATTAAAACAAATACGAGGAAGCAATTAACATCTTGAAGGAAGCAGATGGTGGAATAGTGCCATTTTGTTATTGCAGTAAGCCTTAACTTGCTATCTCTTCAAACTTTCTGCACTTTAATTAAGCACTGTTACAGGCAAGTTCAATGGGCTCTAGAGTAGGGTTTACCCAATTAGCTCCTGGAAAGTTGATGGTGCACGGTGGCAGGCTGAGCATGCTGTGCAGTATGCAGCTGGAAAGAGCAACCCCAGGGCCAAAAGGCACTAAGAACTTCCCTCACACATGCAGCAGGCAGGAAAAGGAGCAAGGGGAAACTGAAGGTCAGTGATGAGGCAGAAATGTAAACTAGCCCTGCCCTACCATGTTCTGGCAGAAGATTTTCACTGCCCATGTCACAGGACTCGATGATCATAAATTCTGTATGCACACATTATAAAGGGGCCACACTGACAGTGCCTATGCCATCTTCCCAGATAGAGAGGGCAGGACTGAAGATCTCAAATCATGGTCAAAAATTATTAATGGTTTTCAGGGCCATTACCACCCTACCACCTCCAGTATTCCCACCTCTCCAGATCTCTTTTTCCATTATACCTCCAGATACAACAGACTGACAAAGAACTAGCTCAAATCATCTAGAAAAATATACCCACAAAGAGAGTGATTCTTTTGTGCTTTTTTCCCCCCTCACATTTATGTTCACAGTCAGCCTGGCACAGCTCAGCACAGGTCTGAGCAGTCAAAGTAAGCATTTAAGAGCAGTTGTGTCAGCCAGGGTCACCCTCTCACTTGCCTCCCCATAAACGAGCCAGAAATGTGGGCAATCAAAAAATGCTGTGATCCAATCTACCTATGCTCTACCACATTCTGGCAGATGATTCAACAGAGAGATGAATGTCTCTGAATTCTACTTGCAAACATCTAAGGGGAAAAAAAAACCACAAAACACAAAACAACCCACCCAGCATGACTCAGATGGACACAACCCTATGGATTCCAAGCTTCTCTGCACAGAAGCATCTCAATTCTCTACACTCATATGAGGAAAAATATAGATCCCTTTTATAGACAGGAAAACAAGGCACAGCCAATTTCTGTGATTCCCAGTGTCACACAGTGAGAGTGTGGAGGAAAGACTTTTCTGTTTCTCTTAACCACAAAGATCATCTTTCTTGTCTAACCAAGGCTGGAATATGACTCATGGAGGATTCACAAATTAAGAAGTCAGACATCCCTGTGGGTCATCTGGCTTGAGAACATCTCTGAATCAATTTCTGATTGAAGTAGAGGGGGATGGAGGGTGTGAATCCAATCCTATCTTAAAGATTTCTGTTAATGGAGAGTTTGTAACAACTTCTAGAACATTTCTTCTGGGCCTAGTTATCATAGTTGTCAAAGACTGGCACCTTATTTCTAGTTTAGATTTGTCTATTTCAGCTTCTAACCATTTGATCTTGTTATATACCTTTGCTCAACTGAAACCCATTTATTGCAAAAGCCCCTCTTCCTTTCTTAAGGATAAAACCCAACATGGAACATGAATTTACTGAGGGATGAGACTCATATCCTAGTGTCCTGGCATCTCTCCACTCACCAAAGTTTTAAACTCAAAGAAGGAAACCATGGAACACAATACTGAGAAACACAACCACAATCTATATAAATGATGTTTTCTTTGCAGGTCTCTTTTACAGTTGTGCCATGTGCAATGCAAACACATTTCTTAGGCTCTGTATTTAATTGTGTAAAATTCAGAGACTGTGAGCATCCAGTTCTCACCGTAACTATCATTTAGCCTCAAGTACAGATGCAAGATTCTGTTTTCCTCTGGATTTTATCACAATTATGGCTTAAATGCATCATACAGAGAAGAGCATTTAGGAGTGTTAAGGGAACAGAAACTGTCAATTTGCTGACTGTGGGCACTTAAATACTCTGTTATATTATCATGCTATAGGGTGCAACACACACACACACACAATAGGATTATAGAGTTATTTAGGTTTGGAAAAGACCTGTGAGATCACTGAGTCCAGCCATTCACCTAACACAGCTGAGTCCACCACTAAACCATGTCACTAAGCACCACATTAATATATCTCCTAAACACCTGCAGGGATGGTGACTCAGCCACTTCCCTGGAGAGCCTGTTCCAATGAAGGGCTTGATAATCCTTTTGGTGAAGAAATTTCTCCTCATGCCCAATCTAAATCTCACATGGTGTAACTTGATGCCATTTCCTCTTGTCCCATTGCTTGTTACTTGGGAGAAGAAACTGACACCAACCTCATTAAAACCTCCTTCCCAATAGTTGTAGAGAGCAATAAGGTCTCCCCCCATCTCTCTCCAGACCAAACAACCACAGTTGCCTCAGCCACTCCTCAGAAAATCTGTTCTCCACACTCTTCACTAGCTTTGTTGCCCTTCTCTGCACACAGTCTAGTACTCAATCTCTTTCTTCTAATGAGAGCCCCAAAATTGAACAGTACTCAAGGTATGGCCTCACCAGTGCTGAATACAGGGAGACAATCACTTCCCTGGTCCTGCTTGTCACAGGATTCCTGATGAAAAACAGGATGCTGTTGGCCACCTTGGCCACAGTACTGACTCATGTTCAGCTGGCTGTTGACCAGCTCCCCAAGTCCTTTTCTGCTGGCCAGTTTTCCAGCCACTGTTCCCCAGGCCTGTAGCATTGTATGGGGCTGTTGCAGCCCAAGAACAGGACCTGGCACTTAGCTGGGTTAAATCTCATACAAGTGACCTCATCTCAGCAATGCAGCCTGTCTAGGTCCCTCTGTAAAGCCTTCCTACCCTCAAGCATATCAGTGGTCCCTCCCAGCTTAATGTCATCTGCAAACTTACTGAGGGTGCACTCAATCCCCTCCTTCAGATCATTGACGAAGATATTAAATAGAACCAACCCCATTACCAAGCCCTGAGGAACACCACTTGTGATCAACTACCAAATGTACTTAATTCCATTCATCACCACTCCTGGCACACAGTCATCTCAACAGTTTTTTACCCAGTGAAGAGTGTATTTGTCCAAGCCATGAGCAGCCAGTTTCTCTAAGAGAATTCTGTGGGTAATGGTGTCACAGGCTTTGCTGAAGTCCTGGTAAACTACATCCACAGCCTTTCCTTCATCCATTAAGCAGGTTACCATGTCATAGAATTGGTTAGGGTTGAAAGGGACCTCATCTAGTTCCAACCCCCCTGCCATGGGCAGGGACACCTCACACTAGATCAGGTTGCTCAGAGCCACAATGTCATAGAAAGAGATCAGAGTAGTCAAGCAGGACCCGCCTTTCATAAACTCATGGTGACTGGGAGTGATCACCTAGTTGTCTTGTACATGTCAGGTGATGGCACTCAAGAGAATCTGCTCCATGACCTTCCCTGGCACTGAGGTCAGACTGACAGGCCTACAGCTCCCCCCAAAACCTCCTTCCTGCCCCTGATAACCTCCAGCCACCTGGGACATCCCCAGTTAGTTAGGACTGCTGATAAGTGATTGAAAGTGGCTTGGTGAGCAATTCCATCAGCCTCCTCAGTACCCTTGCATGCATTCTATCTGGCTCCATAGATGTGTATAAGTGTTGTAGCAAGTTACTAACCATTTTCCCTGGGATCACTGGGGCTTCATTTTAGTTATATTTATTTTCATTATCAACAAAAGATTCAAATAGTTTGCTATGTTTATGCAACCTCATGCTAGGAGCACACTTACATGCAACCATTTCACATGTATCCTTTTTTAAGGCATGTTGGTATGTGAAGTATCACATACAACCATATTATTTTCTTTAAAAGCAGATATGTTCAAATCCACATAACTATCAAAAAAACCTGTTACCCTCAATTACACTAACAGAGGACCTATTTTGTTCTAAGTGTATTGTCTGTCTGATTATTTGACCTCATAAATCAATTTGGCCGTGCAAATACATTAGGTAGGTGCTTAACATAGATGCACTAATAGGAAGCGGCAGCATGCTGATTTCTGAATTAAATTTAAGTTGCCCAGTTGCAACTTATCCCCAGCCTATGGGGCTGAGCAAATACTACCAACACCTCCAGAGCAGAGTCCATGTTGCCACAGGGACCAACACCTATCATCCACACCATGAAAATCAGATCCTTCTGCTTTGTAAACACCACATAAGCTAAACCAGTTTGTGCAGAGATTTAAAACATGAGGGTTCTGTGCTGAATCCCGACAGGCAGATCTGCACACAAACTTGGCAATGAGTTGCCTTACAACAGTACCCAGTGGCCCTAATACATCTGAGGCTTGCCTTCAGCCATCATGCCAGACACTGGTTAGACCTGCTCTGAAACAGCACATGCTATTCTCATCATCTGTACTCATGATGGAGGAAGCCAGACTAAGCAAGTTTCATGAAAGCCTCTAGACAATCCACAGCCTACTTCATGAAAAGAGACTAAGACAACATGGAACTTTTAGCCTAAGATGAAGGCCAAGAGAGATGACTACTGTCTATATAAAGAGATTTAAGCTGAAGAGCAATACTGGCAGCAGAACAAAGGTGTATAAACTGGCTATAAGTAAGTGTGTACTGGGAACTGAAATAACATTTCTGACAAGAAGCAGACTGAAATTCTGAAAGAGCCATCCATCCAGAAAAGCAGGAGGCATCATAAAACTAATGGGGTTTATTTTCTTTAGCAGATATACAGCTCCATGTCATTGGACTCAAGAGGTCCTCTACAGTCCTATGTTCCTGCACTAAGCCAGGTAAATATTGTAAAGAACACGTGAGAAGGCACAATCCGAGTCCCAAATAGCTAATAAATATTAGAAAGGATATAAGACAAACCTGAGGGATGGTAGAGGAGAGAAACACTTCCCAGTATTCTGTTCCAAATAATGTTTTAAGTCTCCAAAATAGCTTCACTGTATATAAGCATATGCTGTAGGTCATACAGGTTCTCCCATTACACAGGCAATTGGAGTGGATCATTAGAATGTCTGCTTCTGGCCTTAAAATCCATGGATCACAAAGCAAGGTAAAACAATACAAGCATCAACAGAAAACCTGAAACACTGCTCCCATTCACTCAGCATAAAGAACCTGACAGTTGATTCAGACCTCAAATATTTTTCTAGCCAGGAAACACAGCATGACCCAGGTTCAGGCTCATGCAAAGGTTAAATGTAAACTCCAAACTGTCTGATCTGTATTTGGTAAGAGTCCAGGGACACCTTCACAGCACTTGGCTTTGCTTTTCTTTGTTGTCACTTGGGGAAACACTAGTCTCTAGGTAAAAGAATATACTACTACAAGTCAAAAGTGCAAAGTAAATACAGTAAGTGAAATCTGACATGAGGATAAGGGGGAAAGTACTTATCCTAAGAAAGCATGAACAAACTCTCAAATTGAAGCCTTTTGGACAAATTTCAAAGCAAAATGGTGACTACAGCTTTTAGGAGCCCTTCCACAGGAACAGGCAAGTCACAATCCCTGCCTCACCCAGTTTTCACCTCCTGCAACTATGCTCCATCTTACCAACCTCCCTCTGCATGTTCAGCCAGCACCCTCTTGAACCAGTCAGCACTGTTCCCCAAGTCCAGGGGTAAACTACTCTGAATCCCTTAAAAAACAACAGTACAGCAATCACTGAGCTTTCTCTGGAAAACACCCTCAGAGAGAGAAGTGGGATCTCTAACATATACAAAGCAGGCAAAACACTCAGGATGGAAAAGGGGCAGAGCACACATGTGACATTAAATTAGTACATCTTTCTTTCTAAACTCTCAGGTAAAATTCAAGCCTTCCTTTCCTTGGGGTAACCAAAGAAAGTGCATTTACCTCATGGGAGAGCTGTTTCCTACAGCACACTACGTGCACACAAGTCCCCTACGTGGCTGAGAAGATGCCAAGTCTGAGAAGAACTCTGGGGATCTTCAGATGAGACAGAGTATCTAAAACCTGCACAAACCAAGTATTTATGGGCTATAAATACACACGAGCACATTCCTCCTCCTCTCCCCACAGAGAAGAGACTCCCACTACAAAGTGTCTTGCAACATGTCAAACATATTGACAAAGCAAGCAAAAGCTTGCACTTTTTTCCTCTGCTCCACATAGCAAGGCCATGTTCTTTATTCCTACTCCTCTGATATTTATCCCTCCCTTTCTTCTCCATCTTCTGCCTCAAGCCAGAGGCTTGTCTGCTGTCTCTTCATATTGGAAACATGCAAGCTTGTTTGGTTTAAAAGGTCAATCACAGCTTGTTTGTACTAAGTCTCTGATGCAAAAATCTCTTACTATAAACTAGGAAAAATACTGGAGAAGAGACACTGCTGGATAGAGAAGCCTAAGACCTGGGTAGCATATAAGAAGCATAGACACATAGTTAAGGCACTGTGGTTTATGGAGACAGCATCCATCAGCCAAGGGGTTTACAGGTCTGTGTTCTTGGTCAGTAGTAAACAATCCAATTTAATTCACCTCATAACAAGAAAAGCTTAAGACAAATGAGGTTACCTCATATTCATCATAAGCTAATAGCATGCACAAATATGATGGGCCACCAGACCAACTGAAGCCTCATACATTAATCTAAACCAACTGACTGTGCATCACAAAATTTAACTCCTCAACAGCAGGAAAGGGGCTAAAAAGAAAATATACTAGTTTTGTTTCTGAGAAGGGAAATGGAAAAAAGCTATTGAGGCTGACACTGCCATGAACATGGGTCATAATACAGGCCAGAACATCTTAAAGATGTCCTGTGAGTTGCCATGGGGCTTTTCCTTTTTTTTGTAATGTACCTAAAAAAGCATTAAAATACAACACAAAACTTAAAAGTGTATGTCATCAATAGGATGTTCTGCTTAGTTTAATGGCAACAACTGTCTTTCAAAACAAACTGAACAGAGTGTGCAGTGCCATTACTTAGCTGTACCCAATTTGGCAACGTTGAATTGTGTCAGTGATAAATTCTCTACAGGTAACAGAGCAATTCAGCAATCAAAAGTTGTCCAAAGCTGAAGTACCAGATCCTATTTCCCACTTGATTTGCCAATGGTTATATTGTGTAGCTACAAACTATCTGCCACATCTTTCAATTTAAAAAAGGCTGCAGTTGTTTCTTCTTACCCTGGCCTGGCAAGGTGTCATTGCAGAACTATGTGTTATTGTCTTGACAGCCAATGGTACTGCTAAGGCAACTCCATACTATTTCTTCTTGGTCTATACCAGATGCTGCAAGGGTGGATATTATCCTCCACCAGTGGAGGAAACCCTGAATCCCAGAGCTGGGCAGTAAAGAGCTCATCAGGAAATAGAGTAAATGTTTCCTCATGTCATACACCCCACAAACCACTTTACATCCACATTTCTGTGCTATAGGCCATGGTTTTCTCCTCCCCTCACTTGCCAGCATAAATAGAATTAAGTTCCTTCTCCATTCCCAGACTTACCCCTCTACCATCTCCCAAAGCAGTTGGGGTTTTTGTGGCATAGTCAGCTGCTCTTGGCCACTCCAGGACCTTAAAAACCTAACCATGTCACAGACTTCATCAATTCAAAGACTAAAAAACAGATTTGCTTTTAACTAGGTTTAAGAGGGACCAGCTCTTGGTATGTTATTTCCAAAAGTTATTGATAGGCCTTTCACAACTCACTTAAGAATCCAACTCTGCTCTGCCACTCGAGGGTTACAATGCCATCAATAGCCATGGGGAATAACATACCCTGAGAGGGGCCAGCACAGACCCTCCCTCTCCAAAAACTTTCTTTACCTATGTAGTCTGCGGTGAACCACAGCACTGGGCAGCTCAGTGCTACAGGCTTTAGCTGACACCCACACAGCACAGCAGAAGAGCACTCCTCTTCCCCAAGTCAGCAAGTTCACTCTAAAAGAGAAAAAAAAATAATCCCCAAGAAAATACTACTGTTTCATTTTTCTTCAGTGCAAAAAAGTGTGAGTCCCTGTCCTGTATAATCAGAGACAGCCTTGGAGCAAACACCCACATAGCACCCTGCTGCTATTCATTAATCGCTCCAGCAGCTTGCAATGAAATCCCAGAGAAATTTTATAGCCTTTCTGTAACTCTACACGTCTGCTTGAAGAGACCCCAAACAGACACACACAGAGGCACTCGTCACAAGCTACCAGATATATGAGAGCTTGGTCCCTGTGGAGTATCACAGAGGTACCACACATACCTGCTCCCACAGAGACAAGCAGAAAACCAGGCGCGTGGTAAAACACAACTGTACAGACTGTACCTGCCTGCAAAGGGTAGAGATATATTTATTGCACAGCATGTCTTGGGAAATTCCAGTGAGGTATATTAACATTAGAGGAGAAAGGCTTCAGGAGCTAAATATCAGCTTCTAAGAGCAAAGCAACAAAGAGGGTGCAAAGAAACAAAGCAGAGATATTCATTACTCCATCAAGACAACAGAGAAGGCCAGCAGTCATGGTTGCAGCAGATGATAGATTGTCCCTCAATTCCTATTGTTCTTCTCAGACACACAGATGTAGAGAAGCTACATTTTGCTGGGGGAAGAAGGTGATTAATGTCATCTAAAGAATTAGGGGAAATAAAGCCACATTCAGCTCTGCTGAAGTCAGAAGCAATTTTCATTGGCTCTTCTGAGGCTAGAAAGTACTTCGTAATCCCATTTTTTTTAGTTAGACACTCAAGGCAGGAGATATTTTATAATCAAAGACATCAGTAACTCCTGAAGAAGGAATTCTGACCTGCTCTTTTTTCCTGGGCGTTTCCCAAAGACATGGGAACTTCCTCTATGTTCTGCTGAGATCTGGAGCACAGAACAAAGCTCTGAGGATGCCCACGACACAGCAGATGCAAACTGCCACAGAAACTCACACTTTTCATCTCCAGTCTCCTGTTCTGGAGATCAACCCTCTGTGTCCTGTTTCAGAAACTGTGATTGTAGATAAAGACATAAAACCTGGTTAACTCTATTAACTTTACAACATCATGTCATGAAATGTCATCTCAGTTTCCACTGCTGTCAATTTATGCCACAACCCCTCTGGCCTGTGCTCCTCTTATTCTTTCCATTCAGATGTGCACTGCAGGCTGCAGCCTTTTTGAGTTAATCACCTTACCTGTGCACATGCACTCTAGAACAATATGAATATTACATGTAGCAGCATTTGCAGCAAAGGATATATTAAGTCCTATATTTTAAATGCCACTTTTAGTATGCCTATAAAAAGACTCCATGCAAAAGACTGGATTATGTATTTTTGTGCTGTATGGGAATAGGGTACAAGTGAGAGACACAGCAAGTGAGAACGCTCCGATCCAGATGCAGCAGCCTTTGGCAACCAGTATCTGGATGGGGTTTGCAGAGAATGCTGTAAATTTCATCCTCCTACAAGCACCACAGCTAGTTGAGTCCTGTCCCGGTTTCAGCCAAGGTAGCGTTCATAGCAGCTGGTACAGTGCTGTGCTTTGGATTTAGTGTGAGAGCAATGTTGATAACAAGCTGATGGTTTAGTTGTTGCTAAGTAGTGCTTCTCCTAAATTAAGGATTTTTCCATTTCCCATGCTCTGCCAGTGAGCAGCATAAAAATCTGAGAGGAAGAACAGCCAGGACACCTGATCTGAACTCACCAAAGGATATTCCATATCCTAGGATGCCATGCTCAGTACACAAACTGTAAGAGTTAGCAGAGAAAGGCCAATCATGGATGGGTCAGTGGAAGGCAAGTCATTGTACATCACTCCCCTTTTCTTGGGTTTGATTCCTCCCTCCTTTTTTTTTTTTTAGTTATATTACTTTTGGTTGTTATTATTAACAATAAGAATATTATGGTTTTCTTATTCAACCATAACAAGCCCATAGGATTTTACACCTCAGGACACTCCAATGGGATATCAGATTAGCAGTGCTGGTGAATGCTAACCCGTGCAGCGAGCAGATTACATGCTGCTCATCAGTTTCTCTGTAACCACTCAGAAATGTGACTTCTTTATGTCTTGTGTGCCCTACTAGAGCTCATATTAACGGGCAAGAAGGAAAAGGAATGCCTGCCAGACACTTTTAGCAAAATTCCTGATATTTAGAGCTTTCTCTCATGTTTGTCCTCACTTCTTTCAAACTAAATTAGAGCACAAGGAACAACTACAGCTTCACGAGTATCTTACCTTCCTCTGAGTTACCCCTGCTACTGTACTTCAGCTCAGAAGAGACTTCACCAGCAGCAAAAGAACATTTAACCTCCATGAACCTTGCAACTTCTGGTCTCCTTGAGATTGCAAATAGACAAAACAAGCAGGACTGGGAGCTCTTAAAAGCATGGATAGTTGAGATCACTACAAGGCTATTTTATTTTCTCCCTTCCCTGGCACACCAAGAGCTACATTCCTATAAAAGGAAGAGTAGAGTTCCTGAGCCCCACTTCTGCCAAATAAAGAAACTTACCTGGGAATTAGGTCATTAAAACAGAGGGCCTGACTCACAATGAGAGATGGATCAATAAGTGACCTTTGACAGATTGGAGCCACTGATCAATGATTACCTTTTTATTAAATGATTCTTTTCCTGTGCCAGCAGGGACTCCTTCCCTCACACACAGCATTAACATTAACCTTTGCTGCACAAGGTTTAAAGGAGATGGCACCGCAGAGGACTGTCAAGGAAGGAGTGAGCAGCAGAAAAGAAGGTAAAACAGAAACTCAGCCCAAGGAAACAAGGTCTTCCTCTCTGCTTAGAGGGTTGTCTCAGGCTGCCCAGTTTCACCATTACTACTCCACCCCTCTCTGTCTGTTGCACATAAACACCACCAGGTGAGTCAAAGAAAGAAGACAGCTCTCAATATGATTAAAAAGGCTGGAAAATCATACCAGTGAAGGCAGATGGGGCAAGGTGACACACGACATGGTTATAAGAAGTGTAATAAATTAGCCACAGAACCACAATGAAAATCAAAGTCTACAATTCAAAAGGAAGCTGTGCTGACCCACACCTCCCAGGCCCTTAACTAATGACAGACACAATCCAAAGCCTATTTCACTGTCTGGCTTCATGCCAAAACACTTCTGCTTCTATCCATACCAACCTGTTTGACTTCAAACCATTTTCTTCCTATGAGTGGACATCATCAGTCACACCAATCTGTGAGAGCTATTTTGGGAGATGGGGAAAAAAAAGGCCCTTTAGGGGAAAGCACAGCTCATCAAATCTGCTACGCCTGGGACTTGGGTTCAATCTTAATCTAGGTCTCCTGGGGTGACCCTGTGCACCTATCAGGTGTGCTCTTTGGCACTGTGCCCACACCAGAAAGACCAGGTGGGGAAAGTTTTTTAAAACCTTGAACAAATAAAAGGCTGCAAGCATGACACCAGAACATGAAAAACCCCAGCAGATGGCAGGGAAGCAGCTTCCTTCTGTTTCTGAGGATGACATGGTCCAGCACGTCTTTTACTATGAGGGCTCTGCTGGCTTCTCCATACACTTATCTAGATGATATATCTCACTAGGTCTGAAGGGAGAATCGTATGTTTTCTTCTCACACAGCCTAACTTCATTACTCCCAGTAAATGTTGCCCCATAGTCCCCAGTGAAGCAAAATATCTGTGTCTTGGTCTAATGCCAAGAAGCCAAGTGTCATTTGAGCCTCAGATGAGAAGAACATGCTTCAGGCAGCACAGCTCCTAGCAGAAGGAAACATTTGGCTAAAGACAGAAACATGGAAACCAGAGAACGGTATGACAAGAAGTATCTAGTACAACTCCACTTCATACATCTTGCATGTGTACAATTCCCCACCATATATTTCAACAGCTGACAGCCAAGGAGATCTCCAACAGGAGACATGCTCAGCTGAAGTCCATATCATCTAGCCATTGCTAATGCCAAAGCAGCTGCACTGCTGGCAAAAACACATACCCTGTTACTTCTCGTCTGGGATGGTCACTTCACAGGATCACAGGATGGTGGGGGTTGGAAGGGACCTTTGGAGATCTTTAAGTTCAACCCCCTGCTGATTCTTTAAATCATCAGGTTGATGTGTGAGCTGATAACTCTACAGGACCCTTCCCTGTCAGAATCACAGAACTGTAGAATAGAATCATAGAATCACTTCAATTAGAACAGAACTTTAAGATCATCAACTCCAACCATTAACTCTACCAAGTCTGATGCTGCACAATGTCCTTTAGCACCACATCTATGCATCTTTTAAACATTCACCAAGATGGGGATTCAACCAGCATTCAACCACCTGGGGAGCCTATTCCAGTGTTTGATAACCCTTTCAGTGAGGAAGTTTCTTCAAACATCCAACCTAAACCTACCCTGGTGCAACTTCAGGCCATTTCCTCTCATCCTGTCACTTGTTACTTGGGAGAGGAGACCACATCCACCTCACTATAACCTCCTTTCACATAGTTACAAAGAGCAAAAAGATCTCCCCTGTCAGCCTCCTTTTCTCTCTTCAGAACAACCAACCACAGTTCCTTCAGCCACTCCTCAGAAGACCTGTCCTCCACACATTTCACCAGCTTTGTTGCCTTTCTCCAGACACAGTCCAGCAACTCAATGTCTAGCAAGAGCCCAAAATTGAACACAGTACTCAAGGTATGGCCTCACAAGTGTTGAGCAGAGGGACACAATCATTTCCCTGGTCCTGCTTGTCATAACAGTCTTGATAAAAACCAAGATGCTGTTGGCCTTCTTGGCCACCTGAGCGTACTACTGGCTCAGGTTCAGATGGCTGCTGACCAGCACCCCCAGGTCCTTTTCTGCTGGGCAGCTTTCCAGCCACTCTGCCACAAGCCTGTAGCACTGCATGGGGTTGTTGTGTCCCAAGTTCAAGAATTACACACTTGACTGTGTTGAATCTCATACAGTTGACCTTGGCCCTTTAATGCAGCCTGTCCAGGTCCTTCTGTAGAGCCTTTCTACCCTCAAGTAGATCAACAGTCCCTTTCATCTTAATGTCATCTGCAAACTTACTAAGGGTGCACTCATTTCCCTTGTACAGACCATTGATAAAGATGTTAAAGAGAATCATTTGAGTTGGAAGGGACCTTTAAAGGCCATCAAGTCCAATCCTCCTGCAGTTAGCAGGGACACCTTCAACTAGATGAGGTTGCTCAGAGCCCCATCCAACCTGGCCTTGAGTGCTTCCAGGGATGAGGCATTAACCACCTCTCTGGATAACCTGTTCCAGTGCAAGACCTTGCACTTGGTCTTGTTGACCATATCACAGAATCAGGCAGGCCAGTAAGGACCTCCAAGATCACCAGCCATTTCACCCACTCCACCAAGTCTGTCACTACACCATGTCCCCATTGACCAGATCTATACGGCTTTTAAGCACATCCAGGGATGGCAATTCAGCCATGGCTTGAGGCCATTCCCTCTCTTCTGTCACTAATTACCTCAAAGTTCACACAGGCCTACTTGTCTAAGTCTTTCTGGGTGACATCCCAGCCCTCTGGCAAGTCAACCATATCACTCAGTTTGGTATCATCAACAAATTTGCTGAGTTTGTAGATGATCCCACTGTCATTGATTAAGATATTAAAGAGCCCTTTTCTCAGTACAGACCCTTGAGGGACACCACTTGTCACCAATCCACATCTGGGCACGAAGCCGTTGACCAATACCCCCCAGATGCAACCATCCAACCAATCTGTTATCCACTGAACAGTCACCCCATCAAATCTCTCCAATTTACAGTGAAGGATGTTGTGAGGGACCTAGTCAAAAGCCTTACAGAAGTCCAGACAGACAACATCCACAGCTCTTCCCTTGTCCACTGATGTCATCACTCCATCATAGAATACCAGTAGATTGGTTGGGCAGGACTTGCCCTTAGTGAAGCCATGCTGGCTGCCTCAATCACCTCCCTGCTCTCCATGTGCCTCAACAGCTTCTAGAAGGATCTGTTCCATGACTTTCCCAGGCACAGAGGTGAGGCTGGCAGGTTGGTAGTTCCCAGTGGCAACTACATCAGCTAATTACCTCAGGACTCTGGGATGCATCTCATCAGGTTCCACAGAATTATGTATGCTCAGGTTCCTCAGGTGGTCACAAACCTGATCTTCTCTCATGCTGGGAGGAACTTTGACCCTTTGATCCCTGTCTCATGGTCCATTGGCTCAGGAGATGTGATGAGAGAGACTTCTAGTGAAGCCTTCTAGGAAAAATGTTGTTGAGTACCTCAGCCTTCTCTTTGCCTGTTGTTACCAGTTTGCAGTCTTGCTTATCAAGGGGGGGGACATTTTCTGTGACCTTCCTTTTCTGACTGTAGCATACCTAAAGAAACCTTTATTCTTTGCATCCCTTGACAAGTTCAGTTTCAGATGTGCCTTGAGCTTTCTTACCCCATCCCTACACAAAAGGGTGGCATCCCTATACACTTCTCTGGATACACGGCCCAGCTTTCACTGTCTGTGCTTTTCCTTCTTGCTTTTTAGTTTGACTGGCACATCTCATCATGACACTCAATCACGACACTTACTTTTCTTGCCCAACTTCAAGTGCACCCCGGTGTGTCCAGCACACCTCAGAGCAACAGGCTGAGGGCCCTTGCTAGCACCTCATTGCTCTAACATCCCTCTAAGACATGTCATCACACATCTTGTCACAGGCAAGCCTGATATTAATTTCTGTCCCACTTCAAATCTAGTTTAAAGCCCTGTCAGTGAGCCCCACAAGTTCCTGAGCAAAGACCCTCCTGCTTTGGGAAAAGTGAATCCCATCAGATGCCAGCAAGACATGTAGGCCATCCCATTATTAACAAAACAACAACCAAAAAAAAAGTGGTGGTGACACCAGTCACAGAGCCATGTATTAATAGACTGGGTCCATCTTTTCCTTCCAATGTCACTGCCTGCAACTGGAAGGAGAGAGTAAAAAATAACCCATGTCCCAGATTTCCTCAACAACCATCCCAAGGCCCTGAAGTCTCTTTTGATTGCTTGTGGACTACAGGTTGTGGCTTCATTTCTACCCACATGCCTGCTATCTCCAGAAGAGAGACCCTTTCTGCCCTTGTCACTTCATTTTGGTTTTTGTTCATGCAAAAGGAAAGGCAGAGTGAAACAAATGGAAAGGAAGGGGATGAAAACAAACCTTGCCCCCTGAATCAGAGGCATAAGACAGCAGAGTGCTAATTATTATCCACAATGCAGATCTCAACTGCTTTGCACAGAAAAATTCCACCAGGTAATACAAAGCTCTCTCAGTTGAAAGCAGTATGCTCTCAAGTCTTCCCATAGTCTTGCTTCAAGAACATATTTCTTCATCTTGTAACCTCATTTATTTCAACATACTTACAATGTTCACTGGTGTCTTCAAGGTTTCAACCTACATGTACAGTGTTCCCTTCCAATTTTATGCTTCCCTGTTATCCTCAGCAGAGTTCCTGAGTCTCACTACTTTCCCACTCCCATACCAACTTTGTACACCTGCCTGTCATAGTTAGCAAGCATGAGCAGCCAACACCAGCTCCCCAAGAGACTTTACAGTAGCACATCAAGCAGAGAAAGCTGAGCTCTTCCAAGCGTAAGCACAAGCCTCTCCCTCTCCATCCAGAGAAACCAGGAAGGGATGAGGGTACACAATCAGAGATTCTAAGCTCAGGCTGGTAATTTGACAAAAGGTGTGGGTTTCAATACTGCTTTTAACCAAGAGAAACATAATTGGGGTCTTTGTAAAGCAATGGCACCCAGAAAAGCAGTAAGAGCCAACATTAATCTCCTTGTCAACTCCACAGTTTTGCCCAGAGCAGACGCAGCCAGCCCCAGGAAACAGAGGCAGGACTGGCTGCAACAATTATCTCCCAAGAGAGCACCAGAGACCAACAGTGGGAAATGAAGGAGTAACACCTTAGCAATGCTATCTGGAGTCCATACCTTGGACTGTGCTCACAAGATCTTCCCTTTCCTACCCATACATCCATGCTTGGTCCTTCCAGTAACAAGATGGGCAACAAGGCTGGTGAGGGGTCTTTAACACAAGTCCTCTGAGGAGTGGCTGAAAAAATTGAGGCTCTTCAGCCTGGAGAAGAGGAGATATAGGGAGACCTCATTGCTCTCTACAACTACCTGAAAGGAGGTTGTAACAAGGTGGGGGCCCAAGCTTTTCTCGCAGGTGACAAGTGATAGGATGAGAGGAAATGGCCTCAAGTTGCGCCAGAGAAGGTTTAGTTTGGGTATTACAAAGCATTTCCTCACTGCAAGGGTCATGAGGCACTGGAACAGGCTGCCCAGGAAAGTGGAGGAGTCACCAGTGTTTAAAAGATAATTGGATGAGGTGCCTAGGGAGATATTGAGTTATGACTGGACTCAATGATCCTAAGGTCTTTTCCAACCAGGGATTCTAGGACTATGATTCTATGCATGTTGAGTCCTTCCCAGAACTTAGTCAGAGTGTAATAGTTGAAGAGTAGATGAGATGAAAGAGAAACATCCCCTTATGCCTTACAAAACCAAACACATAACAACCAACCAACCAACCAACCAACCACCTGCAACCCACCTGAGCGGGGTCAGTGGTCAATGCAGCTGCTAACTGAGAAACTGGCACCTTCTTCCCTATAGTATGGAACTAGAAATTAGAAAACTGTGCCTGTCTCTTAACAGATCTCACAATCCTTTTAAGCATGTCTAAAATCAAAACCAAAACTCTTGCTACTCATCTGGGATCCTAAAATAAGTTGTCATTGGGAAATTATATTCCATTAAAGAATACTAATAATTCTTTTTCAAATAATCATTATTCTATTTGAGTACTTTTTTTTATTTGATATGGTTACAAGCAACACCTAAGATTAATGAAAGTAAAGGATTAGAAGGGAAAATGCCTTCACCTAAATGCTTACACTCCATGCATTTGACAGCATTTTGTGTCAAGTCAGTTTTACTGTTTCTCTTGTAAGCAGTCAGATCTCCTGTTAGTTGAGCTGGATTAGACCCATACAAATAGGGAAGGAAAAATACATATGGAAATTTAACTGCAAAACCTCAAATATTAGCAAGCAAGCAAGCCAGCCCAGGGAGAGTACTTCTTTTTTTCAGCTAAAATGAAGCTGCTGGGCACTCCTTAAACAACACACAGGCTCTGAAAATCCTCTGCCTCAAATAAACATGCATTTCCCATCAGGCTCAAAACCATATTCAACATTCAACAGACAGTGTCAATACTGGCTCTTTTCTTTTCTTATTTCAGTAAAGCACACAATCTGCTTTTTCACACATTCTACCCTAGAAACATGAGACATCTATGATTCATTCTGCAACCTACCTCTCCAGTCACACACCTAAGGGGAAGGCATGTTGAATGTTTTGGGGGTTGTTTTTGCATCAAAGAATAAAAATATTAAAAGCATTGCATTTCTTTGGGGATTTTATTCCTCCTCTAAAGGAGTCTCGTCACTTAATTTTTCCCATCCACATTTCCCCACGCTTCCCCCACATCTAACCCACTGCCTTGCATTCTTTCCCTTTCCAAAGACTGTCTCATTTCCAACCTTGCTCCTTCCAGACACCTGTTCTAGTGCTGCCTCCTGACTCTTCCCTTCTGTGCCAAGTCAACCAGGCTCTTGTGTAGATGCCAGTGGGGTTAGCACACACATGAAGCTCTCTTAGGTGTACACTTCATAAATCAGAGCGCTGCCTTCTCCTCTCTTTATTCACTCTCTTCACTCAAAAACTTTTCCTTTCAGCCTTTTCCCTCTCAGCCTCTCCCACTTCCCTATACCCTTTAGCCTCACTGAAAGCTTGGTGTTTTTTGCCTCATGTTTTTGCCTTTTGCTCTTAAGATTCTTTTTCTTACTTTCTCTCCACCCACTTCCTTTGGCTTCTTTTGCTACCAGACTGTCATTTATGCTGTTAGCCCCAACCACATCTTCAGTCCCTCTAAAGTTAAATTATTTATTAGACCCCTTTAACTTTCCCATTCACTTCTTTGAGTCCTAGCACTGATGGATCCAAATCACACAAACACCAAACCCATACACTGCCTACTCCTTCTCTCAAACAGCACAATCTTTCACAATCTTTGCAATTACCAAACCTTTCACAGAGGTGCATGATGATGTGGCCACATTAAACGGGTGGCTTGCTAAGAACTGATTGGAAGAGATAAGCGAAGCCTTGATAATCAAGGCTGAGTCCATTTAAGTTCAGACAAAGGTTTGGGCTGACTGTTCTATTCACAGCCAAAATGTCTCAACAGAAGCTTTTTTTCCTGTGTTTCTGTGGGTAAGATGCCCCAGAAACAAAGTAAGGACACTAAGAAGTTCCAAGGCAAAAGTCAAACCCAGCAGCCAAATATCAGGGCAGCCATTTACCTCTGCAAACTCTACACACAGTCAGCTGGCAACTGCGCAAGGCAACTTTCCAGCTACTTAAAGAATCCAAGAGCAATGAGTCACGGGGGGCAGCATTTGTGATGCAAGAGTTTCATCTGGAAAGCAAGAGAAGAAAATGAGAGTAACATTTGCTCAGTAGGCTGACCTATAAGGGACACCAGGGGACAAGGACCATGCATGCCCAATCCCCAAGCAGTCAATCAGGACTGACCCTTTCAAAGTCTGATGCATGACAGTCTACATGAAAGTTGCTCATAGTAACCTGTTGCTCCCGCACCTCATAGGAAGGTAGCCTATAGCATCACCTCCAAACTTACAGCAGGTTACACTGTGACATGACCTGTTACCCAACCAGATGCAAAGGCAGGAGAAGGCAGGCTGAGAAGTGACAACATACAGGCAGCTGTGATTGAAAACTCTGGAAGTCTAAGGTCTCTGCAAACGCCCGAGTAAAAAGCAGAGGCAGTCTCTCAGATCGATTATGCATGCACGCCACTGAAAACATGGGCTGCTAAAGTGCCAGAGCCCTGCTGGATAATTTATAGGCTGGTGTTAGTATTCACAGAGCAGTGGGCAGAGTTCAAAGGAACGAGGTGGAGAAGAGAAGTTTGAGCCTTATAAAAACACTATCATAGTCAGCATGAGCCTCAGCTCCACGAAGGGGTGCTGAATACAGGCAGAAGCCAGCAGATATTATCACAGCAGAAGCCAGCAGGTGCCATCTTGGCACAGGGGCAGAGAGTTCAAGAAGGGTGCCTAACCAGAGTGTGCAAGCATGCAAACTTTGCAAGTGTCTGAGCACATGCCTGTTTGGCCTTTGGGAATGTATGGGAGAACTGCGTGCCAAAGTGCCCAAGACACATCATCTTCCACAACCCTTCTTCTCAATTCTCTTGATTCTCCTAGGCCTGCCATACACCACACTTCCTGGGCTACTTCTGCCAAGCAAGTAGTAACTATGTGCCTTTTCCACTTATGGACTCACCAGGGTTTCAAGACAGGACTTGAGGGATGGAAATAATTATACTAGGTCACTCAAAATGCAAGTTTTATTTAGGTGAGCTTGAGCTTTCCACTGAGCCTTTGAGCCATCTAGTTATCAGGAGAGAAAGATGGAAAGACAGCGAGGTCATCAATTTAGTTAGCTCTATGTCTGCTCACGTTTGAGATTAGACACAACATCAATGGCATTAAAATAAGTACTGTGTGGTTGGTTTCAGCAAAGGCTGACTCACCCATCTTCTCATCCCTCTTTGCAAGGCTACTAAAACCATATCTTACAGACACACATACACATGCACACCACATACTGCCACTACCCACCACAACCATCTAGCAGAGGGGAGAACGAGGGAAGGTCCCAAACAGAGGCAAGATGAACTAAGGGGTTTAACCAACATTGTACTACTGTGTGCATCACCTTTAAATTCCTTATCATAGCACCTTTACACAGCACTCAGCATAACCCTCTCCAACCTTATTCACTCCAAAATACACTTGTCTGAGGTACAAGTAATTTTCTGATCTAAAAACTGTTCTAAATTAAAGCTCTCTGGCCCTTGCAACACATACCTGAACTGAGAAGGCACACAGGAATTGAGCATCATACACTGTGCTGCTAGTATACCAGGAAGTACTCATCTCACTCCCTTCCTCCTGCAGGTTAGTCTTCCAGGACATTCTGTCTGGGCACAGTATTTGAGGCTCAGTCAATCACAGAAAGATATCTTTATTGGAGGCCACAGAAGGGCACACTTTAGAGACACAAATCACTTAGAATGAAAATCTTTTATTCTACATTTGGACAGAAACACACACTATTGTGTGTGAGATTAGACACAACTCTTGTGTCTTACTGGGGAATATAGTAGTATAATTAAAATAGATTACAAGTTAATGAAACTAGTCTCCTCCCCATACAATTACAATATAAACTTGGATAATTTTTACCTCCATAGTGTCTAGAAGACTAGAGTGGACCTTGGGAGGGTTGGGGACCAAGGGGTCAAATCAAAGAACCTGTGTCTTTAATCTTTTGAGCAATGGCACAAACTATCTATGAAAGGCTGCCAACATTTATGTGGAATTTGTAACTTGATTAGTTCAGTTTCTAAATATGTGGTGATCGTCAGGGTCTCAGTAATTAATCTATAGTTAGCCCACAGCACCATTTCAAGTGTATTTTCAACATCAATCTTATTAAAAGTCTCAGTATAAAGGGTACATAGTGCACAGCACTGAAATTTGAAGTTTGGGGTTGCTAAGCCTGGAGAAGAGGAGGCTCAGGGGAGACCTTATTGTCCTCTACAACTACCTGAAGGGAGGTTGTAGTCAGGTGGGGGTTGGTCTCTTCTCCCAGGCAACCAGCACCAGAACAAGGGACACAGTCTCAAGCTGCACCAGGGGAGGTTTAGGCTGGATGTTAGGAAGAAGCTCTTCATAGAGAGAGTGATTGGCCATTGGAATGTGCTGCCCAGGGAGGTGGTGGAGTCCCCATCACTGGAGGTGTTCAGAAAGAGATTGGCTGGGGCGCTTGGTACCATGGCTTAGTTGATCAGATGGTGTTGGGTGATAGGTTGAACCTGATCTCAAAGGTCTTTACCAACCTGGTTTATTCTATTCTATCTGTTTAGTTCGACAACTATTAACTGACAGAATGGTTTGGGCTAAAATCTCAAACCAATTCTAAGATGAAGAGTGTAATAAATGTAATTAAATCAGTCTGTTGTCTAAGATCTTCAACAAAAAAAAAGATTCTATTGAATTTGAGACCCATTCTAGAGATAAGAAACAGAAATAGCAATTTGCTTTTGTCATTGAATAATTCAATGTCAGAATGAAAAAAAAAAAAAAAAAGAAAAGAAAGAAAAGTTTGTTCCTCCTGCCCTTTGCATTTGATTGTTTACCTCTGACAGTATAAAGAAGGGAGGCATCTCATAAAAAAAACCACACCAACAAAACACAAACAAAAAAAACACCCAAACCAAATAAAAGCAATAACCAGACAAACAAACACCAAACCACAATAACAAACAAAACAGAGAATCCACCATCAAATAAAGCATATGAGAATGCCTGTACAGAGTCAGGCAAAAAGCAGACAGAAAAGACTTCCATGGAAAAAGAGAGAAGAGATATAATGTGTTCAATGTAGAGAGAGAGAAAAATTACAAGAAGAGAAGAACAACCAAATCTGAAATGACATATAAATCAGTTTACAAACAGAACCATTCTCCCAGCACAATTATGGTGACAGAAGAATCACTGGAGAGCTTTAAGAAATCATTCACTCAGCACTTACATGGGATAATCTAGCAAAGGAGCCCAAGAGACCTCATTGATCTTAAAGAACAAACTCCACAAAGCACAAGAACAGTCCAGCTCACCATGTGGGAAGCCAAGCATGTTTGGAAAGAAGCAGGCAGCTGAATGGGAAATTCTTGTCAGAGCTCAAAGACAAAAGGAAGCAAATGTAAGGTGAAAGCAAGGCTGCGCTCCCCCAGAGGAATATTCAAACTCTGCCTCAGCATATCAGGATGAAAATTAGGGGAAAAAATTAAATTGCATGAAACTTCACAAAATGTGAAAGGCAGCAGAAGGGCTTCTAAATGCACGCTGGTAAAAAGAGGATGACTAAGGAGACTCTGGATCTGAAGTCAGAGGACTAGCAGTAAAACACTTAGGTCCTCAATGTCTTTTTTGCATTGGTATTCATTAGCAAGGACTGTTCTCAGCTTTGTTGTTCCATGTGCCCAGTGGAAGGATCAAGGGGGCTGAAAAACTACTCACAACAGAGGAAGACTAAGTTGGGGACATAGTCCCCAAACTCAGCATAATCGAGTCTCTCAGACCAGACAAGATGCCCCAAAAGCACTGAAGGATGCAGAGATGGCTGACTTCACTGCAAGGTCACTCTTGGTCATGTTGGAAAAAGTCATGGTGATTGGAAGAGGCTCCTGATGGCTGGAAAGAGGTAAGTGTTGCATCTCTCTTCAAAAAGCACAAGAAGGAACATTCAGGGACCTGAAGACTGGTCAAATTGACATCAATCCCAAGCAAGATTGCACAGCAAATCCTCCTGGAACCCATTTCCAGGTACATGAATGACCAGAAGATGATTGGGAACAACCAACATGGATTCACCAAGGGTTAAAAAAAGAATCAGCCAGATTGCTTCTCTGCTGAGAAATGATGAAAACAAGGGCAGAGCTTTTGGAAGAGTCTCCAATAGCATAATTGTAAACAATGGTACATAGCTGCCTCAGGGGAAGCTCAGATTGGACATCAGGAAGATGTTCCTCATTGACAGAGTAGTCAGTTAGTGGAACAAGCTATCCAAGGAAGTAATCAGGCTACCAGGCCTGTTAGAGCTCATGGAGCACCTGAAAGACATTTAGTCATGTGGTTTAGTTTTAGGCAGTCCTGAGAGGAGCAGGGATTTGGACTCAATGATCCTTACGAATCCCTTCCAACTTGAAACAGTCTACAGTTCCATGATTTATAGACACATGGAACTAGATGAGTGTACTGCAAAGCACATGGACAATTGACTGGACCACTGCACTTATGGCTAGTAGTCAGTGGTACAACCACCCAATGCATCCACTTGCTACCAATGCTCCTTGGCAGTTCTTTGCTGGATTTGATGCATTTTATCAAAGTCTTTCTTGAACTGAGGAGCCCAGAACTGGGCACAGTAAGCAGATATGATCCCCCAAGTGCTGAGTATGGGGAAATAATCCCATCCCTTGACCTGCTGGCTACTCTTTTGCCAACACAGTTCAGTACATGATCAGCTTTCAACACTGCAAGAACCATCTTGATGGTTAGGGACTAGAGCATGGTATGCAAAGAACCTGGGAGAGCTGAGTACACTCAGCTCAAGAAGAGCTGCATATTTGGTCCTCATCCTCCATACTCTTCAGATGCAAATCTAAAACTTCTACAAGCACCTATGAAATCTCACCCTCTATTAGGTGAGCATAAAGGACAAATTGAAGCATGGAGACATGAGCCAAAAAACACAGTGCTTTTAATTACTTGTTTCCAAAGATAAACAGAATTCTGCAGAAGATCCAGGAATAAACCCCAAAACAGGCAACTCCCTTTTCTACAAATGCTTGCCCCAAAAATGTGTTCTAGCACTAATGGTCTCATAGTTCTGCAGTTTGTATGTGTTGGAGATCTCCTGGCAACCACTTTGCTCAGAACGACTTAAATAAGACTTGATTGGACAGCTCAAGCTTTAACTTTCAGACCATTTTAACTATTCACCCTTATACACCTGCTATAAAACATGAAGCTGCATCTAATGTCCCACAGTCTCTTCTGGGCTGCTGAATAAGTGGCATAACAGGCCAAAGTGGGAGATGGGTGTTGGCAATATAAGGGTTACTAGGAAGCACATCTTTATGTTAGCATTGTGAGTGATAACAAATCTCACAGTGAAAGAGAGACAGTACATCACAGCACCACACAAAGTTAGTAGATAAAATTCAAATTCAGGAAGAAAGGCATCCTAAAACTACCTGATGTCTATACCAAGTTTGTGGCCTTCTCAAGGTAATGCCCAAAACAAGACATGTGAATGCAGCCACTGGCATAGACAGAGCCCTTAAGTTCCCCAGCAGCATGGTACAGCCAGACACCTGGAACAACAGTTCACACTGCAGCTGAGTCACAACCCTCCACATGTTCATGCACTCTTGCACTCACCAATATACAGCACCAAGGACATCTCCTATACACACAAAATTGTTGCCAATGAATAGCATTAGATAGCTTTTGCAACACCTTGGTGAGACACTAACTTCAGCCACACATCTTGCACTATGGCACTTAGGATATTCACCCGGATGACATCTGTCACTATTTTCCCAGTATCCTTTTAAACACACAGCATCAAGACCCTGTGCTTACTGTCTCATCCTCTTTCTGCAATAAAAACCCAGATTTTTTCCTTAAAGCCTGCAGTGGACATTGCATTGCTGGGCCAGTATGTCTCCACCTACGTCAGATGAACGTTAGGAAGTTTGGGGATGTAAAAACTTCATCAAGTGAGAATTAAGCTGCTGAAATATCACAGATGGAAGACGCACATGCAAAAGCACCGAAGCAAAGGCCGCAGCTTGAATTGTTGTTGTAATCCTTTGCCACATGCCTACAGAAAGCCTGACGACAGCTAAGCTGTCAACGTGCTTTCATACCGCCCGTCTTGCTGACCAGTTTTTGTTTCTCTGTACTCCCCCAGTTATTTGTGTCCATCTGTCGTCTCCTGTCTCATCCTTAGCTTGCTGGCTCTTTGGGGCAGGGAACATTTTTTGCCCTGCATTTGAACCAGGATTGTGTAGGTGCGACTACAATAGGCAGAGATAATAATAACAACAATAATTAGGTTATTTCTTACTATCTCCTTGGGTTGGAATGTTTCCCTCCTGACTTCACAGCAGTGTTCATAAACAATTATTACTTGGTGCAATATGGGGCCTCATAAACAAATAATTACATCCCAGCCTACCTTCGACCATTTCACCAGTCATTCTCCGAGGCCTGAATCTGCTGAGCTCTCCATATGCTTCAAATGATGAGGGTGTGTGAAGTGAGCTCCAGAAGAAGATATTAGCCTTTCTGTGCAGCAGGACATATAACCCTTACATTTTCCTTGGACAGAACAAGCTTCCTACACACGAACAGTTGCCTCCTACTTGTGTGTCAACCCTGACTCACTTCTAGTGCCAAGAAGTAGAGGGTAGTATCTTCATCCTCCACTCACTCTGAAGAATGGCAAGAGCCTCAGTTACAAGTTTAGGTAAGCAGGCAGAAAATGCTTGTATTATAAACTGTGCACACACGTAGTGGCCAAGCCCAAAACTATCTCCAGTTCAACAAGCATATATTACTGGATGATCTGTTAAATTAAAGGGAGAAGTTTCCTTCCTTGTGGTTTGTTAGGGAAACCAGCTTTATACACTGGAGTTGTTCAAGAATTCACTCCCAGGCCCAACTTGCTCCAGACAGGCTGTTCATGTAAATTTAAGATTCAGGAAAGGATAGAAGTAAAACACCACACAGCATGTCTTGGACTGCTTTCTAGTAGCCATTTAAAGGTTTTCCTGAATCCTCAGGGAAGAAAAGCCTCAGTTCTTGAGTAATATCCTCCTCTCTGGAAGTGTCATAAGTTCCTTTTGTGAGTACTGAAGTATATCGTAGGATCATTCAAGTTGGAAAAGACCCCTGGGATCATCAAGTCCAACCACTGACCCTACTCTACAAAGTTCACCCCTAAACCATAGCCCCAAGCACCACATCTACACAACTTCTAAACGCATCCAGGGATGGTGATTCAACCACCTCCCTGGGAAGCCTATACCAATGTCTGACCACTCTTTCTGTGAAAAACATTTTCCTGATGTCCAGCCTAGACCAACCCTGTTGCAGCTTGAAGCAATCTTTACCGAATCAGGCTTTAGACTCCCTCTTCTCAAATTCACTGGCTGCTAACGCACCTCCTTGCAACGTCTAATCCACACTATTCCACTTTAGGCAACTAGAAGAAAAGATGTTGTAGAGAGAAAAATCCTTTGCCCTTGACCACCACATCTGATGGAAGAGCACAGGAAAATCATCTTATAGTAACTGTGACACACCATACAAACCTGCAGTGTTTTTTAACAGGTGAAAGCAGAAGTGTACACCTTCTTTTCCATCTCCAAATCACTTCTCCAAATCTTCCCCTTGTAAATTACTCAATAACTAGGGTAAGAGTTTCTAACAACTTCCATTTCCTACTTACAGGGATGCAGAAAGCTGGGCCAGCCCTTTGCTTGTTTATTATCTCCAGAAATAGAAAGGCTTATAGTGCTGGATGCTAATGTGACAGCACCAAACGCACAAACTCCCGCAGGCCTTTTTGAGACATGCAGTGTAAAACTGGATAGTGCTCGGGGCACAGAAGGTGCTGCAGGAGCATTTGCAGAGCAGTTGTTTCATCCTGGCCCTGCCTCCCCATGCTCCCATCAGAACTGCCAATAAGGGAAAAAGCCTGCTTTTCAGGGAGTGCAAGAGGTACTGGGACAAGACATCAAGAGTTCAGGCAGCCCAGTCCCCTTCTGAAGACATCAAAATTGCAACAAAATCTAGATAAAATTCAGTGCCCTGTGCCATCTGCTCTTAAAAACTCTGTGATGAGGGTACTACAGTCTCTCTCAGGAAGCTGTTTTCATGCTTAACTATATGAATGCTCACAAAGCTTTTCCTAGCACCTATTCTCCACATCTTCCTTGCTACAAATTAAGCTGATTACTTCTCCTATCCCCAATGGACACAGAGAACAATTAATCACTGTCTTCTTAAAACAAGCTTTTAAATATTGGAAGACTTCTCATGTCCCTCATCATTCTTCTCTCTACACTACACCAAGCCAGTTCTTAAGTCTGTACTTCCAAGTGGTGCTTGTCACTGTGTCTCTTCTCTCCTCATCTCCTTCCACAGTTTCTGGGTTTGCTGCTTGCATTGGAGCAGTGCTCTCCTGTGCCTTCCAAAGTGGCTGCTAGAGTAGAAAAACTACTGCCAGTGTGCTCCACATGACACTCCTGTTAAATATACCCTGAGATTTGCCTTTTTGCAACGTCACCACACTGTTGACTCACATTCAGCCTCTGACTCACCGTAGTACCTCCCAGATCCTTTTCTGCAGTTCTGTTGCCTGGCTTGTTATCCCCCATTTTACTTCTTGGAATTTGATTTCACCCTGCCAAGTGCAGTACTTTTCATTTGTCTTTAACAAACTTCTTATCAAATTTTGAGCATTTTTCAGTTTAATAGGTTTATGCCCTATGCTGTGCCAAGAAAGCAAATCAACTTCCTGCCTCGTGTCACACTTGAGCAACAAAGTGAGCACAAAGGAAGAACTGCTGCTTTCAGGCAAACTTCTTAAAAGAGTTACTGTCTTATCAAAACCCTAACAATTTATTACTCCCTCTTCACTCTGCATTTCTACTTGATACACTGTGGTTTAGTAGAGAAGGAGTAGTTCACTCTAGTCTCACAAAATATGTTCATTCAATAAAATTACAATCCACTCCCAAAAAAACATTGCAACCTCCTAGGCACCACATCCCTATGATCAAAGTTAGTACCAAAGAGAACTGCTAGGGCATATCAACCAACAAGGAAGACAAGGTGCACATGTGAAAAATACTTAAGAACTGTATTCAGTATTCAGTATCACTAAGGTTGGAAGAGACCTCAAAGATCATCAAGTCCAACCTGTCACCACAGACCTCATGACTGGCTCAAGAAAATTATGCCTTTTGGTCCACTGTTGTTAGATAAAACTTCAATATGTGGTCATGCACTTGGACTAGATAACCATTGTAGATCCCATGCAGCTGGAACTATTCTGTTCTCAAGTACAGAAAACCTTTCTTTCAAGGAAATCATAATCCTTTAAAAAATATCCATCCACTGAAAAGTCAAAATCAGGAAATTACTAGTATGAAAAAAATGGTTTGACATATTCTGACAAAGAAATCCAAACTTCTGCTTAATATTTAAGGGCCACACCCTGACTGCTCTGCTGACACTTCATATTATTCTAGTGATGTTCATGGTCATACAATATGAGGGCCACCTGGCTGAAAAGCAGCTTTGCAGAAAAGGGCCTGGGAGTCCTGGTGGAAAACAAACTGAACATCAGCCAGTAATGTGCCCTTGCACAGAAGGCAGCTACTGGTACCCCAGGCTGCATTAGGAGTGCTGTAAGCAGGATGAAGAAGGCAATCCTTCCCCTCTGCTGAGGCCAAATGTGGAGTATTGTGTGCAGTTCTGGGGCCCCCAGTACATGAGAGAGATGGAGATAATGAGGAGAATCCAACAAAGGGCCAACAAGGAAAGGCTGGGAGAGTTGGGACTGTGTCGCCTGGAGAAGTAAAGGCTTGGGGAGAATCTTACCAATGTACATAAATATCTGAAGGGAGGGTTTAGTGAGGACAGAGCCAGGCTCATTGTCGTGCTGCTTAGTGACAGGACCAGAGCTAAAGACCACAAACTGAGATACAGGAGGTGCTGTCTGAACATCAGGAAACACTTTTCTATTGTGAGGTTGTGCCTTGCCACACATTCCCCAGGGAAGTTGTGAAGTCTCCCTGCTTGATAATATTCAAAAGTTGTCTGAACATGTTCACATTTTTTACATAGCCCTGCTTGAGCAAGGGGATGGATCAGGTGATGTTCAGAAGTCACTTCCAACCTCAACCATTCTGTTACTCTGTGAGTTTCATGGGCCATCAACAAGTCAAAAATTCCCCTGGAAAATAGTTGATGATGATGACTATGATTTAATCTGTTCTTTTTCAAATGTGTCCTGATGCTGCAGCAGATCCTCCTGTAGTACAGTATTACAGATGGTGCAGAAATTAATTTAGTAGCCAGGATGGGTCTCTTTCTCAGGACCATGCTGCCATTTCACTCATTGCATGAGTTGATTGAGGTCTTTGTGGCATCACTTTCATTCAGACTTATGCAGTGCTCAGAAAGGTCAGACAGGTTATAGTCTCCTTTCCATTATCTCCCAGAACTACAGAAGACAGAAAGGCACAGTGGTCAAAATAATTCAAATTGAACTGTTTAATGCTGAGAGTATATATGCATATATCAGCAGAGAGGTTTATTCCAGAGAAGATCTCACACTACAGCAAGGATTCCTATCTTCCCTATGCATCTCTAACACCTGGAAGCACAAAAGGAGGGCAGCATAGCCTCCCACTGACTCTTCCAGTCTAATGAACAGAACAGAGTTCAACCAAGCAAGGGAGGGAGACACCACAATCTTGTCTCACCTTCTAGTGCACTGATGACTAGAAGAGAGACCGTTAAATGTGCACATCACAATCTCACACCATGTTCGATGACTGACTTATCCACATGCAGTAAATGAAGGTCAGTTAAGCTGCTAGACATCTGCAAGTAATGATAGCAAGTATGCCTTTATGATTGGTGCCTTAACTTGGACCACAGCTTAATTAATTTATAGATACAACAGGAACTACTAGAGTAGAAAATCAGGAGAGCTCCAAACTGGACAGAAACTCTCTTAAACATTAACATGACTTGAAAAATCTCTATTGCACTGTTTAATAAAAATTAAGTATTTCATTACTTGTAAGAAAACACAGTTGACTACCTAGTAACTCCTTAGTACACATCAGTTGACAACTATGCAGCTACAGAAGGAACAAGGTTCCCCCTCGAGACAAGTGAAGGACTCCAAACTCAAGGCAAACAGGGGTTTTTCTCCAGCCCCTTCCTTGCTTCTTTCCATGACTGGTCATGAAGAGAGCTGACAGAAGGTCCTTACACACATTCCTCACCAGATCCTGTTCCTCTACACTCCATTTAGTTTCTGCACTTCAAGCAGATTCCTTTTTCCCCTGAAATCAATGTTTAATTAACACATTATTGGGAAAGGGAAAAAAAAAAAAGGCTGCAACAGCAGACTGAAATGAAGCCAGCACCTCCCTGCTCTGCAGATGCAGCCAGTCCCATCAGACTGTTACCCTGCTGGAGAGCTCTTCCTCTCCTCATCCTCCTCCAGCTGCCAGCAAGCATCACCCTCTTGCTTAGTTCCTTTCCATTCCATCTCCACAGGAATCTTCCTTTCCTTATAAGTGGTTTATGACAACAGGAAGGGAATAGAAGGGGAGCAAATGTTCCCTCGGTAGCCTCACCGTATGACCAGTGCTTCACCTTTAAACCGGCCACTCCATGGGAGCAGCACACCCATTCCCCTGACAACACCCCCCACCAACACAGCACTAGACTCAGCAGCACAGCAGAAACAGCATGGTATGTTTTGTCATGAGTAGATGCTCCCAGGGTCAAACTCACAAATTCTGGAACTATGTGCAGCTGTGTGTACCCAAAGGCAGTGGAGAAGCTACCAGCAGCTTCAGAAGGTTTACATCATACTTCCCTTCATCCTCATCAATTATTATTCCATCCCATTCTTTGGCTCTTATCCAGCTGCTGGAAGGTACCTGGATGCAGGGGATGCTGCAGCACTGTCAAGGGCATTACAAGGCAGCCCTAGGCCTTGGGCACCCTCCCTGATAAGCACCCAGGCACCCTCACACTACAGCGCGGTGCAGCAGGCACAAGACAATGGAATCCATGAGCTCCTCAGCCGGGCTGCCCTAGTTACAAGGGAAGACATCAGGATCTTTGAAAGAGTCTACTATCCCAGCACTGTCCTTCCCAGGATCCAAAGCTACTAGTGTTAATTAGTTGCTGTGATGTGATGGATGACAAGCAGAAGGGCCAGGAGTGACACAAGCAGATTGTGTTTGAAATAAGCCATCCCTCACCATCAAGGGCAGAGGAAAGGAATTTGTAAAAGGACAGGAGCGGAGCACACCACTGAGAGACAAAAGGTATGCTGACAGAGTCCCCCTCACCCTGATGTTCCCTTCCCAACACCTGCCAGCAGACAAGAAACAGGCAGAGGAGCATGCCTGGAAGAGAATTTAGACACAGGGCTGTAAGACACAAGGGGAAATCTCTAAGAGACACCGGGGAGCAACACAGATGAACAGCTAATTCGCTCACTACTGGCCACATTTCAAAGTTCAACTTCAGATGGCAGTGCAAACACCTTCACTATCCTCTACAAAGCCACATGGCAACACCTCCAGCATGCCAGGGTCCTGAGAGGCTGCAGACTTCAGCACAGATGGAGGACTCTGCCAAGCTGGCTGTATGACATATAGTTTCCAACAACTGTCCAGTGTGCAGAGTACCTTCTTCTGTAACTGACAAGAGAAACTGTATCCCCACCTTCCCTTAAGGAAGGAAAGCAGGACCTTCCAACACCACTGGTTTATTTCCACTAGGAGTGCAGGGAACAGCACATCATTTCTGCTAGACCTCAGTAAAACCACACACAGGCTAGTCCAACCCAAAGTTGTGATTCCTCCATGCCACAGAAAAGAAAAAAAGGGAGAAAAGGTACAAATGCAGGGCACTAAAAATGCCATTACCACACACAAGCAAAGCAGAACACAATTCTCCCATGCTGCCCTTCTATTAACATATCTTGGACTGTCTGTTTAGGTTGGCAGTGAGAGAGCAAAACATTACCTTGGATTCTCAGGGTCCTTTACAAAGATGATTTGCCTTTGTCTACTTCCATGTGAGAAGAAAAAAGAAAGCACGTCTGATCCAAGATTATGTAGTGTGCTGGTTTCAAGAAGCTACCAATCCCTCTAGCATGTTGGTTTCTGAAATGTAAACTATCTCCTTTATCACTTGCTGCATGAATTAAGAGCCAACTCTGCTAGACTGACAGGCTCTGCTATTAACTAGAAGAGGGGGATGAGGGGGAGAAGCAAGCTGATAAAAATTCCCAAAGATTAACCAAAATTTGGGTAATTTCTTGCTCCAGCTGCATTGGCAGTAATCCCAAAATAAAGCCTGCTTCCACTTCATGATGGTGGGGGCAGGGACAGATTAAGCTGGATGTATTTTGGTTTAAAATTAAACACCATGTCTCTTGAAGCACCATCAGAGGCCACCCCTTGTATTGGCTTTTGGTCAGCACAAAGCTTCTGGCTCATTTAGTTTGTTCTTGGCTAGATACTGTGTCTCATTGTCCTTCATACAACATATCACAGCTCAGCCAGTATCCAGACCTCCACCTGCACATGCCTAGAGAACGGAAGTGAGAACTGAAGAGAGAGCAAAGGAAAACAGATCAAGAGGTAAAAAATACACTCCACTTCTCAAGACAAGTAAACTCAAGATCCCCAGAAACCAAAAGCAAGAAGTTCAGTAGATCCACCAAAATACCACTGCTGCTACAAGAAAGGGAATAGATTTTCCCTTCCCAGAAATACCCCAGACAACAGCCAGATTTTGTGCCATTTGAAGATGTCCTCTAGGTTAAGGCCTTAAATCCAATCCCAGCACAAAGAGAATAACAGTTGCCTGCACCTAATAGCTTGGTAACTTGGAGTTGGGGGAGAGAATAAGGGAGGGAAGATGTACACTTATTTCCTTTTTGCACAGGGACTTGAGGCTTAAAAATCCACCATCCTCACTATCACAAATTACTCCTGGCACCACCTCTCACCCTCCAAATACTCTGCAGGAACAGAGTTGCTTCTCACTTCAAAGGTTCCAACCATTCTAAGTTCCAGCATTATGTGAATTTCACTCTGGTCTGTTGGTTGTGCAAACTCAAGGAAGTTCAAAGCACCACAGTCAGGAACTGCTGAGCTACAAAACTCACACTGCAGTCATGGGAGTTTATCTACAATAACATTTTTTCCCAACCTTTCCTACTCCTGCTAACAAATAATTTATAAACAGAGGTTCACTGGGCCACAAGAACACACCAGTACTTTAACCACTGGGGAAATAGGGGAATCATTAAACCAGGGTCCACCTTCACCCTGCAGGGTACCAGAGTGGAGCAGGCACACAGGCCCTGCAGCACCCTCTGCCTGTTGCTCAGCTGGCCACTGCATCATCTTCACTGGCCTACAAGCACAGGAGTTGCAGCATGACATCCATTTCTGAAGTGAGTGGGGTGAAGGGGAGGGCAGGGACAGATCAGCAAGTAACTACTGGTGAAGCTGGACAGGTGGGACAAAACTGGGTCTGGTCAGCACAAAGCAGGGGACCAGGGGAAAATAGCATCTCTCTGAGCATCACCCACACCAAATGTATGGGGCATCGGACCACACCCTTGCCCCATCTTCCTGGATGTAGTTCACTATTGCACCTGAAGGTCAGAGAGAGAGAACAAAGCAAAAGGCAAACAACAATAGCCCTGAACAGATCTATTTATTCTGTTTTTGCTATTGCTCCATAAAGTGGAAAGATCCAGAAATATAGAGACCTCTGAGCAGGCACAGCCACACAGAAGAGATGAGAAGCAGCAGCTGACAGAACCACAAGAGAACATACTTCCCCCAGCTCCCCTCCACCTGAGCGTGAGCAGCCCATGGCCAAGCAAGGAGGTCCTTGACACTCAGAGATGGGGGGTGCTGAGCAGGTTTACAAGCCTTGGAAAGGGTCCTGACCTGCTTGATATTCAAGTAAAGCTCACTGCCTCATCTCCCCCAACCCTGCACACCAGCCACCCACAACACCTGCTGAGGCTTGCTGGGCCCTTTTCCAGGTTCTAGTTGGGGGAAAGAAGAAAAGGAGAAAGGGATGGAGGAAGAGATTCCCATTTTTCTTTGCTCTCCCCCTCCCCAGCCTTTTCCATGCTCTACACAGGCCCAAAAAGCTGTGGCTCCCCTGCACATCTTACAACAGAAACACAAGGAGCTTTTCCCCCGCCTCTCTTGATTCGCCACCCTCCAGCCTGTGGCAGGGACTGCATGGAAATGGCGATATTCCTGTATCATCTGGATCAACGGCACGGATAAGCTCAAAGAGGGCAAGGGAGGATGGCACAGGAGGACGAGGCGAGAAGGCTTTGTTTGGACCTGGCTCCAGTGCAGCACACCCCCTCTCTCCATCGCAATGCCCTCCAGCTCGGACACGCAAGGAAGCACTGGGGAAGGAGGGGGCCTGGGGTGCTTATGAATTTTGTTTCCCCCATTAAGGGGCTGGCTCACACCCCTGAGCATGCCTGGCTCTGTTGGAGCTCCCTGGAGTAACCTTTATTCCAGTGTGTCGCAAGCATGTATTTCACGGATGGTTACACTGAATCATTATCACCAGACGTTCATTTGACCAAAATAATGTTATTAGCGTCGTCAGGTCCATTTTCCCCCCACCCAATTCCTCCCTCCCCAGTACACATACACTCCCTCCAACCCCTGGGTCCCTGCCATCCACACAGGGCACACCCCTCCCCAACACAAAAATCTCATGATGTGTGACACAATGTCCAGGGAAAGAGAGCGGCAGGATGGGCTGGCGAAATGGCTGGACGTGCCTTTGGCATTTACTGCGCTCCCTGCCCTGTGCCAGTGTTTATCAGCCGTGCACACACGTACGCAGAGACACGCACACAGAAATCGGAATTAAATCAGGGCCTGTCTTCGGTGCATAACGGCGGTGCGCGAGTGCCCGCACGCGTGCCCGAGGTGCGGCCACCGTCCTATCGGGACCCCACATCTGTGTGGCATGAAGCAGAGGTCATTGTGCCACTGTTGTGATGCACTAAAAAAAAAAATTAAATAAATAAAAAAAAAGGGGGGGGGGGAAAAATCCGCAGAGCCATCAGGATGTAACACAGAATTTTCTCGTCGAGGGACAAGAAACCTTCGGGGGGGTGGGGGCTGGGAGGAGGAAAGCGGGTGTGTGGATTGGGGGGGGAGGATGGAGGGAAATGGCAGAAAATGGGGAGGAAAGCGAAGAATACAAAGCTCCACTTTGCTAATCCAAGATAGACAATCTATCCCTTCCCCCCCTCTCTACGCCCTCCCTCCCCCCAAAATGTTGGTGCAGATGGATTTCTGTATCTTGGTTTTGCAGCAGTGGGTCTAATGACTCCCATACCAAGCCCCCTCCCTATGATAACCCCTCCTACTAATTTTTTTCAGCGCGGGCTGAAGAATAATGTGTTTTTAGAGATAATGGGGTTTTATAGAAAGGAAAGAAGGGATGCAGCGCAGACATTATGCGAATAAGCTACTCCCCGCATCACCCCCATCTTCCCCCAACCACACATCCCGACTTCACCCCCTCCCACCATTCTCCAGCCTTCCCCACCAGCTCCCCCAAGGAAAGGAAAAAACCCACAACGCGATCTGGGTAGCCGATCTCAAAATCCCAAGCACTAATCCGCTCGAATTTGTTCTTCCCCTTATATAAGCAGCAGCACGTCAACATGTTCAGTGGAAACGCAGCGTAAAATGAGGCCAGGCTACAGCCATGGAACAGGGGTGATATCGGCAGATATCGCTTCTATCGAGAAGCCATCACCACCAGGATGAGGAAACCAAGTGTTGGGCTTTCAGCCATTCCATTCCTTCATTTCTTTATTTTTCAACGCTTAGTCTAATTTTATTTCGTTTCCTTTTGGTTTCACTCCACTTCATTTTTCAAAGGACAAAACTGAAATAAATAATTAAAAACCTAGAGACATACCCCACCGGAAGGTGCCCGAATGCTCCAGAAAGAGAACCCTCACCTCCTAACTTCCTTTTTTTTTTTACTGTTGTTGGTTTGTTTTTGTTTTTAACAAATAAATGCAATCCTGTTGCTGCCATTATCTTCAAACTTCTAACCTCTCCAGCTGCACCTCCCTATTCCCAAAAACCAGACACTTGGTTAGACAGGGATGAATGCTTAAGAAACTGCCAAAGACAAAAAAGAAACCGATAGGAAAAAACTGGAAAATTACATCCATACAATCCCCTGGTGCGTTCAGCTGACAAAGTGTGCCCAGTATCAAAACCAAGAGCAATAATCTCTGCAACCTCCTCCTCCCTAAAATGCTACTAACCCTTAGGAAAAAAAAAAAACTTACCCAACTTAACACTGATGACCATTTTAACTTAAACCGGTGACAGACGTAACACCCTTCTGGCTCACGTTACAATTAATAACTGACTGTATTATCACGGCCAGCAAAACCTTTTGTGATCAATTTCCCCCCAACCTACTCAACATCTCTCAGACTTTTCACCAGGCTAGTTAAAAGTTCACCCCTCAAAAAAAAAAAAGAAAAGAAAAGAAGAGCCCCTCCAAATGTGTAACAAGCAGGTACTGGTGAGCGGTTGTTTCCACTAATCGCCTTTTTCAGGAGGTCTGTGTGTGCTCGCCACAAAACAATTGTGTGCAGTAAAACCAAAAATACAGAAGGAACAATTAATATTTAGCTGAACCACAAATAATTTTTTTTTTAAGTATTTGCCAAAAAAAAAAAAAAAAAAGGCATGGAAGAATTTAATCACCAAAAGGTGGAAAGGGAGCTTGGAAAAGCAAAAGGCTGGAAGTGTCCTTGTTTGGGTTTTTTTAAATGATTTGATGTTTTTAGCCTGGGTTCTGCCTCCCTGATCCTTGGGTTTTTCTGCCGCTGATCTCACGCAAAACCTTTTTTTTTTTTTAATTGTTTTCTTTGTGGGGGGAGATGTCAGGGGGAAAAAAAAAAAAACAACAAACCAACAACTAAATTGGAAAGAAAAAGATTTCTGTTTGAAGAAAATGCATCCTCAAAGAGCACTGGTTAGATATGTTATTTCCTAGCTACAAAAAAAAAGACTGCAATTAAAATAAATTTAAAGAGTAAGCAAAAGACAAGTCACCTGCAAAGCACCAGAGTCAGTGCCCTTAGGTAGGAGAATTACATCACTCCCTGCCTGAACGATGTTTTCTTTTAAATTCTAGAGTAGAAGGATTTTATTTTTTCAGAAAAGGAAAGAAGGAAAAAAAAATAAAAACCAAAAACCACGAAATCAAAAAGAACCCAACCCAAACCCAAACGCCCAACCATCCCATACATCTTGCACGAAGAAAGCATTGAACCAACCTTTAAGGTCACTGACTGCCTGAAAACCCACAGCAGTCGCTCACGGTGGAAGTTTTCAGGCAAGACGGCTACTAAATCATTAATACAAACAAATGGAAGGCGGGGAAGAAAGGCGCTACAGTAATAGATCCAAAGACTGGGAATAGGAAAAAATATTAAAGGAAAAAAACTTTCATCTTCAGCCTCTCTTCTTTCCTCATTAATATTTTTTTTTTTTAATAAATCCTTATGCCTTTGGCAAACCGTGGGCTCTTACTAAGCATCACCCTGCTGTAACTCAGCGTAGTATCGTCTTCTCTTTCGTCAGGCTCCCCCGTTTTCCACTCCGAAAAGCCCCGATGTGGGAACCGTGATTTCCCAAAAAGTCGGGCAAAAGAAGCCGGGGCCGGAGCGTCCCGGGAGGTCGGTGCGCGCCCACTCCGCCCGGGTGGACAGCGCCCAGCCCCGCCGGGGTAGCGGGAAACGGGGAGACAGATAAAACGATCCGAAATAGTTGCCGTGAGGGAGGTCAGGAGCAACCCACCCGCGGAGCTTAGGAGCGGCGGCGCCCGGCGCCCGCCGGGCGGGTAGCCCCCACCGATCCGTGCGGTGCCGAGCCGGGCCGTGCCGTGCCGCCCCCCGCCCGCCGCCCCCTCTCACCTCCGCAGCCGGGCGGCCACCGGCCGTCGCGCCAACTCGCGGCAAGCCTCCGCTGCGGGGCAGGGGGCTCCAGGGTTGCCCCGGCCGCGGAGACTTCTGGGGGTCCCGGGGAGGCGAGGCTGGGCTGGGCTGGGCTGGCCAAGCCGCGCCGAGCCGAGCCAGCCGCGGGCGGAGCTGCGCAGGGCTGAGCGCGCCGCGGTGCCGGAGCAGCCCGAGCCCCGCGCACGCCGCCGCCGCCCCCTGTCGCCGCGCCCGCCCGGCCCGGCCCCGGCTTTTAAAGAGACCGCTGGCCCGCGCCCCCGGTACCCCGACACGGCTAGGCAGTTGGCACGATCCCGGGCAGGTGCAGCAACGCTCCTTCGGGCTTCTGCGCCCGGGCTTGCGGCGGGGCCGCCGCCTCCTCCAGGGAAGGAGGTGGGAGGGTTTCCTTCGGCCCCGACCCCGCCAGCGCCTTATTCCTCGAGCGCTGCCTCACCGGAGCGGCACGGCAAGGGGCACTTGGGCTCCTCTGCTCGCAGCAAGAGAAGGGGGAGAGATAACAGCGCGTTTTTACCTTCTAGAGTTTGCCAGTGCTACAGAAGCGAGCAGGGACCTGCCACCTGAGCAGCAGGTACCGCCTTCTTCAGACGATCGCCTCCGGGATCCCTCCAAAACCCTTGAAGTTCACAAATAGTTTTCCCCTCTAGCTCAGAGTTTGACCCAAACCTGCCGGGCATTTCAAGTCAGTTTGTGCGCTGCCAGTTTCATTCAAACCAGGTACTACGTTTCTTTGTTACCTTGTACAAATCTCTCAAACTTTTTATCCACTCTTTTCTTCATTTGGAAAACCGTGACACCAAGCATCGACTGCACTGGGGTCAGTATTTCCTTCACAGTGTACATCATAAATACTGTTATTTATCATCACTATCAGCACTTAGCACCAGCAAACAGTGTAAGTCAACGTGCCTTCTCTGAGGAACGTCTCTGTGAACGCTTTCAATGTGTTATCATGCTGAAAGCCCATTCCAGAGAAGACTATCAGGCAGGAACCACCACTATGTGTGTGAAGTGCACACAAAACCAAAAGTGAGAAATGAAACTCTGTGGTCCTTCTTTCCAGACCCTATGATCTTGGTAAAATTTGTGTACAGTGCTCATACTACAGTGTCAGATGCTCAGAAACACATCCACCCTAGGGACAGACTGGGAAGCTATTTGCCTTTCCTTTCCCTTCTGGCCAGGTATTCAAAGATTTTTGTCCTTTTCTACATTTTGTGTAACTGACAGCCTACTCACAGCACTCAATAAATAATTCTTGTATACAGTATGTATTGATCACTTTGCTCACTACCAAAATGCAGCTGTGCCTGAGGTGGATAATAGCCACACAGAAACACTAAATAGTAGTTTCAAGTAAGATTAGGAGGTCCTTGCAAGGTTTCTCTGGAAAATATAGTCCTTCACAATCCCTAACAAATTCAGATACATGCACAGAGGGGATAATGTTCATCTATTTCAACAAGGTGACAATGGTCCAGCAAAGAGGTATCTTCCCAACTCAAAATCAGCATCCCAAGAGCAGAAGTCATCCCTTTAGATGTCTAAGCAAAGACAGGTTATTGTTAAGATTCCTGTTTTATATGGAGAACACAATGCAATGAGAACTATCAATCTCTCCTCAGGGTATGGGATTAGATCCTGGACTCAATTACTGTGAAGAAAATCAGGTATTATTTTGTTTACTTCAATAGCTAACTTCAGATTTAAAATACACCACTGCCAACAGAATCTGTTTTATACTACCTTGCATCCCCTGATGATAGTTCTGCCAATCTAGCATTTTGGTGCTTGCAGTTTATCGAAGTACTGATTTGAGGAGGTAGTCATCTGAAACTGCACCACCTCTCCCCCTCCATTCTCCAAGGTCTTCCGAGACCATGTGCATACATATTTGCTTCACATTTTAATCTGGTTGCCTATCACCAGAGTATCTTCCATGTAAAAATCACTGACAACCACTAGTTCTGAGGTAAATCATCTTCAGCATGCACCCTGAGAGAAAAACAAACTAGCAATGGCAGCTTATAGCCACCTTAATCAAAAAAGGTAAAGTGAGCCCAAGAAGATCTGGAGGAAACAAGTTAGTTTTCATCCACACACTATTCTTTCCAATCTAAAAAGAAAAAAAAAAGAAAAACCTGGGGCCTCTATGCATGAAATATTTATGAATCAGAAAGAGGGATAGGAGACTTGATCTAACCTAAGAGCTTCTAGTCAGAATGCTATAAATGAACCAAGGAAGATAACTGCTTTGGAAATAAAAAAAAAAATAAGAATATTTCTGTGCATAACTCGGACACACAGGCCTCTGCTCCTGAAAAATTGTTACAGTTAGGCACCAAAATAGCAGCCATCATTTTATAAATAGGTAGAGAGTAGTGAGAATATTAGAAGAACAGGGAAGTTTCTTTGAGGTTGCAAGGCACATCTTTGCTGTGGTGTGGAACAAAACAGAGGCAAGAGGAAAGCAGTGCCGTACAAGGAGTTCTTTGCCCAGCAAGCCATACCCTAGCTGACAAACAGAAGAGCTGACTGATCCAACCAATTCCTCCAAATCTTCCTTTCACATCTCTAGCTCATACAAGTTGTATGGAGAGGATGGGGAGGAAAAAAAAGCCCAAACAAAACAGACACAAAAAATAAACACCATCACACAAACCCACACCATTACAATGGCACCATTCCCACCAGCCCCCTCTAATATTGCTCTCTTCCCCAGCATACACCACTGGCATTGTGGTGAGACTTTGTAAAATGTCTGACATGCTCTAGGTGAAGTATTTTCTATAAGATGATCAGTAGATACAGCAGCCTTTTCTGGTGTCTTCATTAAGAAAAGAGCCAGTTCTCTTTCCAAGAGGCCTTGCAAATCAGCAGTGGCACAGATCTATACACCTGAGCACATGGCCACTCCTTCCCTACCTGGGCACTGTGCACTCTGCTCCCACCACTGGGGAGAATAGACAAAGGCAAAGGTACACAGGCATAGACATATTGCTCATCTTTCTTTTGCTTGCTTCCTTTAAAATAAATTTCCAAAGCTTGTTTACTAAGCTCACAAGCCTGTTTTAACTAAAAGACATGATGCTGCAAAACTGTTGGTGCCATTTTCAATGAATTGCTAAGTGTGACTCTTTATCTTCAGGGTATTTATTCTGCTCTGAGGTCTGGGCTTGATAATTCAGGGCAGTGGTTGTAGTGCTTAGAAGACATAGCTTCTGCTTACATCTTGCTAGAGAAGCAATCCAACTTGCAGAAGCTACCTGACTCCCTGCAGGACAAGCTACCTAACTGCAGGACAAGCTACATGTGCCATTGTCACAAGTTTCCAGTTCTCCTCCTATTAAGAGGAGGTGAAAGGGATCAGAGCCTGGAAAAGGCTCTGGAGACAGAGCAGGCAGGAGTTAGAGGCATCATCCATCATGCCAGGATGTCCAAATGCTGCAACAGAAGATCTAGAAGATTCCATCTGCACTATTGCCTTAAGTACAGCAACAGGAGATGGGAAGAGAGGCTGCACTCTAATACTGTGAGAGTCTCGTAATTTCCTGGGCTTTTCCCTTAGGTTCTCTAGCATTCACCAAATCCTTGAAATCAAACATTTGTATGGTACTGTCTAATAGAAACGAGGCTCAAGGGGAACTTGCCATTGAAACAGTGGCAAGGAATTCTGTGCACAAGGCAAGAATGCAGTTTATCTCTCCAGCTATATTTTGGGTTTTGCCATGTTAGCACTTTCAGTGTCTTTTTGCCCAGAAGTAAATACCCAAGGTGAATTTAGAAGCTGCAGTCCAACTGCCATCAGATTGTCTTGGCTGCACCAAACAAAGCTGATCTTATCTCACAGGAGATCTTATCCTACTTGAGAGAGCAAAACTCATTACAATAATAAGAAATCACAGAGATGACAACATTTGGTCAGAACCCCCATTACCATCACTTCAGAGGATTCATTTTAAGCCTCTCTCCTCCAAAATATCTCCATCAGGAGATTCAATCACCAAAGTTATTCTGGCCACTTGCAGGACATATCTGTTTATGTTTGATTCACAGTCCTTTTCCTCCTCCTAACACATTCCACTGCATTTATTTAATGGACACAGAGAAACTCTGCACAGTGTATACAGGGAGCAATTTTCAGAGCATTGCTTTGTTTATGGTTTCTGTCTCCTGTACAGTCAGATACAGGCCGACATTTGAGTGCATAGCAGTGTGTGAATGGGAGAGCATGTGCCAAAAAACCTGATGCATGTACCCAGACATGTAAGGGTGAACTCATTCAGATGAGATGACTCCTTGTAGGAGGAGCACATAAGAGGGTTTAAGTAAGAGTGGTCTGTGTGCAAACACTGGAGGAGCACATTCAGGGCAAGGCCAGTAGGGAAAGAGTGGGTTTCATTACATCAACTAATAAACTGGGGGAGGAAAATGATGCAGGACCTTCTCCAAGTCTCACACAGTGTTTGCCACTGTCTTAAGAGCAGCATTGTGAGAGGGTGTCCCATACATGTGCATTTGTACTTGGGAATACATAAGCATAACAACAGCAGGTGAGACCCACATGTGCACGTTTGAGTGTGCAAGGGAAGAGGGGAAAAAAGCTGTATGTTCTTTCAGACAGTAATACAAAATTTGATGGTTGTCACACTGGCTTTATGAATTCCACTACCAGATACTAGACACATGCCTACACCTGATTCTAAGACAGAAAAACATCTGCTACTATCTCCCGTTGCCCACAATCCCACTGTCACCCTGACTCAGTGCTGGCCATAAAGGAAGAGAACCACTTTTAAAGGCAGCAGTGAAATGGTCAACACCAAAGCCATGGTTCAGAGTTAACACACAAATATTTCAACAAGTATTGCCACCAGTATTGAACTCCATCCTTTCTTGCTTCCTGAGTCTTTTAAATCTATGTGATCACTCTAGTTTCTGAGATATTATCAGCCTCCCTCTGCAGCAAGACTCAGCAGATCTTTTTTGCTTAGTACTTCCCCCACTTCAACCTAAGTCCTCTTCTTGTTTCTGAATCCTTAGATGGAGCTACGAAAATGAACCAATGACATCACAGTGTGCTTTCCCAGCAGCAAATACCATGTCATACCTGCTTGTTCATCAGCAGTGTTGGGTAAGAATGGGTACTAAAAGAGGAAGAGAATGGAAAGACGTGTGATCAGAAAAGCTAGATTTAACTTGAGTGAAAGATAAACCTCTCTAATAAAATGCTCAGCCAATGCATCCGCTGGAGCTACTCCTTGAAGAGCTCCAGTGACTCCTCAAGTAAGATTAAATATTATTTCCAGTTTGTCCTTGACCCCTTCAGCAACCTGAAGAACAGACATCTTGGTTGCTCAAGACCAGTGGTACAGGATAGGGACATTTCCTGCTGGAACCACTTCTCGCAAGGTAGGGAGCACAGGCAGTTTGGGGGTTGCATCAGTCTTTTCTTCATTCTTCAGGATCAACCCCTCATGCCAAATATTTACTGCAGCTGGCTGCTTATCCACACAAGACAGAAGACCTCCCCAGCTAACAAAAGCAGGTAGAACAAGGACAGAGCAGAACAGCAGCATCAGTGCAGGACAAAACAAGCTGCTCTCTCTTTCCCTCAAAAAGCAGCCCCCTCACACCCACTACAGCACCCATCTCGTGACTAAGCTCAGATCTACTATGCAGTCACTGAAGTGAGGGTTTCCTTAGGACTATTTCTTTTATCCCATGAGCTCGTGAAAGATGCTTGCAGGTATCTTTTTATAACTAACTGATTTGTTGGAAAGCTCTCAGGGTAAGGACCAACTGCTGCAGCCAGTGCCCTTCTAATAGCTGGGCTATGTCATTTTAAAACCTCATGGACTATTTTGGATAAACATGACAGAACAAAATAATCTGTTATCTTCTGTACTCACATACCAGAAACATAGTGCCATCAAAGATTGTTCTGTCCATGGGAGGAAGTATGGCTCCTCCACAATCAGATGACAATAAATGTCTTTGTTTTGCATGAAGATCTAAGATAAGATAAGGAACCCCAAACAGGACTCCCATAAAAATGGAGTGAGGGGGAAAATTCTCTCCCTGCTGCTATAAAACACTGTGGGGTGGGAATTTTCTAACATAAGTAAAAACCCTCCAGGGAGCCAAAAAGAGCAAAATATACCTTCTCTCCACTTAGTGGACACTATTTTTGACAAAAGCCTTTTAGCCTGTGTTTAATGATAGGTGTGGCATATTTCCAGGGCAAGCTTAAAGCATTTCTTTTGACCTTTAAAGCACTATATGCTCCTTTTTCAAAGTTAATAGGCATTAAATATCCACGTTATTTCAGTACTTTCTGAGAATCCTACTGCGTACCTATCTTGGAAAATCCAATCTAACTGAGTTTTGAAAACCTCACTCTAAGTGGCTTGGGTTTCATCACCTGTTTTCTCCAAGGAGGTTAAACTAATACTGACACCCAACCCCACAAGCATGGCCACAGCAAACTGGCAGCCAGGACTCTGCCTTACACTGCTTGCAGGACTATGTCCTTCTACATGTCTAGTGGAAACTAGTGAAAGGTTCTGACTGATTCTGTGAGACTGGAAACAGGCCTGTTTTGCCCAGTTACAGATTCACTACCCATCACTGTGTATCAAGGCACATTCTTGCATTTCCCAGGCTCAGCTGAGGCTTTAAGACAGCAAGTTGGAAGGCTAGACAAATGCGTGCGTTTGAAAAAGGGACAGCAGAAAAATGGAGAGCAGTTCCCCTTCTATAGCCTGGCCCCTGTGTCCCAGAGCAAATACAACACTTGCTTTAGGGCACCATATAAATTGGTATTATAAATTCAGATGGTGCACCAGGGAGTGCCTCATTCTGTATGATTGGAGTCATTCTCAGGAGCAGTTCAGGCACTCAGCCTGCCACATGCGACTGCTGCCCCAAGGGCTACCATTACAGATGCATTATTACAAAGCGCTGCAATAAAGCATGAACTAAAACAACTTCATTGAAATGAAGATTAATATGGAACATGTGTTCACCTCCATACACTCAGAAGGAACAGTCCAGCAAACACAAGCACCACAGTGCTGGGGCTGACAGGCTAGAGAAGCAACTCAACTGGCCAACCGCTGCTATTGCTGAAGGCAAGCAATACATTTCCATAACATCTTCTAAGTGTCCATGGATGGATTTAATGCAGCAGCTGTGAAGCAGAGAGGGAGGCAGGCAAAACATGTGAAGTGCTGAAACATGCAGAAAAGTGAGCTGCGTCTGAGGCAGAGAACAGAGAGGGATGCTTCAAACCTGCCGTAGCAATACCACCAACTGCAGAATGATTTGTGCCTTTGGTTATCAGACTTCAATGTTGATGGATATTGTCAGCACTTCAAAATGTCATATCCACATGAGAGTTACAGGTGAGAAAGATCAGCTAAGATGATAGCTCATCCATTCCCCTCACAACCAGAACAGGATTGTTTCCCCATGATCTATTTGTTTGTGCTATTCCTACCTCACAAGCTCTTCCATGAGCAAAAAAAAAAAGTCACTACCTTCCCTTTCTGATGCCCTTTCAGAGCCTCAAAAATTTCACCATTGGCATGAACTGAGGGCCATTTCATCTATGTATTCCTTCTCTTAAACTCATGATACCCTCTTACAATTTAATGGTCATGCTTCCTTTTCCTGCTGTATGTTATGTCATTCTTACTTTCCTTGAAATCAGTGTAAGGCTCATAAAAAACTGCCTGACTACTGGCTACAGGTCCCAGCAGAGTCCTTCCTTCATTCCATCAACAAAGCCAGCCCTGAACGTATAATAGTAAGCATACAGGCAACTGGGATAGACACAGTCCATCACATTCATAACAAATGACTTAGTCCTGGACTGGGCTGAGTACACTCCTAGATCCTTTCAAAGTCTCTTAAGACATGCCCCTGTATGAAGGTATTGAGGGTGAAAGATGGTATAACATCAGCTCTTCTTACTAAGAAAAAAAAGTGTATGGAGAGGGAACATGGTAGTTCATGACAGAAAACAAAGGGCTGGAGGTGTAATACAGCAACCAAAGTGTCAGATTCACAATTAAATTGCATGATGGCATTCAGCACTTTGAAGAAAAAGCAACAATTTTCCCTGAGAGCACATCTCACTGAAAACAGATTTTGACCCTCATGAATCAGCTGCATGTAAAGGCTTTTATTCATCCTTTAGCAGTACTTAAGACCTCATAGTTGGTCTGTCTCTGGCATAACACCCAGGTGGGTACATTGTAATGGATGGCACAGGTAAGTTACAAAAAATGAGAAAAGTCACACATCTCTTTACATGGGCTGGAAGAGAGTGTGGAAAAAAAAAAAAAAGACTAATTAGAAGTAGAGAACAGATGCCCCCATGATGCTGGCATGTCTATTGCTTTCTGTTTCTGGAATGAAAAAATCATTTGTCATAAAAACAAATGAACTGACATCAAATATTTAAATAAAAAGAAACAAGATTGAAAGGGAGATAAAAATATACAGTAAACAAGCAAAAGCTCCAGTTAGCAGGTTTGCCTTTCCTCACCAAGCTGACTGGCACTGCACCAATGCAACTCAGAATGAGATCTGCTGCATGCAAACTATGTCTAACAGAGATGAAACTCTGCACTGAACGTGGATGAGAGCGAAGGTTGGGCAGCTGCCTTTAGACAAAGCTGCCACGTCACTGCTCATTCGAATGGCAATACTGTAAAGAAATGGATATGAATTATATTATTTCACAGCAACGTGGCATCCATTCCTCCTTACACTGCAATTTTGTATCCCAAAAATAGAGTAGCCTTCACAGCCCTCCCACAGTGCACCCCTCATGCCATCACAAGTACAGCTCCGTAACAATCTATTGCCATCAATATTGCCCTAACTGAAGATGACTTAATAAAGCATTTTTAGAAGCAAATCAACATGGCATGTAATTAAAAAGGAGATAATGTTAGGCTCTGTTGAATTATTGCTTTCTCTCAGCTCTCCTGGTTTTCCTAAACCAGACACCATGGCATATCTGAAGACGGATCTATGCTACGCCTAGCTGTCAATGGAGAGCTCTGTAGATTGCTGAAGTGACAGGATTCCTTCTGAAATTTTTACAACACAACTCCACAGACCTACAGATCTCTTTGATTTAGACCACATGTGGAACCCAAAAAATTTCCATATGTTAATGTCTAAAAGGCCTGCATAGACCTGACTCCTGTTGTGCAGAAAGGTATGTCAATCCCTACGTAGTCTTAACACAGAATGACCATTACACTTCTGTAACAAGCAGACTACCACTAGGCAAAATGCACTTTGCATGTCTATACTTAGCATTGGAGGCACTGAAACTTTCTAATCTTCAATCTAGGAATGTCAACTGCATCCCCAGTTGCTACATTTCATATTACTATCCTAATAAAAGAGAAGAGTTCCAACAGGTTCTAATTAGTAAAGTTCTGCCTAGCCTGTTACTGTATTAGCAAGAAGCTTCAGGGGTTAAGTCAAGGGGACTATTACAACCTGGGCACAGCTAAGCAAGTGTCAGTCACAGCTAAACAGCAGTGTTTTGAACACACTGTTGCTCAGCTCTATGCAAGGAGTCACAGTGGTGATATAAAGCATGCTTATAATCATCCCATGCACAGGCAAATTCACAACAGAAGACTCCATCCTTCCCCCACTCAGCTACAAAACACAACTGGCTGTTAAGACACTAACCTGTAGACAAAAGACATTAATTATGTTGTCTCTTTTTACCGGGCACAATCCCGTGACCATAGCTCAATCTACTAGTGGCACTACTGATCACCACTGCAGAAGCAGCCAAGTCATCTCTGTGTCCATCACATTATCTGCAAGGATGATGGAGAAAGTGTTCCATCACAAGTAAATGATTCTTTATTTTGTCTGCAACAGTGTTTCACTCAGCTTATCAGTATAATTGCAGAAATCTTGTTAAACAAGCATTATAATTCCTTGTGTGGATGCTTGCTGTAGAATAGGGGCAGCTTTTTTGCTTTCCTTAGCTTCAAGCTCCTTCCAAAGTGATGCAAGCTGACCTGTGACAAGTTATCTTATAACAAAACAATGAAGTTATACTAACATATCAATTTAAGTTCACACTTATATACTTCTCCAGGCAGACAACTTATTAGCTAAGTGTCTTTCATAGCATTATCAACATCAAAGTGTAAAGAAGCTATGTAAGATACCAGCACTAACAGAGAATTGGGGTCATTTCCTGGGTCTTGGCTCCTATCTCTGGAAGGAAAGCATGGTTTGGTGTCAAGCTGAAATGACTGAGATGAAACCTGACAGCTCAGACACCTGCAACCATGTATATAAGAATCTCCTATGTACTTCATTTCACCCAACTGTAAAAGGAAGAACATTTTTCCAGCCTCTTCTTATGTTTTAATAAAGGTTAACTATTTAATATGAGAGATAGCTTCTACAAACAAAAATTAACAGAACACTATATGTGAAAAATCTTTTGAGGAGATGTGTGAGTTCCTGTCCTGACTGTTACATTTTTTCAGTTTTCTTTTTTCAAACTTACTTAGAGATCTATACACCAGTTGGGAGCTCTTTGGCAGTTCTGGAGACAGAGAATAATTGTAGCCAGGTTTCTAACTACTTTCCATATTAACAAAAGTTTCCCTACCATAAAACATTCAGAATTACTCCTCCTCTCTCCCTCTGTCTCAGGGAAGAAGAGGAAAAAACAAAAGAAGAAGAAGAAGGAGAAGAAGAAGAGGGGGAAAAAACAAAAGAATAAGAAGAAGAAGTAGAGGGTAAAAAAGGCAAGCTTTTGTAAGGGGTTATGATGCACCTTTAATGATGGAGCAGAGAGGAGCGCCTGCCATACAATGAAGCTAATCAGTCAATCAAGAGCCAGCTCACCAGACAGAAGCTGTCAGTGCCTAATGGGTCTTTCTCCACCTGTCCAGGGGAACAACAAAACAGCATGGGACATGCCTGAGAATTGAGTGCAAAATACCACACATCTTTATATTTCTAAGGATTAAGGGGAAGTGGTTGCTGCAAATTAACATTTCCAGAACTAAGAATAACAAACCCAGAACTACAGACATACTGATGTGCCTTTGAAATTACAGCTAGTGATGCTCTTTTTCTCTTTCTGAAAACAGAACCAATCCTCTGGACATAGAAGGGCAGTAGTGAGAACTGCTATAATTAGCTAGCTGGGAAATCATTCACCATAAGCTTACCAACACAGATAAGTGAATGGTAGTTTAGAGAAGGAAATACGTCTCTTAAAACCCAAATAGACAGAGCTACAGGACCTATATGGCTTCGTAATTAGAGAGAGCATAAAGGTCATGGTCTTTATTTACCAGGTCAGATAATGGCTGGCTGAACAGACTAAGGCAAACCACATTATCCTTATTTGCCTCAGTTTGCCCCCCTAGAAAAGGATAATTAAAACTACCTAGATTATAAAGGGATGGTTTGCTTTGCAGATGGCTTCATTAATACTCCTGAAGTGCTGGGACACCCTTGCATGACAAGTGCTGCCCAGATAGTGACTGTTAAACTTGCCATTTTGCTGAGTGCTCCTGTAAAGAACTTAGACTTCTTTTTCTAATCCTCTTCAAATAGGAGAGTGTTTAGCAAGCACTTAGCACACCATTTATAAAAGCATCAAGTGGTTTCAAATAACGCGCACGGTACCCGGCACATGCCGCTCTCCGCGGTGCTGAACGCCAGCGGGCTCGCCAGTGGCCCCTCTCCGCCGTGCTGACCGCCAGCGGGCAGCTTCACGCTGCCATGTTCTGCTGCCTCACCTTCACAGCTAGGCGTTCACCAGTAACTTTTCTTTAACTGGAACTTGCTCCAAGTTCCATGCTAGCTGGGCTGCATGGCAGAGTACTGTGAATAACTCTGCAGTGTGCCCTTGGATCACTTCGAGAGGCAAACCTGGGCTACAAGTCCAGGTTCTGTTGCTTGATGTTTTGTTGCAGCTTGCTCTCAACACACTGGCCCCATCACTCCCTAACGAGAAAGGCAGCACAAGTCACAACTGATCTCCAGTCTCACCAGGCTTCATGGTAAGAGCATCTTCCCTTCCATTTAAGTCACAGACAGTTTTGTGCCTGCATGGGTCTAAAGTCTTCTTGGCTACAGAAGTCTGTTGTGGACTCTGATCATGGCTTTATGCACTGTGAAGTGTGGCCTTACTTAAAGCCTTATTCATTGTCCATTCCTATAGCAGAGAAAGGCAAGAGGGATAACTGTGTCAGGGATGGCGGGAGGGTGCAAGTTACCTGTAGAGGAGGAAAGAGGTATCTCCATGTCCCCGGCTTAGCTGACTTTTCTTTTTATTCTGGGTCACCACCTATCTAGTTATTTCTATGATCACAGGGGTTTGGGCCAGCAGCAGGACTTAGAGAAGCTGTGCAGCTGTTCTGTGGGAAATAGTCTGAAAATATAGGAGAAATTCATCTCATCTTTCTCATGAAAGAAAACACTTGGGTGAAAGGAAGCACAGGTTTTCCATGTGCACTCCATGGGGAGGGCTCACATAGCAGTAAAACTTATCTGATCAGAGAATCCTACTGTCAGCCAGGAAGGAGAGAGAACAGGACAGCTGTCTAACATACAATACTCTATACAAGAACAAACTTGATATTTTGTTAATTAAATATACAGTGATTGGCCCCTTGTTACGCCTCACCTCTAAGCTCACCATGAGTAAGGACAGCAATGACAGAAAATGCCCTGTTTCCCAACACATCTTTAGAGGATCACTAAACTACTAATTGTTTCCTATCCTGAGTATTTATGCCCTTTCCATGTGGAAAAGAACAGCAAGTAAAACTGTAATCCCTATTTCAAGGAAGAGATTGAACTTTCCCAGTCCTGTCCTTCTCTCAGGGATCATTTCTAGGCATGAGAAGGCAGCTTGGAAGGTATTTCTCAGCCTCACCGAGGTGATATTAGCCTAAATCCATTCATGTTTGTAAAGCTCAGATATTACAAGAATGCAGGTCATAGAAAAAGCTTAGCAAGAAAATTAAATACAAGGTCCTCAGTGCCTACCTCTAATCTCAGGAACTCTCAGGATGGGGAAGAGAGATAAATAAAATCATACTTGCTCTGAGGGTTAACTCAGTGTCATGGCTAAAATCCAAATTGAGTAATTACATTCTGTCTCCTGAGTGTGCCCTTGAAGTTTCTGCTAAGCATGTGACTTCCCTTCACTTCCTGTTGCCAAGTTTTGTTACGTGTGCCTAAGTGTCAGCTGTACCCAACCATATGACCTGACTCACGCTGTAGGAACAGGAAGGTTTTGTTCATCTGTACTCCAGCATCTTTTGCTGAAAGGTCTTGTTGCATTATCATACCTCACGTGAGCTGCAAATGTATTTTGCTAGGGCTGCTGCACTATTGGCAGCAATACTGAATTTTCTCCATAGCACATTTTACAAATACCCTTTCCCAGTGACAGCAATACCATAAGTGTGCCAGACCCCCAAATCCACAGCACACCTCTGTATACTCTGATTTAACAGGGATGCCGAACAGGCTGTGAACATGCTGGCTGCTGGTTTCTGACATTGGGGTTTAAAGGTAAAGTTTGGCATCACAGTCATCTCCCTGAACTACAGCAAGGGCCTATAGAAATCTGAGACAAAAATCTCCTTGTGATACTTAGAGTCATGAATTGTCTCTCACAGACACTTTTATACATCTCTTTATTGTGTATTTACTTTGTCTTCCTTCTTCACAGCACATTTTCTCCTTATGGGAAACATGTTTTATACCCTTCAAATATTGCTTCAGCTTCATCCTGGTTTCTCTCAAGTAAAGACAGCATCTACTTCTCACAGGCTGCTTGATTTTCCTCAAATGCATCCTAACCTTAGAGATTCTAGGAAGGCAAGTGGTGATTAGGGTCTGCTCACATCAGGAATGCATGAACAGATAATCCTTAACCTGTGAGATTTTTAAATGCCACTGGGAATTGCAGGGAAGTAGGAAGGGGGGAAATAATTAAAATATCAAAGAACCAATTTTATTCCTCCAACTAAATCTCAGATTTTAAGGATATACAGCTACCTTATCCAACCTCAAATAGATCACAGTCAGCCACTTGAATATGCAAATATCTGTGTCCTAAAATCTCCATTTATCTTGTCACTTGACATCCTGGACCTTGCTAGCTGATATAATATCATCTTAAAAAAAAATATCCTGAGACTGATAAGCAGAAGGCTTCCAGAAGATCCCAAAATGCACACATCTAAACAGACTACCTGCATCTCCCAGAAGCTGCAAAGCAAAATAACTTAATTCTGAAGTTCAATCTATTACCAAGGTAGGGATTGTTGGGGGCTGGTTGGTTTTGTTTTTTTTTTTCCTTGTTGTTTTTGTTTTGGTTTGTTGTTGGTTTTGTGTTGGGGGTTTTTGTTCATTTGCTTGTTTTGGTTGGTTGGGTTGGGGTTTTTCTGTTGTTGTTTCTGGGGGTTGTTTTGTGGGTTTTGGTTGGTTGGTATTTTAATCTAATATTAAGCAGCAAATGAGACAGGTAGCTTTTCACTACCTGAAATAACAATAAAAATAATGAAGTCTAGTTCTTATAAATGTTTTCCATCCACACAGTCAGTACCCTCCATTAAGAGAGGAGAAGTGTCTTTTGTAACATGACACTGAAAACCTGCAGCTCTGTTTAGCTTTAATAAAATCCATGGGCAACAAAACTAAAAATCAGACCAGAGTTGTCTGTTACTAGGGGCAAGTAATTGCCTTCACCCACATCTGAAAAGAAGCCAACTTCCACATGCAATTTGGCATCCCAAATGACTTCAAGCTTGAGATCATGCACTAGCTACATAGTAGGATGCTCACCTGCTCTTGAAGGAGCAAGAAAAAGACACTTGAAATCCACCCTTCTGAACACAGGCAGAGCAACAGATGCAAAAGACAGATTAGTATTTCACATTTCTTACTTGCAGGAACAGCTACAAAAGAAGGGTCAGCCAGTCCTCTGTGGCTGTTGGAAGTCTCCACCTAAAAACAGTCAAGGAAAGCACTGCCTGGACGGTTAAAGGTCTATGGTGTGCATTTACTGACTGGAAGACAGATACTACTAGTGATGAACTACACTGGTTCAGAAGATGCATGGGCAGCTGACACCAACACCTCAGCAGAAAGTCCTGCTTCTGAGTTGCACCAACTTTTTAATAACTTAACCTTCAGGTCAAGATGTCTGTTCATGCAATCCTGACACACTGCCATCACCTGTAAAAATGAGAACCCTGTCTCTACAATGCTAGAGATGTCCCACACAGGTGAAGCTCTTTTGAATTGAGAGTAGAAATGCTTAGCTGTTCTAGAGCAATAAAGCACAATGACGACGTAGTACATCCTCTCTGCTTTGCACCTTTTCTCCTATTTGCAATACAGCCCATATTTCATAACTGACCATTTTCCATGCTTGACTCAGAGTAGCTATAGAAATGAAAAGGCAGAAGCTAGAGAGAGATGACACAAGAGAATGAGCCATCTGACAGTTGCTTACTCAGAGAGCAAGGAACCTTGTGATTCCCACCCCATCCCCCCAGGGTTTTGTCACTGTACTTTACAGAAGGATAGGATAATAAAGCCATAGCACTGCACATTCAGAGGATTGATGTAAAATTCTGCTATCATACAGGATAGCTTCACATAGGACAGCTCTCTAGCTAAAAGGGGCTTCATCCTTGCTTACTTTCCCTGTGTTGCCTCATCTCCTCTGCTGGACTTTGTTTTGCCTCAGTGAACTCCCATTGTTCACAGCAGAACATGAAGGTTGATGAATTTATCCTCACATTACTCTCTGGAAGGCAGAGAAGTGTCAACTTCTCATCTGCAAAAGGGTGATAATTAAATGCTGAGAGAATAAATGACTTGCACAAGGTCACTTGGGAAGTATGTGGCAGAGCTGAAAATTAAATGCAGATCTCCAGAGCTGCAGGTCAAGGCCTAGAACACAAAATCTTTCTGCCCTGCTGGCACAGTGGAGATCAGACTCCCAACATAATGTAAGGGACTCTGCAGGAATGTGTGTGTGTTACAGGAGAGGAGATGAACTTCTTGTGTGCAGTTTATCTGTAGGAAGAATTGGATACATTTCAAAGAATCAGGTAAATATCAGAGATCAAGGGAACAGGAAAGCATCACAGATCTACTCGAAGAGCTAGGAAATGCCTTTTCAACAGCTTGTATACAGGCAATGATGCCCTTGTAGACTTCTTCTAGGGAACACACTACTAGACCAGGGGAAGATGTGTCATCAACACCATATTTTATGTGCAGAAGTCACAAAATGCAGCCATGGATTTATCTTTCCAGTTTAATATGAGACTTGTTAACTGATTAAATATTTTATTAGTGCTACAGATCATGTTAGGATTATAGCCTGATTGCTATCTGTATCTTCTTGTGTTCTTGCTTGCTATGCAAACTCCTGCTAGGCACTCTCTTTTACCCTTTCTCTTTTTTTCCACTTGCAGATGCTTCTCTCTGATCCATATGACCATATTTATCCCCTTTCATGCATGTAACATGTTCCCTTCATCTTTCTCCCTTAAAAAAAACCAACATAAAAATGTTTCTGCCCTAAGGCTTTTCAAAAGAAAATAATCATTTTAGCTGGTAGCTACATGGGCCCTCTTGTGCTTTTTGAAGCTAGGAGTGACACAATACATATTCCCAGCATCTCCACAGATGTGGAGAGAAAACTATGTGTTACAGTGCCCCTACAAGTCCTCCTAGAAAGCAACAGAGCGTCAGAAAGGTAAATGAGCAGCAGCACAATGCTGAGTTGCTATAAAATTGGCACTGGGTGGGCTGGGGGGTGGTAGAGGTAGGGAGTGCTTTTGAAGGCACCAGGAAGAGAGCAGGTAAAAGAAATGGTGAAGAGGGAGGAGGGGAGAGAAAGGAAGAAACTCATCCAGGTGGAGACCTGCACCAGATGGGTCTCAGCCCCACCTTTGATTTCAAAACAATCAGGCAAAGTACAACAATATTCTGTAACTCCTCACTTGTTGGTGCTGCTTTTTGAGAGGTATGGGTACCATGATGGATTTCAGTGGCTCTGCCCATCACTAATCCCAGCTGCCTGTCTCATATCAGTGGCAAATCTTCCTCACAACTAATGTGTGTAGCTGCTTTGCTGCTGCCTGAACTTTGATGTGAAGTCCCAGAGTAGCAGTTGTTCTTAATGTGTGCACAGAAGAAAGCAGATGAGTAAAGCTCAACTCTGACAATAATGATAGTTTGGATAATAACAAATTAATTTGAATGCTGTCATCACAATTCTGGCAAATTTCTACTGATTCTACAAAGTTTGTGTTTGCATTAAAAAACCCCAAATCATAATTTGTGGCATTAATTCCCAGCTTCATCTGGACAGCTCAGCTTTTCATATTGCATCCCAGTTTCCACATAATTTTGAGGTGCTTAATCAGAGAAAATATTTGGGGTAAAAAAAAAAATATCTAATTATAATATTTTTGTTCCAGATACACTTCACCATCAAAATGAGAGGGTATTTGTTTTGGGGTTTTAAAGCAATTTAAGCAGTCATGGTCAGGAGAAGTATCTGAAGTAGAGAAAAAGATCAAATGACTATAAACTATAGCCCAGAGGGGATTTAAACAACTGTAGTTCAATTTTCCTGGTAAAATAAATTATAGAAGAAAACTTTCAGCCTGAAACAATGAACTTATTATTCTGAAATACATGACAAAATAACCCCAAATTTTTACATTCCTGGATCTTTTTGAAACTGTTGCTTAATACTCTTAACCCAGTCACCAGAGTGTCATCAAATTGCAGCTTTGGAAATACAATCAAGTTAGGATTGTTCCAAAGGCTTCATTCATCCTAAAGAGCATCCCCAGATGAGCCATCCAACTGTCCTATATATAAAACTGACTTTGCCCTCTATTCTCATGTGAGCACTGCAGTGTCCATAGATAGAACTCTGCTTTACTACCAGTGAGGAGCATAAAGTCAATACCCCTAAAGCTTTTCTTCCACCCCCTCCACCCCCCTGTGTTTGGAGGATGTCTGTGTCAGTACATGAGGATAATCCAGGACATTTTTATTAATATTTCAGCAGTACATCACCATATCCCTACTAGTTCTATGCAAGCACTGACTCCAAATGATTAGGTGTGTTGCAAATGCCTGTACCCAGATCACTTCATAGATCTCACAGACAGGAACAGCTCGTGGCCCAAAGTGGTCAGTGGATTTTGTTGCTAGAATCAAAGCCCTTTCACAGCAAGTGAGAGAGAGAAGAAAGGCTGGTATTGTTAGGGAACATGCCCCACCTCCCCTCTCCCCTCCCTTAACAAGTATGTCCTTTTTGTTATTACTTCTCCTCCCAAACCTACTGTCATTAGCCCCAAGAAGCAAATGTCTATAGGACTCCACCTAAGAGCTACCTAAACCAAATAAGTAAAGCTAAACCCACTAAGATTTGATCAGCAGTTAGATCAGAACTAATAGCCTCCATGGAATAAGAGAACTAAAATACTTTCTGCATTGGTAGGGCAGCTATTGGAGTAAGGACCGTTGGTAATGGCTCAGGTGCAGCAGATCTCTGTGCACAAGCTATGAATGATTCTGGTTGCCCCACTGCAGAAACCACCCCAGTGAGGCTCAGAGGAGACCTTCTTGCTGTCTACAACTACCTGAAGGGAGGTTGTAGCCAGGTTGGGGTTGGTCTCTTCTCCCAGGCAACCAGCACCAGAACAAGAGGACACAGTCTCAAGCTGCACCAGGGGAGGTTTAGGCTGGATGCTAGGAAGAAGTTCTTCACAGAGGGAGTGATTGGCCATTGGACTGGGCTGCCCAGGGAGGTGGTAGAGTCACCATCACTGAAGGTGTTTAAGAAGAGACTGGATGGGGCACTTGGTGCCATGGTTTAGTTGATTAGATGGTGTTGAGTGATAGGCTGGACTTGATGATCTCAAAGGTCATTTCCAACCTGGTTAATTCTATTCTATCTTACAGCCATGACTGACAACAATAATATGGGACATCCCTCCCTGCAGGCTGCTAATCTAACTGTCCTCTGAGTAACAGCATGTACACCATCATGGGAAAGCATAAACATCATCAAGAGAGATGATGCAGGAGCCAAGCTGAATGCAGGCATATACTACCACAGAGAGCCTACCAGACAACACAACACAGTGTCCCACTCAGCTCAGAAAGAAGTGTTTCCACATGGAACAGATCCAGAATGTCCACACACAGTGGATGCAGTCTGCATGGATGTACTGATTTTGCACCCATGAACACCCCTGCATTGTGATAAAAGGAGGGAGATCCTGCAGAAGGGGACAAAGTTTCCACATTGGCACAGAACATTAGTTTGAGGCATCCCACAGGGTAGCATGCATAGTTTTCAACCTGCCAGCCCCAAATGTGCAAGGCATTTTGTGACAGAGACCCAAAATTAGGCACATAAAAATTAACTTTCAAAACCTAGAGATTTCTCCCCTTCTTGTAATCATCTCTTCCTGTTGCTGCAGCTTCATTATTCTTTGCTTTTGAGGGAAATAGATTTTGATGACTCCAGTGGAAGAACACCAAACTTTGGATGGGATTCAGAGCTTTGAAACCAAAGTGAGCAGTGCTCCCACAAAGCGAGATACAAATGAGACATGCAAACACAGTCACAGACCTTTTTTCTTTCCTTTGTTTTCGATGTGCACCCTTGCCAGAGAGCAGGAAAGGCACACAATGGCTTCACTATGGCTTTGCTGGGACTGGCAGCTTCACATTACTTGATTATCACCTTCCACTCTCCTTGATCTCCCACTTTTCAACCTCTGGTTAGACATTGTCCCTGATCTCCCTGTTACACTCTTTTTCTCTCACTTCGCCATCTCAGCCTTTTACCCCACTCTTTGCTGCCTTCTGCTCTCCTCAGCTGCTCCCACCTGCACATCTCTCTGTTCTGCCCTCTTCAGCCTTAACTCCTCTCTTTCTAAACCTTTAGATCTAATAAGTTTCTCTGTTCTCCCCATGCCCACAGCTGTAATCCCATTCTCTGCCTTCCTTCTCCCATGGAAGAGTACACTAATTTCACAAGCCCCTGTTGCACATCCCCTTTTCCCTCCTCAGTTCCCATACTGGTGTTTCTCAGGCTGTCCTCACTTCACTCTGGGATAATCCCTTCTATTAGTCCCAGCTTGTAACCTTTGGTTTACACATAGCCAGAATAATAAGTTCTTCCCTCCCTAGCTTTTCTTCTAGATCTGCCATGTTTAGAGAGTCACCATGACCTATTTAGGTTCCCTGACCTAGTTATAGCAGAAATACTGACTCTAAACACTTGAGAAAAAAAAGGGCAGCAGGATAAATGTCATCATTGAAATGAAAACTAACCCACCAGTACACAGCTGCTGAGTTATTCCAGCTCTGACCATTCACCAGAGAAGCAGGACCAGCAATTCACTCAATATTGCAATGCCAGTGTGGCCATGGATAACATAGGTCTAGAAATTACCTGGAAAGATGGTCTTTACTGTCTTGCCAGCACATTTTCTTTTCCTTATTCCAGCGTCTTTCTTTCTGGTCTTGATTGCCCAAGGCTTGTCTCTTAGGTCCACCCAAGCATTTTACAGCAAATCTGTTTGTTCCCACTACTGTCACCAGTCTCCTAAACCCAGGCTGAAGCAACAGCCTCTGTTCACTCAAGAACAGCATTTCTACAGCCAGGCTTCACTTAAAAATCAAGCAATGCTCTCCATCTGCTTGGCTGACCTCCCCAGCCCTTTTATTCTACTTCAGCTATTGTCACAGCTGTTTCTCTTTTCCCTTCCCCTCCAACCTGTGCTATTCACCCACCTTGCTTCTCTACCTGGCTTGCTGTTGCAGTGCTGCCTCCTCTTTACCATCTCTGGAGGTGGTGTCAGCAGTGCCAACACTGGCACTGAGCTAGTAAATCTGACTGAAAATAGCAGATGTTCTTCAGAACCAGTGTGAGTTAGAAATGCCCATTTACTGGAGTACTCTGTACTGTTCTCATGGCATTGCAGCCAGGAACCACTGCTCTGTGACAGCTGGGCCTGTGATTCACTCCCAGCTCAGCTTTTAGCCACTGTTAACAGCTTTCCCTGTAGTGTCTGCATTTTAGGAATCATATTTGCCCTATAGTTCTATGGATTAATTCATTAAATCAAATTATGTCTTCCCACAGATGATATTTTGTAGTGCTGACCCTCCCTGCATAGGGCCAGAACCCTGACTGACACTGGAAGCAGCCTGTTCTGCACCCAGAGCTCACAAGGTTCTAACATCCACCATGGCTGCAGATCACAGAATCACCAAGGTTGGAAGCGACCTCAAAGAGATCCTGTCAAGTATTTCAGTAGAGGGTCCCCCTCCATTGCCAAAGTCCCATCATAAAAATGTAACTGAGTGGCTGTAGCCCTCTCACAATTCCACCATGAGAATGTAGCTATTCTGCATTCATGCACTGTGATTTTGTATGTTTGCTAGCTTCAGTATAAAACACACTTTTGGGCTATTGATTTCCTGGGTCGCACACTAATCTACTGTGCAAATGGCTTTGCAAGTTTACTGTGGAGGCTCCAAATCCCTACATTGTCATCAACCATTGCCTGCTAAATGCACACTTGTGGATATACTAAACTGCAGCTTGGACTCCTGCACTTCTTTTGTAGCTGATTTCTCAGATCTGTCCCCCTACCTGTTGGTTTGCCATTCCTCAGTGTGCCGCATCTACAATTGGACACGGCCCTAAAAGGGCACTGCTAACCCATAGCTGCTTCAACCACCCTCAGCAGGACTAACAGTGTCACTTAACTCTCTACTGTGTCTCCCCATCCAGACCTGCTCTCCCAGTCTGCAGCACTGCCAGCTGGCCCAGCCACAGGCCTCCACACCATTCTGATCATGTCTGCGCCCCCTGACCTGCCTCACATCACATTTAGCCACATCAAGACTGAATTCTCCCAGCATACAGGACTGACGTGTACAGTCTGTGGTTTCAACTAGTCATGAATCTGGGATACACTGAGAAAGTGCCTCACATTTTCACATGGGCACACATGGGCAGGAACACACTGTGTTAGCATCGCCCTCTCCCTCCATCTACAGAGTACAAGAAGGGGCAAGAGGACTGGAAAAGGACAAAATGGTGCCTGCACAAGCTGTGCACGGAGGATCCCTGCCAGCTTCTCAAGACAATATAAAACCAATGAATTAAAACAATTCCAGATATGCTGATTATGTTTGCCATTACAATTTCTGATGGGATTTTCATATGGCTTTGAGCATTCTCTACCTGGCATGTGTCAGCCACACTTCACTGCTGCTTTTATGTTATTAGTATTGACAGCCACTCAGTTTAAATGCAGGTTAGGACTGAAATCTTGTCTGCTCTCTCTTACCTCTGCCTGTTCATCTTGGCTGTTTCTGTTCATTATGGAGAAATCCTCCTTCTAATAAAGCCCCTTTGAATACCTCAGTAAACTTGCAAAGGCAATGCCAAATGGGTTAACGGGGAGGTACTGCGCTCTGAAACCTGCCTGAATAGATGCTTCTGGATCAAGCAGCTCTGCCTCCCACCACTAGCGGGCTGAGCTCCTCCCAGGCTTTCAGGGGGTTGAGTGCAGTTCCAGTTGCACGCTGGACACAGGCCTTTGAGGAAAGGCAGACAAGAGGAACATCTGGTTTGTGAGAGCCAGTTACTCAGCACTAATGTGAACTCCTGCAGGATTCTAACACATGGCAATGGCAAGCGAGTGGGTGTGTCACGACTGCAGATTACCGTGCCAAACTTTATCATTCCCTTTTACCTCGTCCTCTCCCCCATTTTCTGCTTCCTAGCCGCACGCTGGGAACTGCCCTGTTGCTCTTAAGGCGTTGGGGGCAGGGGCAGTCTTTGTCCTGTGCGCACCCAGACAGCTTCGCACAGTGTACGCGGCTCCCAGAGTGAGCCCTCTGAGCTGTTACCTCCATCTCAACAATTGCAATAACGCTTTCCATCTTCTGGTCCTTCCGGCACATTTTCCAGTCTTGAACTTAGCCTCCAAACATCCCCGGGCAGTCCCCTGAAGGCTTGGTGGGAACCGGTTGGAACCAGTCCGGACCAGAGCCAGCCTCCACCCTGAGGGGGCGCTGTGCCGCCCCGCCCTGCCACGCGCTGGGGAAGGGCGCCTCCGCCACCTCGCGCCGCCTGCCGGCCGCGCGGAGCAGGTGCCGCAGCGGCGGGCGCGGCCGCAGGGCTGCGAGCCACGGGCCCGGCTGCAGGGGGCTGCGAGCCACCGGCCCGGCCGCCCGCTCCCCGCCCCGCCGCCAGCTGCCAGCCCGGCTCACGGGTGCCCCTCCTTCAGCCCCGGCCCGCTGCAGCCCCCGGCCCACCGCAGCTGCTGGCAGGGGTGACAGCGCAATGGATTTCAGCTCCCATGGCCGGCAGTCACTCCTGCTATGACTGATACATACATTTTCCACTTCTTATATGTATATATTGGTTTTCAGGGGGAAAGGCATTTATTGCTTTTAGCACACTTAGGAGTTTAAATAAAAACAAATACATCTATATTGACTGTAGTTATTATGCTTGGTTTCATACAGTGTAAGTGGTTCAAATAAAAATAGATTGGTTGGAGTGAATGTGCATCAGTTCCAATAATAACACAGGCAGCTTCAAGAAGCATCTAAGTTTCATTTAATGTGCACTGGGCTTACAAAGAAGAAGGAAGAAACATGGCTTTGGAGCAGCTTTTAGTCTGCATTTTCCGTCTAAAGGCTTCTGCATTTACTAGATTTCTGAAACAGAATACGAGTCCATAAACAAGTGGAGAGAGGGTTTATTAGGAGGCCCAGAGGGGTATTACAAAGGGAGAAAGTGATCTACAATAAAACATGGCTCTGAGGTAAAAATTCCCCACCTTATTACCTCTCAATGGCTAGTCCCCTATGTGTGGTTTTATCTCCCCCCAGGAAAGCTAGGCTTCAAGCTGGAGCAAACAAAACTTTGGTGTAACAAAGGATTGTGGGTTTTGAGAAAGCCACATTAGCCAAAGGAAAATTAAGAACAAGTAAGAACCAGGAGCTTAACAACCTTATTGATTTTGGGCCATACATGTTGAGGAAAGGCTACAGAAGACTAGCGCCAAAGAAAAAGGCCCTTCTTTCATCGTATTTGAGTCTATGTGTTTTACATAGATCTCCTCTATGTTCCGCAGAAAAGAAGACATTGCCTGGATATTGGAACCCCCTGCTTCAGCATGGGCTATGGCAGTGACTATCCACTCACACCTGATGTCAATGAAGAGCTATCCTATCTCCCACAAAAAGTTCTTGGAATTTCCCGGCTCTGGGGCCATCTGTTCCCCACGGCACCACCTGTTCCCAGTGAGCAACACCCCAGGAGGGCATGTTTATTAAGCCTAGCAGACTGAAGCTTGGCGGAGTCTGCAAGAAAGCAATAGGAGGCCTTTAAATGCAGACTTTCTATTTGCAGTATGTGAAGCATGCATGTGTGTGTTTCCTTCAACCACCCATACACCACAGGGGAAAGAATTCAAAAACAGGACCCTAAAATAGAATTAATTGTGTGACTCGTGGCCCTGCCACCCTGTGTTGGATGCTCACCAGAAACCTCAGGCAAAGCAGCATTAGGTGCGACACCCCCTTCACACTCATAGCTGCAGGTGACCCCAAAGGAAAACCTACATACATAAAACAATGTATCATGTGCTAAAGGCATCTCACTCCATAGTGTTCTTGCCTCCTAATAGGCACCACACTATGGGGGTCTAGCTCCACTGGACACATAGGTCTTCTGTTACAAAACAGGTGAGAGGACCACCTCCCTCTGGCGTGAAAGCAGCAGCCTGGCTGCCTGCAAGGTTTAAGGCATGCCACACGAATCTAGAAATATTAACACACTGTCCTTGGCCACATAGCTATTTCCCTGAGATTTTCAACTAAGAAAGATGTTCTTTACTTCTGCCCTTAAAACTTGTTGTGTTCAATAGTCTTCATGGTTCTCCCACGAATGTTCCTATTTCAGAGGTCACTGAGCTGGGGTTTTGTCTATAGAGACAAAAAGGTACAAGAGAATTACCAGGTTTTGCCTGGGTAACATCTATTTCCCCATCAGATAAGCAGCAACCAGATGCAAATTTTCCTCTAGAAATGCATTTCTAATAAAAATACTTTTGCAAAGTTTCTTGACCTTTTTTTTGTAAGACTGTCCAATATTTGAATGTATTTTGGCCTCTACTGAAAGAACTGGAAACAACAAAATAGTGGGCATATTTAAAGCAAGATTTTTAACTATTATTTTTAAAGAGGAGTTTCTTTGTCAAAACCCAAAAAGCCTTGAAGACAAGTGTTAGCCAGAAAAGATAAGTAAAACTTTTAGCCTGGAGAAAAGGCTTCTTTCCTGATCAGCTCCAGCCATTCCCTTTTGCACCATGTTGGCCAGGTGGACCGCGATACAAATAGCAAACAGGTTTTCTGTGTGTACTCATGTCTCTCTCTAGTGGAAAGCCCTCATCACTACACAGATATAGATAAGAGACATGGGATCATCAGCTCAAGAAAGGGAGACCTGCTCACCGCCAATGTGCTGCTTCTCATGGAGCTAATGCTGCCTCATGTTGGGAACAGAACTTTCCTGCCTTGCACAAGAACCCATTCCTTTTGCTCCTTTGCTATGGCTTAAACTACCACACAAAACCACAAGTGTTTTGGAGAGGGGGAGACATTAATGTCACACACAGAGCTAAATCAGTACCCAAAAAACGTTGGCATTTAGGGATTTGAGTCAGATGCATTTGCACTGCAAAGGACAGCCATTAAGAAATCTTTAAATGCTTTGTTAAATGCATTTGCAGGCAGGAGCTACTCCACAGAAAGAGAGGTGCCATCCAAATTCTCATTGCACACCCTTGGAAATGCACCCAAATGCCCATCAGCTACCGGCCTGCTCTGCCCAACTGCTCTCTGTGGACATGGAGGAAACGTGCCCCAGCAGAGCCCACTGGCTTCAGCTTGCCAGTTCTTGATCATATCCCTATGCAGCCATCAGGAGGTTTTTGCTTTAGGCTGTGAAGCAGCAGTTCTGAGCCCACTGGCAGGAGGCACACACCCCTCTGACCTTTGTGGCACTGCAGCCAGCACTGCTGCAGAGCACCCAGGGCATGAGGTCCAGCAAACAAGTGTCATGCTGCATGCTGGTGAGAGCCAAGCACAGGCAGCCAGCCAAGCAGATGTCGCACTTGCACATGGCTGGGTTTTCCTTTCTGTGGTGACAAATAAGCACCATTAGACTGGCAGAGACAGGATCTGCACAGCATGGAGAGGGTGGATCATGCTTTGCTCTCTCCCTCTTCAGAGCCAGGGGAAGCCAAGCACTCTCTGCTTGCCAGAGAATTGCTCCCTGTAGTGCCAGGCCCAGCTCACACATCTTGTCCTCATTTATTCACAAGGGGGCAAGCAGGCCCATGTTGCATTTGTAGAGGATGACTGTGGAGGGCTGTCAGCGTGGAAGAGCAAACAGAAAGTATCGAAGGGCCCTGTAGCCAGCTGCCTTGAACAAGCCACAGACTGCTTTCCAACACCCAGGAACCTCCTCAACAGCAGCACTGAGGTCCATCCCTGTGTTGTGCTGGGTCTGAGAGCATTGCAAAGAGAAACCATGGAATGGCTGAAGGAAACCTCAGAGATGTAAACTGAGAGAGGCTGAAAGCAGAAAGCCTCCATTATAACTCCAAGATGCCTAAGCTGACTTGATGTGCTGAGCCTTGCTAGGTCCTGCTGATGGAGGGGCATCTGCAGGTGCAGCTGTTACAAAGGAGGCATTTTAAATAACTTTGGAAAAACATGGCCTAAGTGATGTGTCTGGCGTGGCCAAATGTGTGCAACATGTAGCTAGCAGTAGTCTTCTGGAAGCTTCCCAGGTCTAACCACTAAGCCTTCTTTCCCTGTGAACCCAGCTTTGGCTGATGTCATTGTTATCGGTGGTGTCCATGCTTACATTAACCTCTGCTTTAATTCTATATAAATATATTAACATAGATTCCATGATAGAGATCAGTGTTATGTTTCTAAGTAATTGTATGCATTTCTGACTATTTGATAGATGTTGGGAGGAGGGCACTGGGTTCAAATGGGTAGTACAGGCACCAAGGCAGGCCCTTGCTGTAAGCAGCACTCTCACTGCCTTCTGATTACCCTAAGCAAAACTGAAGACTGCAATATAGTCTACATGGGAGAGAGAACTACCATGTGTCAAATGTGAGCTTTGCATCAGGGAATAACAGGCATAAAGCTATATACTTATTTCACTTGGGATAGAACATTGAGGAGCTACTCAAGGTAAAAACATTTCAAAGAAGTCTTGAATCTCCCCTTGCCTCACCTATCAGAAATTGGCAGAAAATCTAAGAGGCCAATTTGGTTTCCTAGTATATAACATTCCCCTAACACAGGATGACAGCAGTGACTGTCAAGGCAAGCGTCTTGACTTTTTGAATGCAATATTTGTCTTTTACTAATAAGCTAACTGATTGAGCTTGGCTGTTGGAAGTCCTGGATTTTGTCCACAATGAACCCTGGATATATTTAATATTTAGAATAGAATAGAATTAGCCAGCAGCAAGAAGTAAAAAATGAAAGGGGTTTTTTATTGCCTCCTTTCCTCCCCAGTCGGAACAAGTTTGAAGTGATGAGTTTCAAGGTACACATCGCTTTTTGTTTCCTAAGCAATTCTTTCCATACTTTCTTTCAGTTACATTTTGTCTCCAGCAGGATCTAAGCAGCAGCTATTGAGCCTGACTTCAAATCTCATCCAGCCCTAGCTTTCCCTGTGGCCACAGAGGGAAATTTTTAGTGCCAGCCGCTCTGCTGCTTCACCTCCTGACACAATATTATTCCATCGTAACCTGTCCAGTGAGCAAATGGCCTCTTTGGCTCTCTTGCCCTCTCTGCATGAGGGCTGGGATATTGATTGTGCTAGTACACACAGGGTGATTCCTGGTGAGGAGGGATCGATGGGAGCATAATTGCTACCTCACCAGCAGCAACCAGGGAAGGGAGGCTAGAGCACAGCTCAGAAGCAGAAAGAATGCTGATGCTGCATTTGGAGCATCTGCGTTCTGGCAGCAGGATGCCACACCATGGGGCAGGGAACACAGCTGGGCTGCCACCAAAGGAACAGGTGACAGGTGGTTCCATGGCACTGGTTTTGCAGCCACTTAGGAGGAAAGCTACAGACGAGGGGAAAGAATGGATGAAGGCTTTGCATCTAGAAAGGAGGTTTGGTGGGAAGGGTTGGTGGAGACAGTGCTGCTGAACTGCAGATTAGTTGTTCCTCCAAGGTGCATCTGTATTGAAATCACAGAAAATAGGTCTGGAAGGGAGACTTCAAGGGTTATGTAATCTATTCCCCTGCCCCAAGGCATGACTGATTATACTTACAACATTGCAAGGCTGCAGCCTTGGCTCAGGACAGCACAGAGTGGTCTAAAATGGACCAGTTACCAGCACTCTCCCCTTTAACACAAGACCGTAAGCTTCAAAGATTGTAGCAATACAGCGATCAAAATCACGACAACAGATAATGTGTTGGAGCAGTGCATTTTATAGGCATGACTTCTACATTGAAGAAAATACCAGAATCTTCTTATCTCATGGGTCCATTGGCTCCTCTGATTCACATCTCCCATGTTTGCAAGTAGCAGATGCTTTGGAAGAAGCTTCAATCATCAAGTAAAGAAAAAACACTGGAAAAGTTTCATATCAGGAAATTTTTTCTCAACGCGAAACAATAGCTAGCCAATGCATGTGTTCAATGTACTGTGACTGCAAATGTTTCCATTATTCAGATAGGCAACTAACACCTTTCAGTGTTCTGCTAAATATGCCAAATTCTTGCTCAGACCTGTGATAGCTAAACAGCTGAATGTCACTAATGAAAAACAGGCCTAGAGTATAAAATAAGGAGTAGTTCCTGATGACTTGGCAGGCAAGGAACCCACAGTGCTGATCAGAGCAATGACAGTTAGCTCAGTGGGTAATGCAAGGGACCTCATTTTCTCCCTTTGTGCTTCAGTTTTCCCACTAAGCAAACAGGAAACAACAATGCTTATCAGTTAAGTAGAGATACCTAAAATGGTTAATTTCTAACAAACATTAAAAGGCTGTACTTGCTAATTTTACTATCCAAATTAAAACATACAGCCATGAGCCACCAGTGTGCACTTGCAGCCCAGAAAGCCAACCCCATCCTGGGCTGCATCAAGAGAACCATAGCCAGCAGGTTGAGGAAGGTGACACTGCTCTCAAGAGACCCACCTGGAGTACTGTATCCAGTTCTGGAGCCCCTATTACAGGAAGGATCTGGAGGTGCTGCAACATGTCCAGAGAAGGGCCACAAGGATGATCAGAGGGATGGAGCTCCTCTCCTATCAGGACAGACTGAGTGACTTGGGGCTACTCAGTCTGGATATGAGAAAGTTCCTAAAAGACCTTGTTGTGGCCTTTCAGTATCTTGAGGGGGCCTACAAGAAAGCTGGGGAGAGACTTTTTAGGGTGTCAGGTAATGATAGGACTAGGGGGAATGGAATAAAAATAGAAATGGGTAGATTCAGATTGGATGTTAGGAGTAAGTTCTTCCCCATGAGGGTGGTGAGACACTAGAACAGGTTGCCCAGGATGCCCAGAAACCCCATCCCTGGAGGTTTTTAAGGCCAGGCTGGATGTGGCTCTGAGCAACCTGATCTAGTGTGAGGTGTCCCTGCTCATGGCAGCGGGGTTGGAACTAGATGATCCTTGAAGTCCCTTCCAACCCTAACAATTCTGTGATTCTATGATTTATTTGGGTAATATTTCTAAGCTGCTATGAACATGAAAAGTCATAGATGTTATCTTCTTTGTGAGCCAATGTTTGGCTCATTGGCTTGGATTTCAAAGGCTCTTAAGAAGGCAGACTTGCAAGCACTTTGCACCACTGCCACCTCTGCTGAGCTTTCTAAACACAGATACAAACTTGGACCTGCCAAACACATGAAACACTGGAACAACTTGGCTACAGCCACCTCCACCATGTTCCCTACATAGGAGACAGCAGCTGTGCCAGCCACAGCTCTAATAGATTCTCCTCCCCATTTAGAAGCTTTCCACATGTTGGCTTTGCTGTTAGTACAGTTCCAGGAAAAACTTTGACATAGTGCTTCCCATTGTATCCGTATTTGTGGGTCACTCTCCATCACTGACAGAGCCTGTTGTTGCATTCCTAGCTTTGCAGACTTATCCAGGGAGTAAAGGTAGGTGATTTATTGTCTGGACACCTGGTGACAGCTGGGTGCACCAACAGCTGGGTACACTAACACAGCCAGGAATGGAATACTTTTTCTCACCATCAATCAATCCACAAGAGGCCTACACCAGCTGTGCCCAAGCAGGAGCAAAGGAGGTGGCAGAACAGGGCAGTGAGGTACAAGGACTTGGGGCTTCTAGGGAATGAGAAGCTCAGTATGAGCCACCAGTGTACACTTGAAGCCCAGAAAGTCCTTCAGATTAGATCTCCTGGGACTGAAATAAAGCTCAATTCAAACTTCTTCAGAGTATAGTGCTAGATTTGGGGATCCAAACTTACCCTCTTTTTGTTGGCACATTACAGTCACCAGATTGGACTGAAAACACCAGGGCGTTTCCACAGCTGGAAATCCCTTCCCAAGCTCTCTATAAACTGCTACTATTTTCAGTGCCCCACTGGAATGTTTTCCAGACTCTACCTCAGAGATAGGTGTAAGCCCAGAGGAGTTTCTGGTGGAAGAAGGGCCTTGCAGGAATTGAAGCTGCTTTCTAAAGCTGGGAGCACTGGCCTGGGTTTTACTCACCTTCTTTTTCCCTAATTCTATTGCATTGTCACAAATTGATTTCTGCCACACTAATGACTCAGAACAATGGCATTAGATTCACAGGGTCAAAACTCTGAGGCTAGAGAATTATAGCATCTCTCAAATATGTGTGGAAAACTATGTCTTCAAAAATCAACAGTGACCTCACGACAGTAAGCAGACTTCTGGTCAGCCAAAGGCCTGAGGTGACAGCCCTTTTTGCTTCCAATGCACATTACCTTTTTTCTCACCAGTACCACCCCAACTTTTCAGAGCTTCACAACTTGCAAAAGCCAATGTTTGCTCTAAGTACTGCTGTTTCTCTGGCAGGGACTGCATGAGAAAGAGCCAACACGTTGATGGTATCTCCAGTGCCACCTGGAAGAGGCAGCACCAGAATCCTGCCATGGAGGCATCATGCTTGGCAGAAGGCAGGGAAGCAGCATTGGGCTCTAACCACCCAACAGTGAGAGAGACAGCAGTAACTGGCTGAGGGAAAGCACCAAAACTCAGGTCTCAGCAACCCAGCTTTTTCCAACCTAATGCATAGCAAGCACAGAAGAAATCAGCACCCAACAAAAGCATTCTGCCATTCCACTGCTGGAGAGCCTGCAGTACAGCGCGCTCCACACACACTGGAAAAGAAAGACAGGAATTACACATGGTCTCTTGCATGAGGTTTAGAGATCCTTTGCTTCTTCACTTGTCAAGTCACATCATCCTAGGGACTGACACAATATATCCCCACATGTGGAGATAGTGTAGAGATGCAGTCATTTGCTGAAACGAGATTTGATTACTCCCCAACTTCCCCAAGCTTCACCCAAGTCTGGCACAGAGAGTAGCAGGGAGGAGGAGGCAGGCATGTCTCTTCCTGTGTTTATCAAAGATTCAAGTTTGTTACTGATTCATCCAAGCCTGTTTACTCCCCTCCCACCCCTGAATTCTTCCCAGCATTACTGACTCTATATCCAGTATTTAAACATCAAGCCAAAGAATTTCCTTCTCAAAAGGATGTGCTGTGAGAAAGCAAAGGCGATGCATGGCTCTGAGGAACTCTGCCTTTTCCATCACACACTGGCCTCCTGCCTTCAGGCTCAGTTTGCTGTAGACAACAACTTTGTCATCACTTGCAAACAAAGTGCTTTAATGCAGGCATCAGCGAGGAGAACAAACACAACCCCCAGTGCTGCTTCACAGAGTTACTTCTCTGATGTTCCTAGCAGTACGTAGTGCTTCCATGGTTGTCTTCTAAGATCTCCAGGCAAAAGAGTTGTTGTCAACTTGTGAAAAGGGCTTATCCCCACAACTCAGTCCCAGAGTGAGATTAACCTCTTAGAACAGACTTCAGAAAGGAGCAATCAGTTATGATGGTGCTGAAGGAGCTGATTTGTAAGTTAAAGTATAATGAACTTGAAGTAGCCATAAAGCTCAGTTGATATGCCCATGATACAAAATGTTTGTGGCAAGGGTTAATGTTACTGTTAACTAACCCTACATCATACATAATCATCATATGATAGCAGAACAAAAAACCCCAATCATCTCTAAATCTTGGCAGACTCTCTGAAGAAGAGATTAGGTGTTATCAGAGGGTAAATGTAAATGAAAATAATGAAAAGAAGGTCATAAAATAAAGCTAGGATCAATATCAGTGCACCTTTATCAGAAATTCAGCTAGTACAGGAATCAGAACTGGAGGACTTCTTTCACAGAATCATTTCAGTTGGAAAAGACCTTTAAGATCATCAAGTCCAACCATTTGCAGCCCGGAAAGCCAATCAGATCCTGGGCTGCATCAAGAGAAGTGTGGCCAGCAGGTCAAGGGAGGGGATTCTGCCCCTGTACACTGCACTGGTTAGGCCGCACCTTGAGTACTGTGTCCAGTTCTGGGCCCCTCAGTTTAGGAAGGATGTTGACTTGCTGGAACGAGTCCAGAGAAGAGCAACAAAGTTGGTGAGGGGTTTGGAACATAAGCCCTACAAGGAGAGGCTGAGGGAGCTGGAGTTGCTTAGCCTGGAGAAGAGGAGACTCAGGGGTGACCTTATTACTCTCTACAACTACCTGAAGGGAGGTTGTAGACAGACGGATGTTGGTCTCTTCTCCCAGGCAAGCAGTACCAGAACAAGAGGACACAGTCTCAGGCTGCGCCAGGGGAGGTTCAGGCTGGATGTTAGAAAAAAGTTCTCTACAGAAAGAGTGATTGCACATTGGAATGGGCTGCCTGGGGAGGTGGTGGAGTCGCCATCACTGGAGATTTTTAGGAGAAGACTTGACAGGGTGCTTGGTGCCATGGGTTAGTTGGGCGGTGTTGGATTGGTTGATGGGTTGGACGCGATGATCTTGGAGGTCTCTTCCAACCTGGTTTATTCTATGTATGTATGTATTCTATGTATGATTCTCCCCCTCTACTCAGCTCTGGTGAGACCCCACCTGGAGTTACAGGAGGGATATGGACGTGCTGGAACACATGTGTCCAGAGAAGGGCCATGAGGATGATCAGAGGGCTGGAGCACCTTTCCTATGAGGACAGACTGAAGGAGTTGGGGCTGTTCAGTCTGGAGAAGAGAAGGCTCTGAGGTGACCAAATTGTGGCCTTCCAGTATCTGAAGGGGGCCTACAAGAAGGCTGGGGAGGGACTTCTCAGGATATCAGGTGGTGATAGGACTAGGGGGAATGGAATGAAGCTGGAGGTGGGGAGATTCAGGCTAGATGTGAGGAGGAAGTTCTTCACCATAGAGTGGTAAAGCCCTGGAATGGGTTGTCCAGGGAGGTGGTTGAGGCCCCGTCCCTGGAGGTGTTTAAGACCAGGCTGGATGAGGCTCTGGCCAGCCTGATCTAGTGTGGGGTGTCCCTGCCCATGGCAGAGGGGGTTGGAACTAGATGATCCTTGTGGTCCCTTCCAACCCTGACTGATACTATGATGCTATTACCTAGCTACCAAGTCTGGTGCTAAACCATGTCCCTTAGCATCACATCTATGCATCTTTCAAACACCCCCAGGGTTAAAGAGTTTTATAGTTTCTGAAACTAAATACAGAGGAAGATGCCCATGGCAAAACAACTGCCCAGGCTAGAAGAAACTGTATGCCAAACCCATAAACAGGGTGACCAAGCTGCCTTGGTCTTCTCGTGAAACCAAGCATAATTCTTCATAAAGATTTGGCAGCAATCTCACACTCGATACCAGCTCATGTTCAGACTAAAAAAATCCAAATGGATTGCTATTCATGTATCAGATGGGCAAACAGACACCAGCTGCAGTGTCGCCCACTTACTCTGAATTAACAACAACAGTACTGCAATTCAGCCTTTGAGCTTCTCTAAAATACAAGCAGAGAGAGACCATCATAATATCCCTGATAATGACTGGGTGTGCGGATCATGGAGCTGAAGATTATTTCTCCTGAATTCCTTTCTTAGAAGAGGACATGTGTTCAGATTTGGCTAGCTGGTCTGAAACCGTGCCTGTGTTCATTCATCTCTGTTATATACCCAGTTTGCTCACTGGGACAGATCAGCATGCTGATTTCAGTTCAACAATATCACGTCCAAGAGATAAAAATCACATCACAGCCTTAAACTAACCTTCCAATGCTGTATTATTTAGGAATTTAATAACAATTATAATCTTTAAATTACAATTATGCCATGTAGAAACCTAGATAACAATGCCAATTTGACTGCACACTCAAAATCTCTCTGCTTTTCAGGAACACAAACAAGTTTCCATTACAGATTAACTTTGTAGGCAGGATCCTCACCTAGCATACACTGGCAATACCCCTGTGCTACACCAGTTTATACCCACTGCAAAAGGTTTAGTCCAGTGACTTTAAAATCTCTCTGCTTTTCAGGAACACAAACAAGTTTCCATTACAGATTAACGTTGTAGGCAGGATCCTCACCTAGCATACACTGGCAACACCCCTGTGCTACACCAGTTTATACCCACTGCAGAAGGTTTAGTCCAGTGACTTTGAAATAATCGGATCAGCAATCCCATCCACAGCAGTTAGCAGAATCATACACAGGTATAGATTACACATACCCACTCACAGTGGGTTATGTATTTATAGAGCAAGCTAACTGAAAGGAATTAAGCCGGTGCACTGTGCTGCATTCACCCTTTTGATGTGAGCAACAGGGGTGACGGCATTGTTGTGCTGGAATCGGATATGAAGGCATGAAGGTGCAGACACGGCTAAGGGTGACACCTGCACTAATACTCAGAGACTTGCCTAGTGCAGGATGCATGAGAAAAGACTTCCATCAGCCTCAGCTGAAGGCCACTGATGTCTGAGGGCAAGGGGGAGCATATGCATATCCATATAACACCATTTCTTGCAGACTGCACCCGGATATAATATGAAGGTTGGTGTGCCCCCATAGCTACAGGCTAAAGCACTGGTTTCACAGGATGCAGAAGCAGATGAAAAGGAGTGCCTTGGTCTTCCACACTCAGGTCTGAGCAACAGAACAGCACTCAAGCCACACAGAAAAACAGCCTGAGGTAGCTTCTTTCACTTATGCAGGTAGACAAGCAGTATAAGAGGAGTCCAAGTCTGCACAAGCGGAGCCCACTTTGGCTGCAGCTCTTAGCCAGCCTTCCTCTCTCCCCTCCCATCCCACACAAGCAATCTTGCACCTACAAAAACCTGCACAGGCAAAACCATAGCTTGTAGTGTTTGTGCAGGCTATCTGACCCAAGCAAACACCCAGATGCTCCAAAAATATGACCAGGTGCAATCAGGAGTGCTGAGCATTGTGGGTGTAGCTTTGCCTTTACATGCAATTAGCAATGCAAAGTTGCACTTGCAGCAGAGCCTGCATAACATACAACAAAAAGTGGCCTATTGTGTAGTGCTCTTATTAGCGCTGAGTGTCTTCCCTCCCCACCCAGACACAGGACTGGGAGAGCAGGAGACAAGGGCTCTAGCCTTTGTGCATAATCAGGCGGGGCAAGCTATCTGACCCACATGTGCCTCCGCCTCCCCCCTTTCCAGTTAGTGCTTTCGTCATGCTGAGCTCCTGCACTGTGGTTTCCAGGCGAATTTCCACTCGGTGCTCAGAGAGCTGAAACCTTTAGATTAATCCCAGATCTGTCAGCCTCCATCATTTTCAAGCAGGGCTGTGAGCTCCAGGGCACTCTGTTACTTTCCCTAGCATTGAGGAGCCTTAAGCTTCATGCTCTCACTCTCGTAGAGAGTGGACAGCCCTATTCCTCCCCCTCCCCATCCTGAGATGACCCTGAGTCTGTGGCTAGTCCAGTTGCAGCAGGATTCTCTATAAATCAGGTGATTAATTTGTTTCCTATCCTTCAGTGAATTTTAATTTGATCTGCAAAGGTCAAGCCACCTAGAAGCCAAATACTGCCAGCATACCCCTTGCTCCCTTACACAAGGCTGCCCCAGCCCATGAGTGGCAGCCACTCTGGCTAGACCTATAATCCCTCTAGTTTGCTACCAGAGTTGAAATGAGCCTATATACCCTACACAGGAACTCTTTGCCCATTTAACTGATAGCTCAACATAAAAGTTTTGTTCAGATCTGTCTTTGGTTAGACTGAACCTCTCTGATTTTTCTGTCACTAATCAGCAGTCAGGGAAATGTCTTTTCCCCACTCCAGCAGACCATCATTGCCAGCTATCTAGCCCCCATCTCTCATTCAAGGAATTTGCATCCTTCTCTTCTGCCCTGTTCCTTTTGCTCTATTCCAGGCAGCAGCAGTGGCTGCTGACCTGAAGCTGCAGTACCTAGGACTACTGTCTAGGACCCATACGGAATGGTCCCCAAGCATTTAGTGCCCACATATTGTGTATGAAGGACCATGAAGAACATATCCACCAAGCTTTTAACCTGCTGAAGACACAGCATAGCTAGTCTAGCACCAGTAGAACCCATGCAAGTGGTGGGCATGGACATCTGAAGCAAGAAGAAACAGGCTTTGTAAAATTACTCTAAATTCTGGTCTTAGTGCTATACGACACACAGGCCAAGAAGTGGTCTCTGCCATGCTGATCTGAAAGCCACCACGGCATTTCTTTCCAGCTTGTCCCAGAGTATGGAAGTGGGATATGCTTACTCAACCTGCAGCTGGTTCTGCTGGACTTTCTCCCTTGCACACAAGCAAGTATGGTATGAAGATGGAGAGACTCTGTGAGAGGCTGAACCCTGCAGAAATCACCACTGGTAGAACAAAATAGTCCTAGTTGCTCAGCATTCCCTGTGGTTCTCCCTCATTCTGGCAGCTGGGAGGTTCATGTGAGGAGCTTGCCTGTACCAGAGCATGTGCACCCTTGTGTGAGTTTCCTGAGACCACCTCAATCCCAAGCATCAAGGCCTCCTGTGTCTGTGATAGCTCTGTGTTTTGACCCTGCCATTGACAGGCAAATGTTGGGCAAAGAGAAGAACACAATGCCAAAGTCCATTGAGGAGGCAGGAAATGACATAGGAATAAAACAGAATGAAGGGTTAGAAGGTCTGTCTGTCTGAACCTGAGAAAAACCTTTGCAGATGCTAAGAAAGGCAGCCAACATGAGCAGAGTGGTGCTGGTAGCTGCTGCTTAGGAGTCTAGGCTATTTTCTGGACACCTTTCTTTCTTTCACACAGGTGCTGTGAGATGGGAGAAGCCCCATGTGCTGGACGCCAGTTCACACTCCTGGCACACAGCACCCCTATGAAGAAGACCTATCCTATGTAAAGGCCTTGACAGGGAACGTTTGATACTCCAGGTACAACTCAGGAGGCAAAGCCCCATACAGGCTAGCCAGGATGCTGAGCAATGGGCAGCTTGCTCTGACACCAGAGGAGAAGGTGTTTACCTAATACTGCAAGAAGGTCTCCCAGCCAGTAGCCCCTCCAAGCCAGCCATGATCCTGCCCTCTGCAGCCCTGCAGCTGAGCAGGGACACCAGAGCTCCTCAGGGTACCAGGCTCACCGTTTCAGCAATTACCCTTTCTGTGAATACCTCCTCCCTGTATGTGGAAAGGGGAGACAGTCCAGTGCTGGGTGCTGTGAGAAGAGTTTAACCCTTCAGCACGTAACAAATAAATCCCATTATTCCAGCTCCCTGGCTCGGGCTCCCTCCAGCCTGTGCTCCCCCCAGTCCCTTTCAAGAGCAGCTGAATCAATGTTTGACTTGTACAAACAACTGTCTGACTGCAATTTGGAAGGGATTCAGATGGGGATTACGGCAAGGCAGTGGATAAAAATCTATTACATAGCAGTATTTATTCTAGATCCCTGTGGCACTCAGTGTGAACTCTGGCAGCATCTCCTGCTCCTTATTCAGTGGCACATGTGCAGGGGATTGAGAAGAATCACTTTTGGGAGAGTGTTCTCCATAGCAGTGGAAGGAGAGAACCAGGATCCAGACTGATTACACATTTCCAAGCCAAATTTGGCTCTGCAGTGCATACTCCCAGAGGCTGGGAACATCTTCAGTTTTGAGAAAAAAATTGATATTAACAAAAACTCATTGATTTGATAGCCCTAAGAACCTGTGCTAGCTCTGGTTTACTGAAGACCAATGGTTCGGGCTCAGTGCTGTTGTATCTGAGATCAAAATTTGATCCTTCCATCTCTCTTTGTGCACAGAAAAGATCCAGGCTCTGAGTCAGCAGCAGGAGCTCCCTGGGTGCAGGAAGCCTGCCTAAGCTCAGACAACAAGCAACTTTTGCAGCAAGCCCCACATTGCTGCTCTCTACTTGTAGCCTAGCAATGGGGGCAGCAGCTCAGACAAGGGGTGAGAGAGGCCTAAATACCAATCTTCAAGATGAAGTAACCTGCTAACAGGACTGCAAACAACTCATTCATGGCTCACAGGGATCACCACCAAACCACCACTGTTGGCCCAGCCTGGCCAAGCTAGACAGGAATAGTCTCCCAGGACAGGCATCTGGTCCAAGCACCCTCAGTCCTTTTCCAGCACACGTGCAGAGTCTTCCAGCATGAGGAAGCATGGGGAGCACCAGGGCAGTGCTGTGGGATGCTGCTGATGTAATAGGCTGTGACAAGGCACTCCAGCAGCAAAGTGAGGCAGAGAATCACTGCTCTTGAGAAAGAAATGAAGATAGGGGAGGGGTTCAACAGGACTGAATTACTCAGCTCTAGCTTTGCCTCCTTTTGTGTTTTAAGTATCACAGTATCACTAAGGTTGGAAGAGACCTCGAGGATCATCGAGTCCAACCTGTCACCACAGACCTCATGACTAGACCATGGCACCAAGTGCCACGTCCAATCCCCTCTTGAACACCTCCAGGGACAGTGACACCACCACCTCCCTGGGCAGCCCATTCCAATGGCGAATGACTCGCTCGGTGAAGAACTTTCTGCTCACCTCGAGCCTAAACTTCCCCTGGTGCAGCTTGAGACTGTGTCCCCTTGTTCTGGTGCTGCCAGAGGTACATCACATGTCATGGGAGACCAACCACTCTATACCAGCACCGCAGATTTTCTCCCTAGGGTGATAGTACTAAGAGCAAACTGAACACTGGTCAAGGCCCCCTTTCCTTGCTGCCACTGACAAGGCAATGTACACAGGCACCCTGCTCCCTGGCAGCAGCATTTCTGGGCTAAGCAATGCAGAAATGACAGGAACAAATAGATTAGAGAAAGCTGGAAGAGCCTGAGCCAGTTAGAGCGGGCCCAGTGACAAGGGACCTGCCCTAAGCACAGCCGCAGACTTTGAAGCCCAAACTCGTTGTGTCCTAAAAGCTTAACAACTCCCTCTGGGGACTGTCCATGTGGCTGGATCTGTGCTGGAGTTGACCCTGTGCCAGTGAATGAAGCTCTCCCATGAGGAGTCAGTGCAAATACAAGGTAGCAGTGTTTACCAGCATGGAGCACCATGAACCTCCTCTTCCTCAGCTCTTCCCTGGTGTCTGTATAAGTCATTGCTCCTCCTGTACAGGTGGTTGCCTGACCACACAGGCTTCAAGTTAACCAACATAGCTGGATCATGGGTTTAGCCATTTGAACTTTTAGCTTAAACTTTGTTACCTGTAAGCCAGATGTAAGCCTTATCTGCAGAGATATCGGGAAACTTCATGAATGTAAAGCTTGCAATGTGCTTTAAAGATCATCAGGGAGAAGAGACAAGAGAGAGGCAAAATATTGCAATATTGTAAAATATTGTAAAAACCCAGCCAGCATGGGTTTAGGAAGGGCAGGTCCTGCCTGACCAACCTGATCTCCTTCTATGATCAGGTGACCCGCCTGGTGGATGTGGGGAGGCCTGTGGATGTAGTCTACCTGGACCTCAGCAAGGCCTTTGACACCGTTCCCCATAGCAAACTCCTGGCCAAGCTGTCAGCCCATGGCTTGGATGGGAGCACACTGAGATGGGTTAGGAACTGGCTGGAGGGCCGAGCCCAGAGAGTGGTAGTGAATGGTGCCACATCCAGCTGGCAGCCAGTCACTAGTGGTGTGCCCCAGGGATCAGTACTGGGCCCCTTGCTCTTTAACATCTTTATTGATGATCTGGACGAGGGCATCGAGTCCATCATCAGTAAATTTGCTGATGACACCAAGCTGGGGGCAGGAGTTGATCTGCTGGAGGGTAGAGAGGCTCTGCAGAGGGACCTCGACAGGCTGGGCAGATGGGCAGAGTCCAACGGCATGAGATTTAACACATCCAAGTGCCGGGTTCTGCACATTGGCCACAGCAACCCCATGCAGAGCTACAGGCTGGGGTCAGAGTGGCTCGAGAGCAGTCAGGCTGAGAGGGACCTGGGGGTGCTGGTCGACGGTAGACTGAACATGAGCCTGCAGTGTGCCCAGGCAGCTAAGAGGGCCAATGGCATCCTGGCCTGCATCAGGAACAGTGTGGCCAGCAGGAGCAGGGAGGTCATTCTGCCCCTGTACACTGCACTGGTTAGGCCGCACCTCGAGTACTGTGTCCAGTTCTGGGCCCCTCAGTTTAGGAAGGATGTTGACTTGCTGGAACGAGTCCAGAGAAGAGCAACAAAGTTGGTGAGGGGTTTGGAACATAAGCCCTACGAGGAGAGGCTGAGGGAGCTGGGGTTGCTTAGCCTGGAGAAGAGGAGACTCAGGGGTGACCTTATTACTCTCTACAACTACCTGAAGGGAGGTTGTAGACAGACGGATGTTGGTCTCTTCTCCCAGGCAAGCAGTACCAGAACAAGAGGACACAGTCTCAGGCTGCGCCAGGGGAGATACAGGCTGGATGTTAGAAAAAAGTTCTATACAGAAAGAGTGATTGCACATTTGAATGGGCTGCCTGGGGAGGTGGTGGAGTCGCCATCGCTGGAGGTTTTTAGGAGAAGACTTGACGGGGTGCTTGGTGCTGTGGGTTAGTTGCTTGGGCGGAGTTGGATTGGTTGATGGGTTGGACGCGATGATCTTGAAGGTCTCTTCCAACCTGGTTTATTCTATGTATGTATTCTATGTATGTAATAATAAACTTTAAAGTATTTCATGCAAGAATCTTATATAAAGATATGCTCTGTCATATGTTATTTCTTACAGGACCCACATTGCTTTAAAAAAAGCTAAACTTCTGGAAGGAAACTAGAAAGAGAGCATAACTCAGATTTCTGTCTCCTAGAGTCAACCCCTCTCACACAGTCTCTTTTCCCCCTTGCTTTCTTTCTCACTACAATCCACCCCGTCCTCCTCTATTGGTCTGAAATTATTGCTCACTGAGTTCTGTTTTCATGCAGAAGGCAAAAAAGCATAAGTAGCATGAAGCCTCAGAGGCAACCACACTAGAATGGCAGCATTCACATATTTTCCTCTGACTGCACCAAGTGCTCCTGGAAGTTGTGACAAGGGTATGAATCTGAGACTCCCAGCTTTGTCATTTTTCTGGCTGCATAAGTTTTCTGCAGGGACCAGGCTGAAGTCCCTCCTCGAGGAGAGCTTCATTCTCATGCCATGAGTCAGCCTCCATCCTTGTAAGTGTAATTTGGTCCATCCCAGTCCCCAGAGATCCCAGCCTACCTGAGCAAGCCCAGCTCTTCTGCCCAAAGGGAGACACTCAAGCACTACATATTACTACTAATGAAGTTGCTCTGTTTGTTCTGTTGCTCATGGGAATAAGTTAATGTCTCAGAATGCCCTTTAACAGTATCTGGCTTTGTTTATTAAATACTTACTTTGAAAGATAAACATGAATAAAGGGCTTCTATCTGGATTCCTTCTGGGAGGAGTGAGCATCAAGAGTCTCAGAGGATAAAATGAGTACAGAGATCAAAGCTGGTCACTCACCCAGAACAGCATGCAGCACCCATGAGTCCTACATTTCATCTTCCTAATTTTCAGAGATTATCCTGCACAGTCAAATGAAAGTGGATCTGACATGCTTAGGGGTTCTTTCACTCTTCTTTGCCTGGGGCCTGACACCCCCTTCTGCTCCTGTAAAACAACTATGCATCCCAAAACAGTGAAAGGGATTCTGACATGCTGACATATGATTGCTGTTGCCACAGGAAGGATTTGAAAAGGCAGGAGGGGAAAGCAGGATGGCACTGGTGTTAGGAAGCCTTCAGCAGTAGAGAAGAAAAGGGAGAGTGTGAATCACATTGATGGAGCACAGCTAGGCATAGCCTGTTCACTGGTGAGCCTGCAGGCTGTGTACACACCTGCTGAGCCTTTCTTTAGGCAAGCAAATGGCAGAGGAAACAGATAAATACAGTTATGGTTAGAAGTGAGCGCTGTGGGCTATCCTGAACCTTGCAGGAAAGTCACAACAGCCTCCAAACCGTCCTCTGCAGTGCTAGCAGAGTTTGGTGGGTCTCTGCAGAGTAAGGCCCACAGGATCTAGCTTACAGGGGATTTAGAAGTGGTCTACCCAAAGTAACCTAATTCCCTCACTCTGCCAGAGTTGGACAGGTTGGAAGTGATGCTGCTCTCTTGCACAGCCATGTTTTATGAGTCACAGTAAAGATGCTATCTTCTCTCTGCCCACGCATGTGAGGCTGGCATTTGAATCTGGCCTTTCTGGTCACACAGCCATGGCATCCTTCTCCTGGGAGGGTGACTCCCCTGGCCTCTCTCAGCTGTAAGCAGCTGTAAGGGAGGAAGAGCCATCTCTTCCTGACAAGCATGGGAATAGATCTGAGAGGGAGTGGTGTGGATTCAGCCTCCAGCCACCTGCTGTAGGGAACGGGCAGATCATTACCCAGAGAGCTCTGTAATTTTGCTTTGCAAATGCATGCCCGCTGGCGCAGAGCCTGAGGAGAAGGGGGAGAGGGAGGCGGCTCACAGCTCTGCATGCCAAAAAGGCACTTTACGATGTACGAGGACACCAACACTTCTGCAGCCGTGAGACCTTGCAGACTTAACTCTCTCTGCTGCTCCCCAAGCAGCTTTTTTCTAAAAGAGAAGGAAGGAATGGCAAGAAGGAGCAGAGAGGGAAAGAACAAGGGGATGTTGGAATGAGGGAAAGGAAGAGGACGTGATGGCTAGGGAAAGGGGTGCATGGAGCCTATGGAGGTACGTCAAGACAGGAGGCCCTGCAAGAGTTGACAGCATGAAAAGGGAGAAGAATCTGTCTCCAGCATCTCCCAAGCAGGGAAGCTGCAAGCACCTTCTGGGAACTAACAGCAGGAGTAAGGAAGAGACTGCTTGGGACTTCCTCTAAATGCACTAAAGTTTTGCAAAGCCTGCCTCCTGGGAAAGCCTGGCTCACATACTGCTTGCCTCCCATTCCTCCTGCCTCCCCAGAGCATTTAAATTCGTGGACACTTTTCAGCCCAAACTTTGACACAGCTCCATCTCCATCTGATATTGTATTTTTTTCAAGTTTCATGGAAACAGGCAAAAGGATAGAAGAGAGAAGCCAGGTTTCTCTGAAGGCACATGTGAAATGTGAATTCAGCAGTATATCAGTAGAGAACCCAAACAGGAGAACGCTTCAATGAATAAGTGTTACAACAAATTTCAAACTCCAACTCTCTGAAAAGTTGTTTTGTTTGGGTTTTTTTTCATCCAGCAATTGTGCAAAACCACAGAGAGTTGAGTAATCTAGACTCCCAGGCTTTGTTCCACGCCAGTACTTGCTCTCCTTTGATTTTGTTTAGAATAGAATTAACCAGGTTGGAAAAGACCTTCGAGATCATCAAGTCCAACCCAGCACCCAGCACCATCTAATCAACTGAACCATGGCACCAAGTGCCCCATCCAGTTTCTTCTTAAATACCTCCAGTGATGGTGACTCCACCACCTCCCTGGGCAGCCCCTTCCAATGGCAAATCACTCTTTCTGTGAAGAATTTCTTCCTAACATCCAGTCTAAACCTCCCCTGGCACAGCTTCAGACTGTGTCCTCTTGTTCTGGTGCTGGTTGCCTGGGAGAAGAGACCAACCCCCACCTGGCTACAACCTCCCTTCAGGTCTGCCCTGAGCCTCCTCTTCTCCAGGCTAAGCAACCCAGCTCCCTCAGCCTCTCCTCACAGGGCTTGTGCTCCAAACCCCTCACCACCTTTGTTGCCCTTCTCTGGACACGCTCCAGCAAGTCAACATCTTCCCTAAACCAAGGGGCCCAGAACTGGACACAGTACTCAAGGTGTGGCCTAACCAGTGCTGAGTACAGAGGCACAATGACTTCCCTGCTCCTGCTGGCCACACTGTTCCTGATGCAGGCCAGGATGCCATTGGCTTTCTTGGCCACCTGGGCACACTGCAGGCTCATGTTCAGCCCACTATCGACCAGTACCCCCAGGTCCCTCTCTGCATGGCTGCTCTCCAATGGTTTAAGCCCATTCCATAGAGGTGGCCCCTCTGAGGTGTACATCAAAGACGGCAGCAAGAGGAATCCACTGAGAGCAAGTGTAAACCCAGGTGCTCAGGAATTATCACCTTTGAAGAAGCTCTCCTTGCCCTGCAACCACTGAGCCCACAGACACACACAGCCACAGGATGACTGCATCCTAGACAATCTCTGCAAAAATCTATGCAGAGCTTCCCATGCAGTAGGGCCTTTACTGCACTGTCTGACATTGAACCAAAGCTGCAACTCCAACAGAGGTATGTCCTGAGAGGTCACATGTGGTTGGGGTCCTACACACTAGTGAGGGACCACATTTCCCAGTCTTCTGTTTTCTGCTGCTAGGCCTGTGCAGAAAGGTTTACAGTACAGAAGGGAAATAAGGCTTAATTGTTCACACCCACCTCTAGTTCCTGCTCCCCTAGCAAGCTGGGAAAGCCTGTTGTGCTGAAGAACTTCTAGGTGTTCCTTTTATATCCAAGTAGCTCCAAAAAGAGCAACCTTCACTCTTCAAATATCATTCCCCAGGCTTGCCTTAAGGGCTCTGGCTAAAGTAACCAACATAAAAAAACATCAAAAATACCTGAGGGGAAAAAAAGTGTAAGCCAGAGAGAAGCGTGTCTTCGGTTTCCATAGCCAGAAGTTCTCCTTTTTATAGCAGAACACCTGTTTTCTACTTCACAAGTACTCTCAATTTCTAATAGTATAAGCCACAAGAAAAATAGAGCTGCTGTGGCCACCTGATCTGCTGCAGCAGCAAATATGCACCCCAGTTCTGCTGGCACTATTACATGCTCCAGTAGCACCCATGACTTGCAGGATATTTGCTAGGCTTAAAGCCACTTTCAAAAGCCACGGGATACTATTTTTAATGTGATTTTATGACATGTTGATGTGCCACACTATTATAGCACAAATTTGTATCAGTCCTTTTTTATTTTTCTAATTACTTCTAAGAGTGTGTAATGAGTTTTTCAAGCAACCAGTTAGGGGATTATTGCCTTGCAAAGCTCCAGCCTGAGCCCCTTGATCCTAAACCTATTCTACAACCTCCCTTAAGGTGGTTGTGGTGACCTTATTGCTCTTTACAACTACCTCAAGGGAGGTTGTAGACAGGCAGAGGTTGGTCTCTTCTCCCAGGCAACCAGCACCAGAACAAGAGGACACAGTCTCAGGCTGTGCCAGGGGAGGTTTAGGCTGGAGGTTAGGAGGAAGTTCTACACAGAGAGACTGATTGGCCATTGGAAGGGGCTGCCCGGGGAGGTGGTGGAGTCACCATCACTGGAGGTGTTCAGGAGGAGACTTGGTAGGGTGCTTGGTGGCATGGTTTAGTTGATTAGGTTGGATGATAGGTTGGACACGATGATCTTGAAGGTCTCTTCCAACCTGGTTTATTCTATTCTAACCTATACAATAGAGGCTTAACTTCAGCATCAGGACCTCAGGTGTGAAAACGGACAAGGGACAGGCAGGAAGGGTCAAAGCCCAAGATTACTAAGAGAGCATTCTACTAGCTGGTGGCTATGATTTGTTTCTTCTCTTTCTCCTGAATTTTTCATCCAGCCCTCACCTACTCACAACATGATGCAGTGACAGGTGAGTCTTTCCCTGGCAGAACTGAGAAACTAAACACCTTACCTTTAGAAGAAGTTCCTTCAAGTCACGCTAACTCTGCCTTGTGTGATGTTGGAATACAGCTGGAAATTAATGTGTCAGAACAAAAAAAAAAAACCAAAAAATCCCCAAACTGGAAAAGAAAAATATATTGCTCTGTTTCTTTCATTTCTTCCCTAAGTATGAGGCAGAGTCCTCATCAATAAGATTCTAAAAAAGACAAATTAAAAACAAAAAAGGACAAAAAAAGTGCTGAGACTTTCTATATTTAAAAGGTTCTGCATTTTGGCACTTTTCCTTGCTAAAAATACCTAAACACACTTGGTGGTGGGGTGGGGGATTCAGTGTTTCTGCTTTTCACCATCCAATTATCCCAGCAACAAGAGAGGTAGACACCTGCAATTTAAGATTCCTTGATAGTTGTCTGCTGAACACACAGCATTTAAATGCCCATGTTTGCAGAAGGCAGCAAGGAACCCGAGCAAGGAGGCTGCCATCGGGGTTAGCACATAGCTGAGGTGCTGGGCAGCACACTGGGGTGTGCCAGTGCTCTGGAGTTAATTACACTCCCCACCTGAGGCAAAAAGATGGTGCCCACATTCCCTTTGGGCAAGACAGGGTGGAGGGAGCCACAGGCCACCAAAGCCAGAAGCAGGGCATGGGCGGGGATGGAGGGAGGACATGCCTGGAGCAAGGTCCCTGCCCAAACTCTCAGCCCAAGATACCCCTCTCAAGTGAGATGCACAGCCTGATCTTCATTCCTGGATTAGGGATGCAAGTTATTTTTTTAAGGAATGTGGCACTACACTTACTCTGTTGCTTTTAAGCATTGCCCCTACACAGTGTCTGTCTGATAGTCCAGTGTCCAGTGCAAGCTGGCTGGGGAACTGAAGACATGATCTGTGAGCATCTTCAGCCTAAGGAGGTTTGGTTGCCACAACCAGCCTTGTTTGGTGGCTGCATCTCTGAAAAAAGCTGCTATTGCTGCTGTGGAATCGTGCTGCCCACGTGCATCAGAGCATGCAACCAGCCTCACACAAGTTACTTTTTTGGACCAGGACATAGGGACAAGTTTCCTTGGACCAGGATCCAAGGAAACTTGTCCCCTTAGTGAGTGATTGAGTATTAGAGTTTCCTGGGACCCAGTCTTCCTTTCAGTATAATTAATATTATTAGTAAGTAAAGCATGAAGTGGATGAGTTTACATGAAGCTGATTGTGGTGGGTTGAATATATAATATATTTATATATATATATATATATATATATAATTTTTTTTAATATATAATATAAAATTGCCAGACAGCTCAGTTGAAAGCAAATGAAGCTGTATTTACAAGCAAAACTACCATCTAGAAATATGGAATGCAATGAATATGTACAAAAGAGACAATATTTACAATTTATAAACACACAAGAACCACTCCTGGACAAAACCAGGGGATTACCAAGAGCTTCCCCCTCTTCCCCCACTGTACAACAGGACAAGAGAAAAAAGGAGAAAAGCAGAGAGAGAGCTTATTAGTACTTAGCCACAACAAAGAATGCAGCCAAGCTCAGCAAGCTAGCAGAAGCACCAGTTAGCATCTGCCAGAGCGCAGAAATCAAAAAGAGAAAGAGTTAATGCACACAACTAACTTTAGGTTAGATATCAGACAGCTCCCTGAAGGGAGGTTGTAGCCAGGTGGGGGTTGGTCTTCTCCTGGGTGGCCAGCACCAGAACAAGAGGACACAGTTTCAAGCTGCACCAAGGGAGGTTCAGGCTGGATGTTAGGAAGAAGTTCTTCACAGAAAGAGTGATTTGCCATTGGAATGGGCTGCCCAGGTGGGTGGTGGAGTCACCATCACTGGAGGTGTTTAGGAAGAGGCTGGATGGGGCACTTGGTGCCATGGTTTAGTTGATTAGATGGTGTTGGGTGATAGGTTGAACTCTTTTCCAACCTGGTTAATTCTATTTATTCAGACCTCATCATTATTTTCCCTTTTACATCCAATGGTAATTTATTTACATTCTTCCACTTTCTGTTCAAGATTTGTCGAAAATTCCCTAGGCACAGCCTAACACTACCACACTGATACTGGTTTAAATTGCTAAGCCATCTCCTTTCAACAGGAGAGCCCTGAACATAAGGCAGGAATTCTTCTTAAAAAGGAAGTATAACAACCACTATGGCTTTGCAAGAGCAGCTCTAGTCACAGTGAGCCAGCTCCTTTTCCAACAGAGCAGCAGGGCTTGGGAGGCAGCAGGTGCTGCGTCTCGACTCCAGTGAAGCTGCTGACATTTTGACATGTGACTCACGACATTTGAGGAAGGATTGTCTAGGTGAACCTACTGTGGGATAATAACATTCAGTTAGAAAAACATTCCTTGAAAATAGCTATCATGACTTCGTTGCCAGATGAAAGAGTTCCTGAGTGGATCCTACAGGTGTGGTGCTGGCTGGAGGGTCCAGCGTGAGCCAGTGTTTACCTTTAATGACTTAGATAATGGACTAAAGAGTATACTTATTAAATCTGCAGATGACAGCAAGCTGGGAGGAACTGAATACGCTGGAGGACCGAAATAGAATACCAGACAATCACAGCAAATTGGACAAATGATCTGAGAACACAAGATGAAATTCAGCCAGGACTTACTCGTGTAATTAGACTTAAGCAGGAATAATCAACTTCATAAATATAGAAAAAGGAACAGCCGTCTTGTTGGCAATTCTGCCAAAAACAAGGGAGTCTGGAAGTTACTGTACATCACAAGCTCAAAAGCAGTTAAAAAAACATGTCTCACCACCACAGGACAAGCAAATACCAGACTGGGACACTAAGATTAGCCCAACAGACCTGTGATGCAGGCTTTTTCGTAGAAGGTTATGTCCAGTGTTGGGTGTTCCACTCAGAGACAGCAGCCAGGAGAAAAAGAGGGAGAATGGTTAAAAGCTTAGGATCTGTGGCCAACAAGAGCAGACAGAGGATGTCCAGATAAAGAAAAGATGACGGAGGAAGGACACTGCAACAGTTTTCTAATGTCTGAAGAGCTGCTACAAGGAAAAGAATAATCTTTTTCTCCATACCCATGGTGAATAAGAGCACTAAATTCAACTTCAGTATTGAAGATTTGGGTTAATCTGTTAAGAACAGGGAAGCATTGGAATAGATTGCCCAGAGCTAAATCAAAATACCCTCAAGGGCAAAGGAGGTGCAGCTGAACGTGCCTAGGGCAAGGAGATGGACTAGATGATTTTTCAAAGCCCCTTCCAAACCTGTTTCCTATAGGTTTTTTTGATCAGTAGTAGCAAGTTTAAATAGAATAGAATAGACTAGAATAGAATAGAATCTGTTCATAGAACTCTCCCTCACATCATATATTTTCCACAATGAAAAGGGAGAATTTTGAAGCTTTTATGGTACAGCAAAACACACCAGTCCCCACCCAGCTCCAGCTCCATTTAGGTGCTCTCAACCCTATGTGGAACACAGCCTGGGCCATTAATCTTTAAGGAAGGAAAACACAGTCCTCTCTTAAAAAGCTTGTGTTAGGCTCCCCTAGAAGTGGGAAGGAAGCATGTACTAGGAACTTCATGCCCTGCAGCATTCCCAGATGAACAGGACACAGATTATGGACACGTGAGACAAGCAGAAGTGACCACAGGACTGTAACTAGCAGAGCCACAGCAAAGACATATGGCTTCCTTTTTAAGTGATGATAGAACATTTCTGGTGTCAAGATGATCAGGAGTGAATGAAATACCCCTGCCCATGCCATAGATGTGTGTCTCCATGAACACATGGCAACTCTCTCCAAATTGAGAAGATCATGCTCCCCATTCAGGCTGCCACTGAAGAGGATAATGAATATAATTTCTTAGATCAACCATAAAGTCACAGACTGGCACCTAGCAAAGTCAAGGAGTAACATATTTTGATGCTAGAGAGCTTCCAAGAGAAGCTGTCAGCTGGCCCTAGTTGTCCCAGCTCCTCCTGCAAGGCCTCAGGGGCTGTAGGGCTTTCCTCCCTGCACTCGGGCTCCATCTGCCTGGTAAAGGGCTAGTCCTGCTGCAGGCTGGGTGCCCCCTACTTCCCTTAGGGGCAACTGAAGCAGGGCAAGGAATAATTTTGGTAGGAGTCCGCAGGAGCTCCCACCACACCTCATCTAGGGCAATGCAGGTCCCTGCTGCCTGTCTGAGCAGCTCTGCCAGAGGAGCAGGACACAACTACATTTTTCTTATCACACCCTCAGGCAGGGAAGGGAGACCCGTGGGGCAGAGGCCAATCTCCATGGCTGGCCGTCCTTCCTCTCGCATCTCTCGCCCACAGCATCTCTGAGTGATGCTCCCAACGCTGGCTGTGCCCCTGCTGCTTGAGTTAATTACAGTAATTATACCTGCACTCCTCAGTTCCAGCTCCCTTCTCCCTTTTGTTGTCACTTCCCTGCCCGTTCATTTGCAAATCTAATCGCTCAGTGGATTGTTAAAAAAGAAAAGGGGTAGGGAGGGCAAAGATACAAATGAGGAAAGAAAGTATGATTCCTATAGCAACAAAACAATGGAAATCGAGGAGCCATTGAGCAGCACCAGGTGCTTTATTTAGAGCCCCAGTAAGGGCTGCATGCTGCTCCTGGCTCTGACAGACAGGCCTTCCCTGGGCTACAGCACTAGACCAGAGTGGGGAAAAAAGAATTGAATCAGCCTCCCCCAGTGCCTGCCAAATTGTCTCAGTCAAGGTTCACAGCAGACGTTATCTGCTGTGCAGAGGAGTAGAAGAGTATCCTGGGCATCCAGTGTTCCCAGCATAGCAGGATGCCCACACAGGCACAAGCATCATGGACCTCCAGCAATAACTCTTCTCAGTGCTGGGTTCTATAAACAGGGCAAAAAGTGTAACCAGGAAACAAAAAAAGGCAGAAATGTTTTCATAACTGTTTTCAGGTGCTCTGAAGAAAAGGAAGCAAGAAGAAGCCTGTGATAAGCCCAGATGCTGGGCCCAGTGTTACATAGCTGCCAGAGGGCAGTGGAGTGGTGTGTTTTGCTCACCCAGGACTGTGTATACAGGTTTGAGAAGAAAAGTAAAAATTCCAACCTGGTTTATTCTATGTATTCTATATGTATGTTATTTTTCATCATTTACTGCCAACAGATGGAGAGAGTAAAAGAATCAAAGGGCAATGAGATGGCCTGGTTCCTTTGCACTAAGTACAGCAGTTTAATTACACTGAACTGAATCACCTTCATGCCACCTATTGTGCTCAGCATAGCCACACACTTCTGAGCTTGTTCACAGTATCATCTCAGACACCACAATTTCCCACTGTGCAATATTTTGCCAGTTCAGCACTAGGGCTGATATCTCCCATTGCTCATGCTGAAAAGGCAGCCCAGGTGACTGCAAAAGTCAAGGAGTTTGAAAACCACAGAAACACACAGAATCACAGAATGTTAGGGGTTGGAAGGGACCTCAAAAGATCATCTAGTCCAATGCCCCTGCCATAGAATAGAATAGAATAGAATAGAATAGAATAGAATAGAATAGACCAGACCAGACCAGACCAGGTTGGAAGAGACCTTCGAGATCAAGTCCAACCTATCATCCAACACTACCTAGATAATCAACTAAACCATGGCACCAAGCACCCCCTCAAGTCTCCTCCTAAACACCTCCAGTGATGGTGACTCCACCACCTCCCCAAGCAGCCCATTCCAATGGCAAATCACTCTCTCTATGAAGAATTTCTTCCTAATGTCCAGTCTAAACCTCCCCTGGTGCAGCTTGAGAGTGTGTCCTCTTGTTCTGGTGCTGCAGGATCACCTAAAACAGGTCACACAGGAATCACAGAATATAACCAGTTGGAAGAGACCTCAAAGATCATCCAGTCCAACCTTCAACCCAGCACTGAAGGGTCAACACTAAACCACATCCCTAAGCACGAGGTCCACACACTGCAGGGATGGTGACTCCACCACTGCTCTGAGAAGACCATTCCCATGTTTGATAACCCTTTCAGTGAACAAACATTTCCTAACATCCAGGCTAAATCTCCCCTGGCACAGCTTGAAACCATTTCCTCTAGTCCTGTCACTTGTCACCAAGAAGAGACTGCCCCCTCCTCACTCCAATCTCCCTTCAGGTAGTCATAAAGAGTGAGCAGGTCTCCCTTCACCCTCCTCTTCTCCATTCTGAACAAGTCTGGAGGTGAGGATCTAACTAATTCAACTGATAAAGTATTAGAGGAATAGATGGTTAATTCTATTTATTCCCACCCCCCTTTCTTTTTTAAGAAGTCAGAACTAGGTGATATTATCAGAGTTTTCTTACCATTGTATGCTCTGTACACACAACATTTGTTCTGCATACCTGTATAGGAAAGAAAGCACTTCTAGAAAATGAACAGGAGCAGAAGGTAGAGACACCTCTGAACATCATGGGCAGGCAGAGAGGTAATCAGAGAAAGAGGTCAGAACGGTAAAGCATTTCTTTTTGGAGGTAATAGCCAAAGGGAAATTTTTTAGGAATTGAAATCAATAAATTCATTCTAATATAACAGGGGGAGGGGGAATGGAAATCCCCCAAGGTAATGCCTTGTTTCTAGGCAAGAAATATGAAACAAGAGTACTGCATAGATCTGAGCACAAATAACTGCAGCATGGCAAACTAGGGAGTCTCCAAGTACTTTAGATGACGTGCTCAAAAGGATTTTCCATCTCCTAGGAGGCTAATTGCAGGGGGGAGGAGAGAAAGGACCTGCAATTATGTTGATTAAAATAGTGGTCCCAGTATGGTCTGTTCCTCACTGTTGCCAGGAGACTAGAAGGCTGGGGTGAACTTTTTAACCTCTTTGTAACAAAAATAGGTGTTTGCTTCAGCACCATATGATCTTGGCCCTCTCCAAAGCTGTGCATCATCCATTAGTCCTCCAGGGGAAAAGAAAATCCCAACAAAACTTCACTTTCTTAGACTTGTGTCAAATTTACCACGTCCAGAACCATACTGATTCTTCCTAGCCTCCATCTTCCTGACCCAGTGCCCAGCTCTAGGCTCTGTGGTGACAGTTCAGTGGTGGTTCTTTCATTTTTTATATTAATCCTGTCATTCCTTCCTGACCAGGATCCTAGTTCCAGATAGGCAGGTCAGCTCCAGGTTACTCACCACCCACCACAGGATATACATCTGAAGCAAAGGCTGGTTTGTGGCTCAGCTGGTGGGTGAGGATACTGAGATGGGCAGCCGCTTGCAGGTTAAGTGCACATACACTACCTGCACTCAGTGACTTGTGCTGCAAAAGGTTACCATAATACTTCAGGAAGTAGGATCTTGATGTAGAAATCGAGTCAGGCTATCTTACCAACTTAGAATAGAATAGTTAAAAAAAAAATAGAATAAAATAGAATAAACTTACTCCAGTTTTCCCCCCTCTCTTCCCAGATGATAAAGAAGTGAATGGAAGCACTGAGTGTATTGGTGGGATATGGTTATGGTCCAAGGCAAAGCACTCATTTTTCCTTCAGGTCCCTTTTGGGGACCAAACTAAAGCAGGCAGAAAGAAAGAAAAAAAAAAAAAAAAAAGACAAAAGAAAGACAAAAGAAAGACAAGAGAAAAAAGAAAGAAAAAAGAAAGAAAAAAAAAAGAAAAAAGAAAAAAAAAGAAAAAGAAAAAAAAGAAAGAAAAATAAAAAAGAAAGAAAGAAAAGAAAAATAAAAAAGAAAGAAAGAAAAAGAAAGTCTGCAGTAGTAGCTGTTTGGAAGCTGTAACCCTGAAGGCGTCCATGCATTTGAAGCATCTCTGTATCCTGAGGTAGGCCATTGGCTCCAAGATGTCTCATCTTTCCTAAACCCAAGTGCATTAATGAAACTGAGCCCATGTGCCTTTTCTGTGCCTTTCTCTTGTATCTACTGTGTGCCAAGGAATGCACTTGTCTCTTAATGCCTTAGTGACAGCATGCAGGTGAGGGGCTGCAATAGATGGATGCATGACACTTTTGGAAATGTGGGACAGAGAAGACATTGAAGGTAAAAGATCACAACAACAGCAGCAAAATTAGCTCAACGCCTAAGTCTCTGCTACAGATGCTGTTGTGTGTGTGGAGGGGAGTCTGAAGACCAAGACAGAAGATCCTTGCCCCTGTTAACAGCAACAATCAGGCACTATCTGGAAAAAGCCATTTAAAACTCCTTGTGTGGCTGTGTTAGAGCACAGCACATAATTACTCATCGTGTTCTTTCCACAGCCTGCACAGGCTGCCTGCTGGAAGAGCTGTACTGCGCAGCTATTCCAGCACAGCTTGGCCACATCATTTCTTGAGTACCCTCTAGATCAGGCAGAGGGGAATTCATCTGAGTGATGGATAAAATCCCCCTCCTAAATCCCATAACATGCACATGGCTTCTGCCATTGCCACACCAAACTCTCTACCTCCTCATTCTTGGGTGGAGAATAAGGGCAAGGCCGCAGGAGTGCTACCAGAAAGTCTGGTTTGGCTCCACATCTTCAGATCCTTCTCTAGACTCAGACTGGACACTACCCCTGTTTGAGCTTCTCCTCTGCATTTTCTCCAACACAAGCATCCAGTATTGTGAACAAGGTTCTTCCAAGAGGGCATGCACATCCAGGGACTAGGAAAGGTTCAGGTGGGAGCATAAAGGCACATTAGTGAAGGGTACAAACTCACTTATTATTAGAACTGGAAAGAAGACCTCAGGTTTCCCACCAGCTTTTTAATGGAAGTGCTTCCACTTCAAACCTACCTTGGCTGGATGTCAAAGACACATTATAAAGGCAGGTCAGTCCAGGTGTGAGGCAATGTAGCATAGAGATAGCAGTTGGAAGGCTGCCAAAAGCAAAAAACCTACGAACACACCCCAAAACCTTAAACCCAGTAAGCTCACTGTGGAACTGCTAAATGAATTGCTTCTTACCACCTCAGATGCTAATTACTTGTGTGTTTTAATTTTTGTACTTAACGTTCTTCTGTCCAAATTAAAGTAAATCTAATTTAATGCCCCAACAAAAACAGGCTCTAAGTGTCTTTTTCCTTGAAAGCTTCTCCTGTGCAGCATTATTTTAACTCCAAACTTGCTCTTATCTTAAGTGTTGTGAACTTGGAAGACGAACAGAGAAATACCACAAGAATTAGAGAATATGCCTTCAATCCTGTCTGTGCACAGCTATAGCTATCCAGCCTTCAACAAAGGCTACTGAGAGGGTTACACAGACCAGAGAGATGCACCACTATATGGTAACCGCATCCAGCAGATGGTTCACAGGTTCACTTCTGACTGCAGGAAGAGAAAGCTAGCTATAGAGCTCAAGGGTGCTTCTCTTCAGCACTTTCTTTCTATTTACAAACTCTTATTGGATAGCAACTTCCTAGCCTGCTTCCATCTTGGATATTGCCCCTCTGACATTAGTTCTTGCTCAAGTTTCTATAGGGTCCTTGCAGTGAAGAGAAACATCTACCCCATCTGTTGCAGCATCTCCAGGCCCAGTGGCCACGCAGCATAAAGTGGAGAGAGAAGAAAGGAGAAAGGACACAGCACAGGTTTTCTACAGAATCTGCCAAAGCTGAGATGCTTTTGAAGAGCCTGCACAAGCAAAAGCTGTTATTTAGCTTCTTGACAGCAAAGCAGGTGGTGAATTTACAGAGCTATGTCTCCTCCCTCCCAAAATGGTTTTGCTACAAATTTCTGTCACTTCAGGAAAGCTCTTTGTGTCCACCTTGATGAGAGGCAAGGAGGATGTTTGTCTCAGCAGATAGATGGCTTTGCAGATCCAGGGGAAACTGTGAGGTTACCAAGTAGGTGACATGAGCAGATTAACAAGAGCATGGGATACCTTCAAAATAAACACAGCCTGCCACAGGTCTCCATATTTAAGAGCAGCATTTCAGGGTCAACAGCCTGGTAGCTTTGGTCAGTCAGTAAGACCTAGCATTAGCCTCTGAAAGGGCGTCAGTTTCTACTTCACAAAACATAGCTTAGAATCTGAGTCTCCCAGGGACTTTTCTACTGCAAGCTTCTCCTCATGTGGCCAAATCCCTTCAAAGCCCAAGGAGCAAAAGAGAGGTGCTGGTCAGTCAACAGGCAGCAACGTTTTGAGCCCATGTGAGCAATGCACAGGTGCACAAAGTCAAAACTCCCCCCAGTGACATGAGGTGAGGAGGAAAACAGGCAGGTAAAGACCTCCACAGAACACATCCTCTGAAAGCCTCAGCTTTCCTCATACCTTCTCCCACCTGTCCTCATCACATACCACCCCAGGCAAATAACCGACACACAAGACAGAATGAAGGTCCCCTCATGTACTCATTGTCAAGCTTGCAAAGAAGTCCAAGGAGAGATATGCTATAATGCATTCAAACTACACCACTGTCTCCAGGAGCAGGACTTTCCCTAACCATCCTTCCCTCAGCTTTTTCCAAGAGAAGCAGGATAATACTTGCCTTTCTCCAGATCACCAGGGAAAACATCCCACTCCTAAGTGCAACCTCACCTCTTCAGGCTCTGCCCCCTGCCCCCTTCCCTCTTTCCTTCTCCACCTCCCCCACGGGTCACACCAAAAAGGCTACCAAAGCCTTCAGCAGATTCTCCAGCAAGAGAAAAGGCAGTCACAACCTCATTACAGTTTGCAATGAGCTGAGGGGAAAATACTTCTGCCCAATTAGAATTCTTAATGAGCGCCTGATTATTACGAGTGGGAGCTGGCCGGCCTCCTGTTTTGTCCCATCTGTAATGGCAGGACAGCTTCTAGCATCCTCCGTGTATCTCTTCCCCTCAGCCCAGCAGGAAGAGGTATAGTAACTCTTCACTAATCTGTACCACACCCTGGCAACAGCAAAAGAGAAATACTGCTGGTATTAATACATCAGCTCTTGCTGTAAATCAAAGGTTAAGCTTTCTGCTGCTTGGGAGAAACCTTTAGTCACTAACAATGTCACCAAAGACGCCAAAGACACTGAGTCATGTTGCACCCCAGAGACTGCTCTGCTTGGGGGTTTTAAGACTCTTTAAGAAGTGCTTGGAACCACGATGCTCTTTTTCTGTCCTATTTTATCTATTAAAAAATGCCCACCTCAAGCAATGGCTACTGTCAGGTGGTCTCAGCAGCACAGGAGAACTGCAAAATAGGTATTCACAAAAGAGCACACAGTCAGTGCTGCATGGTAAGCACAGGGCTAGGGTCTCCCAAGGCAGAAACACAGATCAGGTGCAGAGGACAGGATGGGGAATGTGCTGTCATCCCAAGGGGGATCCCTGCAGGGTGGGCTTGTGGTGTATCTGCAAGGCTGCTCTCTGAATCATGTTGAGAATTTTGCTATCTGTTCTCAGCTTGGGACCACAGACATCCCCAAGATGCCTCTCAGCAGCCTTCGTGTTCTCCCAGCACTACAGGCCCACCAGGCAGTGGCAATCCATAGGAGGATCCAGACTTTCTCCACCCCACATCTATGTCTGAGACTTTCAGCCAAAACCCTTGCAGCTATTGTTGACTCCTCCAGAAACCATGACTGCCACCTGTAACTTTCATCAATTTTTTCCACCTTCTATAGTGATCAGCACTATCTTTTCTCTGGCTTTCCAACAGTCCTTTCTTCAGCCTAAAAACACAAGCCAGCATGTGAGAAGGGCAGGAGAGGTTGTCCATGCCCAGCTTACCTAACTGATGTGACAGTCCCATGCAGCATTGATTTGAGTGAAAGAAAACAAACCCAAACACTAAGTGCTCTGATGAGATACTAGAGATGGAGAACATCTTTACTGTATGTTTAAGGCTACCTTCAGAGTTTACCTGCAGTTTACTGGAGCAATTGAACTGAAGTGTCTCATGCAGTCTTGGTGATTCAACTCTAGCCCACATAACTAAAGTGCCCAAGACCACTTGATGATGTGATAGAGCCAAGTGACTCATAACCAGGAGTGCTTGGACAGGACACTCCAGTGGCCACCATGACTCAGTTTTTGCTGCTACTGTGACACACACAAGGAATGACTAGGCCCAGATAGGCACAGGCAATGAGTTAGTCACTATACCTTGCACTGATTACGAAGGTTTCAAGGGACTCAGTAATCACTGAAAACCGTACAGTTGCATTATTTGTCAATACATATGTACATATATATATTTATTTATGTATCTTAGCAGGAGAGACAGAAACTTTCTCATCAAAAGTTTAGACCTGCTATGAACACAAGTATCTCTTATCCTATCACTACAAGCCCTTCTAAAAAGTCCCTCCCCATCTTTCTTCTAGGCCCCCTTCAGGTATTAGAAGGCCACTATAAGGTCTTCCTGGTGTCTTCTTTTTTCCAGACTGAACAGCCCCAACTCTTGCAGCCTGTCCCCATGTAGGAAGTGCTCCAGCTCTGGGTCTGTTCCTCTGAAGATTACTGTCTCATGTTGAGAGTGGATAAACCAGCAACCAAGTGGCAAGCTGCCATCCAGGGGTCTGATGCAGTCCTTTGGCACTTGTGCTGGAAGATCTTTCTGGCTGCATTGCCAGAGGAATGTGGAGAATGCAGTGCACCAGGAGCAACTGAAGTTCAGCACTCCAGCCAGCATGGGGACACACTGACATGAGTCACATACGCTGGCTTATACAAGCAGCAATACAGCCTCAAATCTCAGGATGTGGCTGGAAGAAGAGCCCAAGAGCAAGAGACATCTAGCCTGCTCTCACACTGCAGAGTCCTCCCTCTGAATCAGAAGGGGGAACATTCCTTAGCAAGAGCTGGGCAGGGTTTTCAGGTGACTTAAGGACCTTGCACCAAGTTATCATCTGAAACAAATGAGAAAGTGGACTGCAGCTGAACATCATGCTAAGCCTTGAGCCCTGTTTTTGCAGTGCTGCCAGACCTCCCTGCCAGAGCTGGTGCTCCTGCAGACTAGTTGATGGGCTTCAGCCTGCCATGGTTAACATAGCACCTCCTTTTCCCTGCTAACATCTCGTCTGCACACAGAGTCCAGTCCATCCTCTCAGGAAGTGTGGGGCAGCATCTCTTAGCCAGTGATGCCACTGCAAACCTGGCTTTCCCCATAGCCCTGCCAAAATGCCTCCAAGCCTGACTACTGTGTCCACCTCAGTCACCTGCCCAGGTTAAGCTGAGATCTGACCTACACCATTATTCAAGACCAAATTATACAACTCTGAGTGATCTAAAACACACACAACATCCCTCTGCAGTAAGGACTATCAATAAGCAACACCAGTATCTTTACAATATGGCCCAAACCACAGCCAGGCTTCCTTCAGCCCATCATGATGTCTTGAAGAGACAAACCAGGAGCAACAGGAGCATTACTGCACAGTAGGTTCCAAACACAGAGTCCAGCAAGAAAAAGTAAGAGGGAAATTATTCAGCATGTGAATGTGCCACAGTTTGCTCCAGGCAGCTGGGCATGGCCCTACCAACTTCATGAAGTCAAGATGGGGCAACATCTGCCCTGTGGCTAAAGCGCAGACTGAAAGGAAGCTGCATGCCCCATGCTAGCTGGCAGTCCCTCCCTGTTTGCCATGCCCCTGGCTAGCTGTGTCGCAAGGTGACTGCCAGCACATGGGCTGTCAGCGCTGCAGGAACTGGGGAAAAAACATCAGGCTAAGAAACCGGTTGCAAGTGGGATAAATATGTGAGAAGAGGTGTAGGCTCCTTTCTGGGAGTTGAGCTAGGCTGGCCAGGCTGCTGGCAGAGTGAATGAAGGTCTGAATGATATAACAAGGCATTTAAGAAGCCCAGTTTCCTCTGCTTTACACTATCTCTTCTTTCCCTTCTTTACTTTGGCTTTCTTTTTAGTCAGTTTAAGGGCAGACAGCTTATCCTATCAAGCTGCCCTGAGAGGAGGAATTGGGCTGTCCAACCTTCTAGCAGCTCCTTTCTGACAGACATTTATTCAAAGAATAGAATAGAATAGAATAGAATAGAATAGAATAGAATAGAATAGAATAGACCAAGTTGGAAGAGACCTGCAAGATCATCGTGTCCAACCTATCATCCAACACCACCTAATCAACTAAACCATGGCACCAAGCACCCTACCAAGTCTCCTCCTGAACACCTCCAGTGATGGTGACTCCACCACCTCCCTGAGCAGCCCCTTCCAATGGGCAATCACTCTCTCTGTGTAGAACTTCCTCCTAACCTCCAGCTAAACCTCCCCTGGCACAGCCTGAGACTGTGTCCTCTTGTTCTGGTACTGGCTGCCTGGGAGAAGAGACCAACCTCTGCCTGTCTACAACCTCCCTTCAGGTAGTTGTAAAAAGGTCACCCCTGAGTCTCCTCTTCTCCAGGCTAAGCAACCCCAGCTCCCTCAGTCTCTCCTCATAGGGCTTGTGTTCCAAACCCCTCACCAACCTTGTTGCCCTTCTCTGGACACGTTCCAGCAAGTCAACATCCTTCCTAAACTGAGGGGCCCAGAACTGGACACAGTACTCGAGGTGCGGCCTAACCAGTGCAGTGTACAGGGGCAGAATGACCTCCCTGCTCCTGCTGGCCACACTGTTCCTGATGCAGGCCAGGATGCCATTGGCCCTCCTGGCCGCCTGGGCACACTGCAGGCTCATGTTCAGCCTACCATCGACCAGTACCCCCAGGTCCCTCTCTGCCTGGCTGCTCTCCAGCCACTCTGACCCCAGCCTGTAGCACTGCATGGGGATGTTGTGGCCAATGTGCAGAACCTGACATCATTCTCCAGTTTCAGCCAAGAGAGAAGCCCAGAGATTCCAGAGATAATGAAAGTCCTTGCTCTGAACATCTCCACCACAGGAGAGACTGCAGTTTGAGTCAAAATACCAAGCACCACAAAACCTTCATGGAAGAAACCATGTAAATACCCTAGGCCACAGGAAACACCTCAGAAGAGCTCTTGCAGGGAACCAGCAGGTGACGGAGGCAGGGACAGCCCAATACGTCTGGGTCAGCAGCAGGTCTCTCTTCTCGTGGCCTCTGCACAGATGGAGGACACGTCTGTCTGGGAGCAGATGCATCCATTGCACCCGGTCTGCTATTGTGTAGATGCCTTTCCTGGCATCATTGGCCAGCACTGAACTGTGAATTAATGTCCAGGACTGCCAAAAGTGTTTAAAAGGCCTCTCCGTCTCTTAGAAAGGAAAGCACATCCTCATCCCTCTTTACACCAGCCCCAAGGAGACTGTACCCTCTATACTAACAGTGCTGGGCCAGCTTTGTGATGAAGCCACACTGTGCTGCTAATGCTCCTGCATCCTCTAGGCAGAATGAGGCCAATGAGCCTGATCTATGTGCAAATCTCCCCACACCCTCTCCACAAATAAGCTCATGCCAGGTCAGAGCCTGACTCCACCACTGACTTCGCTGGCACGCGAGTGCCTACCAGCTCCTTCAGAAGCTGCTGAACCAGGATTAATGATGGCTGTGACTCTTGCCTGCTCTCTGTGGATTTTCTGCACTCTGCTTGGGAGATCTCAATTCCCTCCCTCTGAAGGAAGATGACAGCAAATGAAGGAGCATTAGTCCTTCTGTTTGCACTGAAACACTGGCAGTGCCAGCATACAAAAATTGGAAGGAGTCACATACCTTCTTCTCCACATTTAGGCCATATCTTGGGCTAAACTATAGCAATTCACTCAGTGACTCCTCCCCAGCACAGAAGGGCAATAGAGAAAAAGGAGAGAAAACCCATGGATTGAAATGAAAACAGATTTAATGAAACAGCCAAACTAATGCCAATATAAAGCACACAACGTTATAGTCAGTCCCGTGGATGTGCGGTGGTCACAATAAACTGGAAGGCAGTCCACAGGAGCAGGAGGACCCCCCCCACCCTCAGCAAACTTCCCCCTTTACACCGAGTGTGATGTCATCCATGGTCTGGGATGCACCTGTGAGCCAGCCCAGGTCAAGCTGCCCTGGCTGACTCAGAACTGCTAACAGCCTGCAGCCCATGGCACGCCTGTGATTGTGTCCCAGAGAAACCAGGACACTTCCAATTTGAAAAACAGAAGAGCTAGGACGCTTTCCAAGCCTAGAAACAAACTTAAGGCCAAGGCTGACGTTCCAGGGATTGTTGCCAATTAACTTAATGGATAAAATTCCCCTCTTCAGCTGTGCTTTGTGCATGCAGGAGAGGAGCCGGACTGTTTTCATGCCCCAATTCCATATACTAATTTTTGCTGTGTTCACTCATCTGCCTGTTTTCATGCCTAGAGTATAAGCTGGTGTTGAAGTTGCATCTGCTGAAGAGCCTCTCTGCTCCCTATCCTGGGGGCTATTTGAGGGCAAAAATATCCATTAACCATTTACATTGAAGCACATACTCCACAAAAGCATGAGCAAGGAACATAATGATGCATCAAGTCCCACAAATTCATCAGCTGCGGCCACGCTGAGAGAGATGGAGGGAGCAGTGCTGCAGAGCAGGGTGGCTGCTTGTGAGGTGGTCACTAGGCTGCATGGGCTCCCCACCCCACCTGTACCATCACCTGGAAGGTGCAGCTTGCTCCTGGAGCATTACAACACAAGTGAAATCTCTAGCATGAGCAGTGACCCCAAACAGCCCCCATGTCCAAGGGTGGCTGGGCTTTCAGGGCAGCTCTGCTCACCTGCTGGCTGGCACTAGAGGACATGCACTGCCATAAACCCCCACAGCCCTCTGTTCCTTCCCTGTGGACCTGAATTCACATCACATCCACCCTCCTCCCAAAGATGTGAAGGCCTAAGTGGTGCTTTCTTGTCTTGCAAGTGGCTGTTTCACCAGCCTCAGCTTCAGAGATGCTGAATCAAATAACAGCAAGTTCCTAAACCTACCACAGAAAGAGAAAAGGAGCGAGAAAGGTCTAGGTGCAGTGTGCATTTCAGAGTGCATGAGTGACTGACAACAAACCCCAAATCCCTGAAACTCAGAGAAAACAGGAACAAAAGGTGGGAGAAAACCACACAAGCACAGGGGAGGGGGTGAGGAGAGGGGCTCTCAGTATTGATGCTTGAAACAGGCTCTTTAAAATGGAAGATAATGACACTGAAAATTATTCCGAGCTTTTCAAAGGCATAAATGACCAAACTGCCTCCTGACTCCTGAATTACATTATCCAGAAAGAACTTAATAGCATGTTATTATCACTTCTTCTCGCTGACAGGATTTCGGCACTGAAAAGACAAACAAGAAGTGCATTCATAATCACAACCGTGTTCACCTCTGCTGCGTGCTGGCCACAGCTAATTCCAGGTAAGTGGCTCAGTTGCTGGCCAGGGGAGCATGGCAGAGAGGTAATTGCCTTTGTCACTGCCTGAGGGGGACTGGCTGGGGGTCCTCAGAGGACAGCAGGTGCTGGAAACCTGCTGTATAGTGAACAGCATGGCTTGAGCTGGCTAGTGGCAGCTGATGAGGATCTACCCACCATGGGCCAGCTGTGGTGGGTCACAGTGCTCTTTATCCCAGCATACACCTGTGAAGGGCCTAGGGCTGTGCAGACAGCAGTGGACATCCCATGTCTGCTGCCTTTGTGGCTCTGCTGGCCTGTCAGGAACTTACAGGAATGGCAGCAACACAAGATAAGAGAACAGAGGAACATGCAAGGTCTGGGGAGTGTGAACAAGCAACCTGGCCTGAGTTCTCCAGGGACAGCCCCAGCCTCTGTTTTTTGTCATGTAGTTACTTTTCATGACTGGCAGCCAAGGTGATAGTGGTGCCATTCATTTCCAGAGCTGGGCAGCTTGGTAAGTCCTTCTCTCTCTTCTTCCACCCCTGCCACCCCATCCTTCTGCCCCGGTTCAGAGGTTAGAAAACAGCTCAGTCACATTGTGCCCTGGCCATGCCCCAGGGTGGGCATTGTCCTGGTGTAAGCCAGGGATGACCCTAGATTCACACAGCACCATTGTACTGCTGTCTGAAGGGTACCACACAACAGAGTTTACTCTGAGCCACTCCCAAGGCCTTTCTTTACATCTCCCTTGTGTTTTATCAATGTGTGCCACAGCAATCCAAAAATCCTCTCTCCCAGGAAGTATCCCATCTCCTCCTTCCAATGACCAGAGACAGCTGCAGCCATATCAGAGCAACACAGGAGACCAGTCCAGAGGAAAAGAAACAAAGACAAGAAAGAAGCAAAGAGCCAGAGAGCTCTGCTTGGTTGCCACTGCTACAGAAGTGTTTCCATGGGGCTGCCTGGGATGCAGAGCATGACCCAGTCCATCAGAGTCCCTAGGAAGGAGACTGTCCGTGCTACAGTGCTCACATGAGGCCAGCCTGAACCCCAGGGACAGCACTCATACAAGCACTCTGTGGGCTGCTCATGATCTATGTCCCAGAGTTAACAATATTTCATTTCAGCAGCCTTGCTTTGACATCCATAGGCCACTAAGCTAGTGAAGAGTGAAGGGGGTAACCACCAATAACAACAGCCAGCACTGTGCTCTGCTGCCCACTCACCACACATGTAGTGGTGATTCCCACCCCCCTGGCAGCACAATATGCCAAAGAAATAATCCTTCCCCGGTGGCAGCAGAAGACAGGCTGTGAGGAGAGCTTATGCAGTGTACCCAGAGCCACTCACACCACCAGGGTAGGACTGCTCAGCCTAGCCTCAGCAGGAAGCTCCAGGAGGTCATAGGAGCAGCCATTACCACAGCAGAGGGGCAGAGCACATGGCAGAAGAGCATACAGTCTCATGCCTCCCTCAAAGGCTCCTTCAGGGTCTACCTCTTGTCTAGCCAGTGCTTGGCAGATGGCACGAATGTGGTGACCAAAGGCAACCATGGGGAGAAGGCCTGGGACAGAGCTCCCAAGAGTAAGACTGTGAAGCATAAATGAGTTGTGTAAATCATATAAACTGGGCAGGGAACAGCCCTTGGCCAGTGAGGGCTGTGAGGGCAATGCTGCACAGCTTGCAGAGCTCTTCATTCTGTTCCCTGGCTTCAGAACTCTCACTCTGTGTGCACACAGTTGAACAGTTGTCTATAATTTCTCAGGGGTGTCTATAATTTCTCCCAGAGAACTGACTCTTCAGCCTGCCACGCACAGTTAGTAGTTGCACCACACTTTCAGCTGATGTCTCACACCACGTCAATCTGCTTTCTTCCCTCTGTCACTGTTCAGATCACATCAACACGCTTCAGGTGCATGGATGCCCCAAAGTAAATCCCCCAACCCACATCAGCTCATTGCTCAGCTCCCCATGCTGGCTGTTGCAGAGCAGCTATGTCTGTGCTGACCTTCTGCTCCTGGAAGTTATGCCAATGGACTTGCCCTGCTCCAATTTATCTGATGACCCTGCAATGCAGAGGACCAACAGGAGTCCTAGTGCAGACTGGGTGCAGCATAAGCAGCTGCAGGATTGGCTGTCCTATGATATATGCATCTTATATTGCCAAGTTTTCCTTTCAGCCTTATCAGCATGATGGATAGTTTAGCTATGGTGAAGTACAAGATAGTAATAACAATGGCCATGATTACTATTTTTCATATTTTCTTTAAGAGCAAGAAGCCATTACCAGGCTTCATACATGTCACTTTATTTATTAGCCACATTTAGTAATCTCTCCCATCTTTGCTTTATTAAAGTGAGGCACTATTAGGCTGTGTGCTGGGAGGAGAGCAGGGGCTCACAGGGCAGCCACCATGGGGAGACACCCACTTGCATCCACACCGAGCCCAGAGCTGCAGGCCTGCAAGTCACCAGCAGCTGACTTGCATTTTACATGCAGGCACATCCTGCTAGGTCAGACTTCAGTGTTGTTCCCTGTTTTGCAATGCTCCAGTTATAGGGAGAGGCTTTATGAGTGTTATTTATGCTCATACGTATCAGAGGAAGGAAAAGTAGCCTCAGCACAAAAAGATTCTGAATTAAAATAACATATTCAATAAAATAATAAAAGAAAATATCAAAGCTCCTCCCTACTCCACAGTGCTCATGCAGTCTGGGTGAACAGTTCTCACCAGATCACCAGAAATTCAAGTACCTGGGCTGCAGCAAGCAGCTCAAAGAGCAGCCAGTGATCTGACACTGTGGCTGCTCTGTAGTGCCACAGAGGGTAGTAAACAGAGTGATGCTCTCTGGATCACACAAGCAAATCCAGAAAGGCCCTTTGACAAGGTCACCTTGAGCTGCTTCGGGTCAGCAGGAGGTGTGTGGCTATGTGCAGAGTCACAGCTGCAGGCAAATGGATGGTAATGATCCCTGCAAGGCACAAAGACACGGATCACTACTCTGCAGAGAAGCAGCTACAGCCTTCCGAGTTGTCGAGGGAAAGGCCAGGCTCAGCTCACACCTCCGAGTGTGCTGAATGCCCTCAGCCAGGGAAACTCGGTACTGTCTTTATGGAACCTGACTACCATCACACAGAGGTCATTTAGCATCCTTCCAGGCTGCACAGGAGACCTTCTTCAGCTGTATGGAAGCAGAATTTACTCCCAGTTTAAAGCCTATTTGACATCTGAAGTAGCCACATTAGGACCATGGAGAATGCTCATAGTGCCTCTTCTCGGGAAGGCACTGTAACATGCAGGTTTTGTCCAGAAGGACCCGAGGTGGCTGGTCAATGAGAACGGCCAGGTAAGCTACCCAGGCTACCATTTGCCAGGACAGACAGACTCACAGCCCCAGTCCACGACCAAAGTAAACAAAAAGAGCCAGCAAGCTGGGCTTCAGAGCAATTACAAGCCCTGGGCAGGGACACTCTGTCTCATGTCTGAGCACAGACATTGACACAGAGGGAGAGCTGAAAAGGCTGAAACCCAGATCCAGCCTCATCCCACAGTGCTGACTCGACAGTGATGTGAGCCAGCCCCCTGCCTGCTTTGTGCTGTGGATGTATGGCTTCATGGGAAGCCTGGCTGGAAGGAGCAACAGGGCATCTGTCTCTTTCTGTCCTCACAGAGCCACTGAGCCACACTTTGCCCAGTCCTTGAAGCCTCCAGGGACTGAGACCCCCTCTGCATGACATGTCCTAGCTCTGCACCACCCTCCTGGTGAAATGCATCTCTGTGCACAATCTAACTATCCAAGCTGTAATTTGTGGCTATTGTCTCTTGCTAAGCCATCTGGCACTGCCAGAAGGAGTTTGGCTCTATTGCTTCTATAACTCTTTCAAAGAGCCACTGGCCATTTTTGGCTCACGTCTTTGCTTCCTCCTTGCCAGACTAAACAAGTCCTTCTCCCTTTCAGGCTATGGGCAGTAGGTCCTGGCTATGGTGCATGCCCTCCTGTGAGAGACTAAATCTTGTCTCTCTTGATGTGACTCAACAAAGAAAATCACCTTTGCTGCTTGCCCAGACAACAGCTGATGTGTATCGGGCACTGGATAACGACTCTCTGGAATGTGCATGGACAAGGTCATCTCTACCCATCAGCTACCCCAGCAAGGGAGGATGGTGCAAAGGACAATGAATTCACCACCTGGACACATAAAAACTGTATAAAAGATCTGAGCAACTACTGGCGCGGAAGAAGGGAAACTCCTGGGCAATGCCGCTCTGAAGGAAAACAAAGGAAATACCAGGAGAGAAAAGGACAGAGACATCACCATGCAGCCTGGAAGCAGACCAGCAGGAAGCCTCTCTCCGTGTCCTAAGTTCTGCCTGCTGCAACTCATGGAGCTGAAGAGGCTGCTCAGAGAAGGACTTGGACTTCAGGATCTCTCCCTCCCCTCCTCCAGCGGAGGACAGCACAGCCAGCAAGGATGACATCTCCTCCATGCTGAAAGGGCAGCACCCTTCCTCCACAGACCCAAACTGTCTTGGGGGTGTGGTAATAAAATTCCTTTCCACTTTTCTCTCCCTCTTCTCCCCATTTTTTTCCTCTCTCTCTGCCTTCTTCTGTTCCATACACTTTATTCTGTTAATAAACAGCCTCACTGTTGATATTTTGGCCTCACTTGTGCCTCTAATTTCATAATACAGGAACAGTCAAAAGAACTGAGCCTCTTTCCTTCTCTGGACTGCAACACCTCCCCAGACCCAATCCAGTTTTCCCACATCCTTCCTCAACTAGGAGAAATTTAAAAGGACATGGTTTCAGTTTTGGACTTAGCAGCACCAAGATGAGGAGCAGAACAAGTAGCCTCCCCTGCCACATTCCTCCTGATGTAGTCTAGGATATATTTTCCACTGCAAGCCCATATTTACCTGGGATCCCCCATAATCCTTTCATGCTCCTTTTCAGCAGGGCTCCTACTTCACTAGATTTTCTATTCAGCCGAAAGGTCCGAGTGATACCTCATGGAGTAGGATGTTAGGGGGGTGCCACTATCACCTACATAGTGCCTGGAAAGGATCATTTTTCTCAGCAAGCTAATTAGGTAATGTCAGTCTCTCACTGTGCAGCTTTTTTGCAGTCTCAGGCAGCACTTGAGCAACACTGGAGGAAAGAGGACCCCCACCCTGAAGGAACCTCACCAGGGCTGACCAAGGGCCAGCCTCATGCCAGCAGGAGCCTGGTGGCCCCAGTACCCTGGTGAAATGGGGACCCAGGTTGCCTTCCAGCCAAGGGCTTTAGCATGTGCCAGCACATCATCCCCAGCAGAGTGACAGCTGCTGGCTGATCAGCTGGAACAACAACCCAAAAAAGCCCAGGAGTCCCGCCTGGGGGAGTGAGGGAAACAGCCACAGGAGAGCTCCACAGAAACAGAGCTGAAAAAAGCTGCTGAACTGCCTTGCAGAGACTGCTGCACCTCAGCAAGTGTCATGCCACACTCTACTCATGGTGGGGGTGGGAGGAATGGGGAACCCTCTGTTGTGCCAGAGGTGGCAACTCACCTGCCACAGCATCTGGGTGACCTGTGAAGCAAAAAGCCAAGAATGCAGTCCAGAGCATTTAAAGATCACAGCTCCACTTAGAACCATGCTGGATTTCAGTACTTACACCCAAAAGGTGGGGGACACCTTTTCCTTTTTTCCTTTTTCCTTCCCCTTTTCTTTCCACAACTCTCCTCCCCTCCTATTCCCAAACCCTCAGCTCTCACTAGGAAAAACTAATTGCTGTGAACACACAGAAACATGCACATCCTCCCACTGCTCTGCAATGCAGGTGCCTGGTTGGAGCACCGTGGCCACTGCTAACTGTCCATCATCACACTGTGGCAAACCAGTTGAGGTCCAGTTCCCTTGCAAACAACACAGGCAGGACAGCAATCACCCCCACTGGCTGACAGTGCATGAGGACTGCCAGTGGGAAGGATAAGGAACTCTTTGGGCCTTGCAGACTTGCTCCACACAGCATGGCATGAGGCAGCGAGCATGGAGCAGTGGCTGTGGCTTTCCCCTAGAAGCATCACCAGCTGGCACCTCACTAGCTGGGGTGCTCCCCGCTGGGAACTGACGGAGGTCCTGGCCACCAGCAGTGCTGCAGCCCTGCCCAAGGTACAAAGCCACATAAGTGTGTGGCCCTGGAGCCTCCAGCAGCGTAGCAGAAGGACAGCAGGATTTCCTGAGGGCTGCTGTGCTTCTACAGCCATTGAGACTATCAGCTAGACCTGCAGGCAGCAGGCAGGAGATGGCTTTTTGGTGTGGAGCAGAGAGCAGCCCTTCTGCTTTGTTTCAGACATTAAAAGAGAAGTGATGAGAAAATTTACAGGCTCCAGTTGCTTCCTTCCCTGTGTGATGATTCCCTGCATGCTCTAGGAACAAGCAGCCTGCCCACACCCCTTTGGACTCTGGGTACAGTTGGGGAGAACTGTACCAAGGGGACATGGAGATACACAGTGGGAGGGGCGGGGGAGAGCCCTGCCAAGTGATGCATTGGAAGGTAGCCTCAGTGACCCAGGGGGAGTCATTCTGGCACTGCCCAGGCTGTGTGCCAGTCACAGTGCATTTGCTATGGGATGCAGGGAGTGGTTCACATGGAAAGCTTCTACGCTGCAACTGGATGATGTTCACACACCCCTACGGGGCAGCAGAAGGCACCAGGTAGCCTTGATCTGCAAATCTGTATGCCACCTACCTGTCATTTTTCGAGTTCAGTGGATGCACTGGGTAAAGGCTGTGGTGTTTAGTCATGCTCTCTCTGTCTTTTTCTTCAAATGGATGTAAAAAATCATACTCTGACTGCCTCATTCTCCACCTCCAGCCAACGTAACGATGGTATGTTTAAATGCCAGACGAAAAGCCTGCTGGATGCCCAACACTTCCAGAAGCACTGACAGCCTTTAGGGGGGAAGATAAGTTTACAATGTCACAGGAACTGAAAGTCAACTATTAGTTTTGCTTCTCTGGCCCTAGCTCTTACACCACACCTGTTAGTCCCAAGAGTCAGTGGGCTCAAAAGTCTGCTGTAAGGCAAATGTTTAATGCCTGCACCAAACTTCAGCTTGCTCACAGCTGAAGCCAGGCAGACAGCAGCCTGTGCACTGCCTGCAAGCAGAGCAGCAGAGGCTATGTTTCTAGTGGTGACAACACCAGTAAATGCAGGTTGGAAGGAGAGGCCAAGTGCCCAGAGCTGATCCAGGTCATCCATGTCTGACAACCACAAATTGGGATGAGAAAGTGTCTTTTCAAAACACTTTTAACACATTCACCTTTGAGAGCTTTCAGCAAAAAGACAAGGCAGGAATGTTAAAGGGTCAAACTCTGGGTCTTTCCTCAGGCAAACCCTCCTTGATTGACTGTGGGAAGGGAGAGAGCTGAGCACAACTGACAGAGGAGTCCCACTGCTAACACTGAAGCATACAGCCTCCTGGCACAGACCAATGACAACAGACAAAGCTCTTCCAAACACATCTCGCTCTCTGCCTGCTGCATGTTGCCAAAAACAACAGTGTGAGAGGTTGCTGATTCTCTACCACTTTCAGAGCCAGAACCTTCCTCAGGCAGCAGGACTAGCATGGTGGGATTTAGAACAGGTAAACGAACAGGCAAGGCTGAGAGTAGGCTGGGGGCTCAGTAGTCAACTAAATGCCAGCTGTGCAGAGCCCCTCCACAACACAGGATCTTCCAGAAATGAGGGATATAACCAGGGCCTCGCTGTGAGATGTGCTTTTACACACAGGTGTTAATGAAACCCAAACTCTGGTTGGTATATCCAGACATGGATAGGCAAAGGCATTTGCAGGGGCAGCTACAAGATGAAGATGTGAAGTCAATGACCTTTGCTGGAGTGTCTCCTAGACTTCAGTCAGTGCATCAGGCCAATTTTCTGAGCAGAGCTCTACTTGTGAGGGGAACAAGACAGGCCCACACACTCCAGCCAGCCTAGATGCTGGAAGTGCCTAAGCAAGGCACTGATTCAGCCCAACTACTCACATGAGCAAAGATTACTCACGTACAGGCTACAGGACCAATACTCCAGGGCCCCTATGACTCCCTGTCGACTCAGGATCTCGTCACTGCAATTACCACCACTCTCTTGCCTGACGCCACCACACAGCCCAGAAGTCAGGGCACTCAATCTTACTGGGGTTTATGGGTTTAGTCCTTAGCAAAGATGGGACAGCACATCACTCCCACTGCTGCCTCCGCAGTAGGAAGGGCTCAGAGAGTTAACATCAAGGTCAGGAGACTGACTGCATGTGAGACCAAAATCCCTTGTTTGTTCATCCCCCTCCAAAACTCTGCTAATCACACATTTCCTAACGGTCCTGAGCCAGCCAGCCATGCTTACAATCCAAAGCACAGTCACTAGCATAAGCCACACTTCTGCAGCCACTAACTCACCACACCCAAGCACACCTGTAGTCAGGTACTTTTCCTGGATTACATCACTTACCTCTTCCACACAGCCAGAAAGAGAATCAGTTCCTGAGGGACTGACCCACACTCTACCCCCTGCTTCCCTTCCCATGCAAATGGACTCAGTGCAAGTTGAGGTCTCCCATCTGTGAAAGCTGGCAAACTCTATGCAAAGTGGCAGAAAGCATGGTCACCTTGTGGCTTGCTCTCAGGCACAGCCAGGTGACTGAGTGACAACCCTCAGCTTAGCAAGCTTGCTGGCAGTAGAGGGACATTCCTGACCTGTCTTTCATGCCCCCTTTCATCAAGACAGTGTATGAGAAAGCTGAAATGATCTGAGCAGTCACCTCCATCCACCCTTCCTGGCTACAGGAATCCTCACAAGCAGCAGGGATGCCTCCCAGGATCCCAAATAAGTCTCACATAAAGGAGACCTCTAGGTGAGACCTCCTGGTAGTAACCCTATAGCTGCAAAGTCAGAACTATCAGACCTGTCACTTGCACCACCAAGCAAGAGGCAGGTTTTCATCTGAGGCAGGAGCAGTGAAATGTCACAAGTGACAAGGTGAAATGCTCAGTGTGTGGCACAGAGATGGTGATGTCTTATAGATGCCCTGCAACATGCTCTTACAGGCAGGGAGGAGGCAGGATCAGGGTGGATTTGGGTGGAAAAGAGTGGTGCATTCTCCCAGCAAATTAACATATTCTCCTCTATTCCATCCCAACACACACTGGCACAGCACCAGAGAACCCAGATGTGGAACAAACCTCTAGAGCAAAGATGAAGAGGCCATTTCATTTTGCTTGCAAGGAGTTAACAGAGATGTCTGGCATCACTCAGTGGAGAAATGGAAATGGGACTGATGTCAGAGGCCCAAACATCATCCTGAGCACACAGCCAGGCATCCATCTCCCAAAAGTCTCTCAGCCAACACATTTATTTTGCTGTGTGGCAGCACAGTACAGTCATATACATTATTACCAGCAGTTTCAGAGCCCTGAACACCTGAACAGAAATCAGACTAAGGAGACTGCTAAAACCAATACAAACCCTGTTGGATTTTAAAGGGACTTTCCATGTCTCTGTAAGGGTCTGAGAAATGTTTTCAGGCATTCTAGGCAGGGTGGGGATTCTCTTAAATTTGTACGATTCTTTAAGGAGAGGTTTTTGCTTCCAGTGCTGTCCCACTGGAATCCTAGTGGCATTTCTCCTGCTCAGATGGGGAAAGAAAATACTCTGCTCGTCCTGTCATGTGGTATCCCTCACCTCCTTTTCCTAAACCGTGAAATGGCAGAGCTCCAGGACCAACTCCACCTTCCAGCGCCAAAGGGAAAGCTAGTGCCGTAGCAGGCAAGGACAGTGCAGCCTGTAATGTGGAACAAGACACCAAAGAATAGACAGCCACAGTCAGAAAGGCAAATGTGCTGTGGTGAGCAGAACGGAGGGAGGGAGGGAGGGAGAGCACCCAGACCTCTCCCACAGGTTCAGGTCAGTACGTGGAATGCTGCATCCGGCTCAGGACAGCGATGACCAGCTTCCCCAGCTGGGACCCCTTCAGCCACAGCAGGAGTTCATAGAAGTTGATCTGCCACAGGCTCAGGGACTCTGTGAGTGAGATCTGGGCCCTCCTGTAAAGTGAGTGACTCTTGCTCCTCTGGTACCTAGGAGAAAGACAGTTGCATTAGATCCAGCAGGATGCAGCCCAGCAGGAAGGCCTGTCCTACATTTCCAGTACAATTGACCCTCCCTAGAGGAGGCGAACATCCCACATCTGGAGAATCACAAGCAATGGGGAACCCTGGGAGTAGGGATTGTCTCCAAGTGATGTTCCTGAGAAGCTGGGGACTGCCTTCCTAGCAGGAATCTGGCAGAAGAGACAGCCTGCTCCCCTGTAAGCCCAGCTCTCTTCCCACTGCATTTAGTGACCCAGGAACATAGCATCCTCTGCTTCTATGCCCAACTTCACTTCAGCTAACAAAGATTGGTGCACGCTCCTATAGTCTTTCCTGGCAGCACACTCATAATGGTCCAGCAATTCTGACACATTGATTCCAGGAAATGTAGTCCTCTACCTTTCTTCAGAAGCAGAGGTTAACTGGGCTTTGTGGTCCCTCATCAGCCAGAGAAATAACTGCTATTTCTTCTGCAAGGATGAGAAATCTCAGGCAAAAATGCCTTGACTCATAAGATTCACAGATGGAAATCTCTTGCATGACTCCTGCTCCTGGCTTTTAAACACCAACCTGATCTTCACAGTCAGCCCTAAATCAGGCTGCAGAAACTGGCAGCAGAGAAATGGCAGGTCTTTTCTACCCACAAATACGTTCCAGTGGTTATGCATGTAATAGGCAGGTAAGGACCTTTCCCTGTCTGAAGGGGCTAAACCCTAAGCCCTTACCATAAGACCTCCAACCCCACCCCTGGGCCTTAAGGGCCCTGAGTAGCCTGGCACATCCTCCCCCAGTCCTCTGCCCAGGATCTCAGTTATACTCTGGCCTGCATCTTCGGTCCCCACCTAAGTAATGCTCCCCAGCTCATGACCTGCTGTGAAGCCCCTTGATCTGGATCTTAATTCATAAAATGACCTCTTGGCTTGTCCTCAGCTATGTGTTATCACCATGCACCTGCCTGACAAGCACTAGGCCTGGACCTGATCTGCAGACTGACTTTCTGGTTTGACCTTGGACCTCTTCTGTCACCATGATGTTGCATCACAATACAGGCTTTTGGCTGGACTTGACCACCATCTGTGTGTCTGTCTTGCTCACCTTGCTCAGATGCTGTGAGACCGGGCCCTGACTGTCTTGCTGGCCCCAGGGTCCTCCCTGACTCCTGGCCCCCAGGGACAGACTGCCCCTGCTGCTCCATGTCTGGCCTCTGGTGCCTGGAGAAGAAACTCACGTGGAAACAGCTCTGATGCAGCAGCGAGACATGTTGAGGAAGGAGCTGGCACTGGCCCGTGTGCGCAGGGCTGCCTCGATCCCCCTCAACAAGTCATTGGTCTTCAGCAGCAGCAGCATCTGGCGGGGGACGTTGTTGAGGAGCTGGGTGATCTGGGGCAGGTAAGCAGCAGCGTTGGAACGGATCTCCACATCCTGAGGCCAGCCAGGTCATGTCAGAGAGAAAGGAGAGAGAAACTGAGAGTCCATGCATGGCAAACCCAGGTAGGGATGCAGCTGAGATCTGGCAGGGGTAGATGGTGTTATTCCAGACCATGACGCTAGACCAGAACCTAAAGAGCATTTTGTCCTGCTTTCCAGCAGACACCTAGCTGTCCCAAGCACTTACAGCACAGTCACAGATCACATTTTCCATATTCCCACCTGCCCCTCAGTGAGATAAGGACTTGTCCTCTAACTGGCAGGATTCATAGTCTCTCAGGAGACCAGGGCACTTGCTGCTATCTCAGTTCTTGGCTCCAGGCATCCCTGCAGCAGCCATGTCTCATTACTGCCCTTGCAGCGTTCTGACTGAGTCTCACCTCATCAGCCCCAAAGCTGGCAAAGCTGCATGTAGCACAGGACTGCTCAGGAAGGTGAAGGCATGCTGCAGAGACAACCAGGTTGCTCTTTGTCTTGTTGTTCCATGCAACTAATAGCTTTTTGCTATACTTACAAAGGCTGTTTCCAAGGCCTAGTTTAGTCCTCTGTCCTCCACACAACACAGAAGAGGTGAGAAACATCATGCAGTTATATGCCACATTAACCCAAAAGATTGAAAACTGTCATCTGTCAGATGATGGGTATATCCAGGCCTATATCCTGTCTGGCAGAAGCCAGTAGTAGGCACTTGAGGAAAGAGTGCAAGATCAAGGCAGACACAGGGTGATCCTTCATATTCCTTGGCTGCCCAGCTTCCAATAAATACACTATCCCACAGTATGATCCCAGTGGTAATAGCCTGAGCCACTTAAGACAAGCTCCCCTGCAAACATGAGCCACCACAGCATGCAAGACAGTCAACCCCCACTCTCCTGTCTCCTTTTAGATCTGAGAGTTCTCTCACAATCTTAGTAAACACAGCACAGTGTGGTGTGGAGCCAATCTCATACACATACCATGTTCCTGCCTCTCCCTACAGAGCCATGACACGAATCAGCAAATCAAAGTAGAAGTCCCTTGAACACCTGAGATCTCCAGAATCCATCAGAACACATGCAGAGAACAGCAAATGGCTTCTTACAAGATGGAGGCTCTTTTGTGGGAAAGGACAGCTCTAAAATCTTCTCTCTGGAATGAGGGACAGCTGACCTCCACTTCATGATATTGGATCCCACATTCACTCTTTGTGAACTTCAGACTTACAAAGTAACAGTTCTGTGCAAATCGAGCGTGCAGGTCACAGTGTCAAAGATGTCAGCTCAGACATCACCACAGTTGCTTGGCTGCTGACAAATAAATGTTTGTATCCTCCTGCCTCCATCACTGAAGAGATACACAAAGCTTCAGCAAAAAGATGCTTAGCTCTCCTAAACAGTAAATGTTTTGTTCTATTATCTGGTGGCAGAAAATTCCTCCCGATTATCCCTTATCCATTATCCCACCCAGTATCACTGCAGAGCCTACTTATTTTCCACACACAGGTTTTATTTGCTATTTATTTTCCTTTTATTTTTAGCTCCAACTGCTTGCCCACATCACAAAACAACCACATGACCTGTCATCAGAACTGTCATTTTCTGTCAAGGGCGAAGGCTGTGTGCAGAGGAAGAAATGAGCTATGCCACAGGACCTGAGAAAAGCCCCTTGGCTGCAGTCACAGAGGCTGCTGCAGGATGCAAGCAAAACATAATCATAAAATCAGATGAGATGAGGCCAGCAGCCACCCTGAGCAGTCAGCTGCCTGGCCCTGGCTTAAGATGGGCACAGCTACACCTATGGCAATCCTCACACATTTGCCCTGCTCCTAAAACACTGCAGTGCTGTGACTCAAAGGCTCCCCTCTCCTCATCTGCACCAGTGTTTCTCTGGCCTTGCTGTTAGAACTGTTTTTTCTCAGGTTAACCCCAACCTCCTTTGCTGAATTTAAAACTCATTACTTCTGGTCCTGTTTCCAGCAGCCCTCAACAGATTTGAAAATCACTACCCCAACTCTTCTCGACCTGTGCTCTTCTGGGTATTTTCTGCCCTAACCTGCTCAGGCTTACCTTATGGGCTGCACCTGTTTGACCACTAGTCCTTGTAGCTTCCTACTGGACTTGCCCCAGTGTCATGGAAACTTTCTTGAGTTGCAGTGGCCCAGTCTGGGGACAGCACTAGAGCGATGATTTTATTCCAGGAGGGTTGCTCCCTTGTCTCACAGGCTACTCTCACGTCGCCACATCCTCACGCACATTCTCAGGAGCTCTGTGCCGATGGTAGCTGCCTACACAGCACTTGGCTCCTGCAGCTGATACAATCTTTCAAATTCACCTTTAAACTAAGGGCAAGCAGCAGCTCATTTCCTAATGCCACAGCAAATCTGCTCATCTCCCCATTATCTGCCACAGGATTATCCAGTTTCAGCCTTAATTGTGTCATGTAGGCAAAGACAACAAATTTTGCTCCACAGACACGATTCAAGTCAGTGACAAAGTTCATTAGCCCACACAAGGCACCATGCAGTTGCACCTCTGGCATAACCTTCACCAGCCACTTCAGGATAAGCATTTCGTATCAGCTCAGGCTCAACACCGGCCTTGTAGTACTGGAACCAGCTCTGTGTTGATTTCCTTTGGTGCCTCTGAATTTTTTTCTGGAGCTACAGCACAAGAACTCACCAGATCAAGCACAGATCTGCTAGACAGTCACTCTATTATTTCTGATCTGCAGAAAATTAACTCATGTAAGAAGCAATCAAATTACTGGGCGGGGGGTCCATTACCCAAGGTATCCGACCTGCTCATTGCTATGGATAATGGCAAGCCAGTGCAGCAAATGCTGCCACATCCATCAAAATCAAATGCCAACCCAAAGGAATTTCCAGAAGAGAACTTCACAGGACAATATTCTAATACTACCTAAATGAATTTCATCCTTTCCACTACAAATTCAGGCAGATAAAACCAAACCATAGGATACAAGATGTTTCTGCCCTAGTCCATTGCCTGAAATCACATCACTACATCTGCATCTAAGAACAGCACAGCTGCCAGTGGCTCTGACTACCCTGAAGGCGGTGTTCAAGTGTCAGGAGTGTGAGAGGACTTCAGAAGGATCCAGCACGTGTGGATAGGAAAGGGTGAAGAATGTAAGTGGCAATTTCCTAGATTTGTAGTGATTGAGTTGACAGGATCTGCAGTTAAGCAACCTTGACTCCAAGTTAATAGAGTTTCTGATTGGGTGGTAATTTCCAAGGGGTTTTAGGAGTTTGTATCAGTGCTGATAGTCATTTGCATGAATAGTGATAATGCATTACCCTTCTCATGTCTTCCCACTATGCCTTTATGTCTCCTCTACCTTAACCTATCCTCTTTGATGGTTCCCTGCACAGCTGCATTCAACACTTTCTTAAGGAAAAGGCTGCCTACAATTGTCAGAACTGGTGAACACTTACTCATGAAAATATTATACAAAATTCAAGCAGCCCACAAGAAGTGTATCTGGGAAATGAAGTTCAGCCACTACATAACACATTGTAGGAGCAGTCCTGGCTTTTTCCAGCTCAGCTATCAATACAAAATTTGCTACAGAGCTGCCAGGGGTTGCCCAGCATCGCTGCAACATCAGGTGGTGACAACCACGAAAGGCACCTGAAGAGAAGAAAGGGCAAGGACAGGAAAGGACACAGAGGACCCACCTCTCTGGCTGAGACTGGTGACCGGTCAATGCCCCTGTTGACAGACTCCCAGGACCTGGCAGTCAGCATGCAGGCAAAGAGAGGGTACAAATCCCCTGCCCCAAGCCGCCGGCTGTACTTCTGCACCCTCTTCATGTCAGCCTTGATGAGGGCCTGCCAAAGGCGGCAGTAGTCCATGCGGAATGACTCGCTCAGCACCTAGGGAGAGAGACATGGGCCCCAGAACTCCATGGAGGACAGGGATCTAGGGGGGGAAGCCTTGTGCCCCCTAGCTTGCCCTGTCTTCCACTTCAGAGCTTGGAGGGCAATGAAATTAATAGGAAAAATATATTTGTATGGGCTTAGCAGGGCAAGGCTGCAGCTGGATATGCTCTTTCAGCCTGACATCCACAAGCAGCCTCACAAAGCCCTGAAAGCTCCCCGCAGCTACGTACCTGGTAGAGCCCATGGTCCAGGAGGATAATGTGGGCCTTGCCGGAGGCTGGGCACTTCCTCACTAGCACATTGCCTGGGTGTGGGTCACAGTGCACAAAGCCATTCACAAAGATCATTTCGCTGTAGAGTTTCCCCAGGTTTCGAGAGATCTGTGAGCAGACAGGAGATGGTCACACGCTGCCACTCACAGCAGGGTGCCTGCCAGGGAGGGAGGCAGCCCCTTGCATGTCAAAACTGCAGTAAGCGAGGGTCTGGTACGTGCCAATGTCCCCACACAAAGCTCTTGCAGCTCTTCAGACTGACAAACACACAGGGTGGCTGCTGGCATCTACTACAGAGTGATTCAGGACATTCAGGGAAAAATCTTTGCCAGGGTATCATGAAGGTGTTTGTGGGGTTAAGAGTTATATAGAGACACTTGCCTAGCATAAAAGTGAGAAAATACCTGTGGGTAGGAACAAAGTTTCTGGTAAAAAGGAGGGAAATGAAAGAGCAGGTAGGGCAGACAGACACTCACACAGAAGGCATGGAAAGAGTTCCCTCTTCCCTCCCCCCATGACACAGTTCCCCACTTTCCCCCTTACTTTCCTCAGACCCATGTTAACCTGTGAACACAAAGCAGCACAGAAACACTGTTTGAATTATTCTGTCACTGCTATGTCCCTCCATGCTGCTGCTCCTTATCACCAACAGATGTTAGTGAAGTTAAAAATCTCCCAGGACCAAGCAAATATTCCCAGGGCCTGGCATCAATCCCTCACCATGCACTAACACAGGAGCCTTGCCCTGACATCCCACTGCCAGCCCTCCCTGCCATCAGAGAGCAGCACAGTGCTCCACAATGGAGTGCTGAACAAGCAATTAAAAGACAATCATTATAAATGATTCCAAGCATGTCCCCAGACACATAATGGAAGCAGCAAACAGGCAGCTGTCCCCATCAGCAGAGGTGGTAGAAGGGGTAACAGGAGTACTAATGACAGCTTGTCCTACAGAAAACCAGACAGTTGGGGAAGGGTTTGCTTTAACCACCTCTGCAGCATGGACACTTCTGAGAAAAGCATGTTATAAATAGTGTCCAAGTAATTACAACTGAGGAGAAAGAATGGAAACCCTTCCTACAGCAACAAGAATGACTGTAGGACCGGTGGGACAGAGGGTTGTCCCAAGGGTTGTCTCAAGTGGGACCTGAAGCCATTGCTGAAATCACAGAGAATGCTGCCCCCTATGCTGGCTCACAGCTCCCCTAGTAACAGCTGTCACTGTAACGGTGACTGAGAGGAACGAGGTTTCCTTTCTGAATCATCAGCAGAGATCACTGGTGTGACCTTTATAGATCTCCCAGATCAACGAGTACTAATTGCACAGGACCAAAGCACCAGGAGCTGTGACCTCCGGAAGAGCTGAGCACTTGCTGGCAGCCCAAGGACATGCCAGATAGTCTGGTTTAAGCCAGTCATCCATTCACACAGCCTCCCAAGGACCTGTACACCAGGAGGAATGGATTTGGACATCATGACTGATCACTGGCATCCATCATGACACCTGTGTGCACACTGAGCAAACCCCATTTTGCCCTCCCTGTCTCAGCTGTTTGCCTTACAGAGACCTGGAACAGTACAGAATTATTGAAGGTGAGAACTTGGAGACAGTCTGAGGAACTATATGCTGCCTCATACCCACTAAATAAAAGTCCAGACAAGGTCTGTAGATGTGTTGGCTGGTTATGGATAAAGCCTGGAAAGCTATTAATTTGGGACACTGGAATGTGGGCTTCTCAAAGACAGCAGGCTCTCCTTGTGTGCTGTGGTGAGGGCATAGGTTGGGAATATCAAGCAGTGGAACAAGCTGCCCAGAGAGGCTGTGGAATCTACATCACTGGAAGTTTTGAAGACCAGTGCTGATAACACCCTGAGTAAACTGGTCTGATATCATAGTTGATCCTGCCTTAAAAAGAAGTTTGACAGGACACCTTCCGAGGTCCCCTCCAATCTCAAATATCCTAGGACCCTACAAAAACACCTCTCACCAAGTCATCCACGCCATACTCATAACAGCATTTTATGGTATGGCTGTAGGTTCCAGGTGCAGAGATCTCCCCTCCTGAGTCACCACCAGCAGAGAGGTGACTAAACAGACCTATAGTCTTAGCCTTTTGCATCCCATGACGCAACACAAAAGCAGCTCAGGACTCATCTCACCATGAAAACAGAGGGATCACAGACTTGTTCAGACCCTCAGGGTGGATCATGAGTGCAAGACAATCTTCCCTGTAAGATCCCCATCCTCTATCCCTTCTCAGCTGTACCTATATTTACCTCTTCCCCAGCATGCAACCTTGAGCATCTGCAGTAGTTAACTCACCCAAACCAGACCCGCCTGGTGGATGTGGGGAGGCCTGTGGATGTAGTCTACCTGGACCTCAGCAAGGCCTTTGACACCGTTCCCCATAGCAAACTCCTGGCCAAGCTGTCAGCCCATGGCTTGGATGGGAGCACACTGCGATGGGTTAGGAACTGGCTGGAGGGCCGAGCCCAGAGAGTGGTGGTGAATGGTGCCACATCCAGCTGGCAGCCAGTCACCAGTGGTGTGCCCCAGGGATCAGTGCTGGGCCCCATGCTCTTTAACATCTTTATTGATGATCTGGACGAGGGCATCGAGTCCATCATCAGTAAATTTGCTGACGACACCAAGCTGGGGGCAGGAGTTGATCTGCTGGAGGGTAGAGAGGCTCTGCAGAGGGACCTCGACAGGCTGGGCAGATGGGCAGAGTCCAACGGCATGAGATTTAACACATCCAAGTGCCGGGTTCTGCACATTGGCCACAGCAACCCCATGCAGAGCTACAGGCTGGGGTCAGAGTGGCTGGAGAGCAGTCAGGCTGAGAGGGACCTGGGGGTGCTGGTCGACGGTAGACTGAACATGAGCCTGCAGTGTGCCCAGGCAGCTAAGAGGGCCAATGGCATCCTGGCCTGCATCAGGAACAGTGTGGCCAGCAGGAGCAGGGAGGTCATTCTGCCCCTGTACACTGCACTGGTTAGGCCGCACCTCGAGTACTGTGTCCAGTTCTGGGCCCCTCAGTTTAGGAAGGAGGCTGACTTGCTGGAACGAGTCCAGAGAAGAGCAACAAAGTTGGTGAGGGGTTTGGAACACAAGCCCTACGAGGAGAGGCTGAGGGAGCTGGGGTTGCTTAGCCTGGAGAAGAGGAGACTCAGGGGTGACCTTATTACTCTCTACAACTACCTGAAGGGAGGTTGTAGACAGTCGGATGTTGGTCTCTTCTCCCAGGCAGCCAGTACCAGAACAAGAGGACACAGTCTCAGGCTGCGCCAGGGGAGGTTCAGGCTGGATGTTAGAAAAAAGTTCTATACAGAAAGAGTGATTGCCCATTGGAATGGGCTGCCTGGGGAGGTGGTGGAGTCGCCATCACTGGAGGTTTTTAGGAGAAGACTTGACAGGGTGCTTGGTGCTGTGGGTTAGTTGCTTGGGCGGTGTTGGATTGGTTGATGGGTTGGACGCGATGATCTTGAAGGTCTCTTCCAACCTGGTTTATTCTATGTATTCTATGTATTCTATGTATTCAATGCAGTCTGTATAACTGAGTGAGCATACAGAAGACATGTGACAGGGATTTATGATATAAACACAGAAACAGGCTTTACTTTTGAACAAATAAATAAATAAAAGCACAGGGTAAGAGCTGTGCTGCAGAGTAAAATATTTTCCCTCACTTTTGTATGTTGAATTACCTCCAAAATATGATAAAAATTAAATGACTACAGAAGGCACCAACACTGGTGAATGCTAAACAAACAAAAGCAACAAAAAAAGGAGAAAGGTTAAAGGCTGTATTTCTAGGGCTGAGTGTAAGATGTGAATAGTGACCTATCATTACAATTCAGACCAAAAAAAAGAGTTCATGTTTCTAGAGAAAAAGTTTAGGAAAAACAGCAGGACACCATTAATTCTCCAGTACTGTGCCACATCACCACAAGCCTGCATATGCAGAATTCACTTTGGAAGAGTGCAGTTAGGAAAAATGAGAAAACAAACAAGTGAAAACCTCTGCTCAGGAGGAATTCAGCATGCATTTAGGCTGTGTTAAGACCTTGGGGTGAAGGTGCTCCACAAATTAGACAAAAGGTTGCAGAGCTTTACAGAAGCAAAGACCAAAATAAACACACAGGCATTTTGTTATGACATGGAGAGGTCATCATTCCTTTCTCTGTTTAGCATCCAACACCACAAGGTCTTTGTCATTACCAGGGTCCCCCAGCACTGTTCTGCTGCACACTGTAAAACAATGATAATCACCCTTGGAATCCCGCATTCATTTCCAGACACCTCATTAGCAGAGAGACGCAGACTACAGAGAGTGAGTTCAGAGAAAGCATTAAATGACCAAGCTGCAGGAGGAATTTACTTGGGGAAAATATTAAAAGTTTGGAAAAAATATTAAAATATTAAAGATTAAGATTCCAAAGTTGGCTATGGAATGGCAGAGGACAGGCAGTCTACCAATACTAGAAGACTCGAGCAGCAAGGAAACAGAAGCACTTGTAGCACTGGATGTGCTACAAGAAATACAACTAGGCAGATGGGGGTGTAATCAAGAATGGCATGATTTATCCATAACACACAAGAAGAAGAACCATGCTAGTCAGTAAGCAGACCTGAGCTGGATCCATCAGAATAACACCACGCACTGCCTCTTGCTAGAGGCACATCCTTGCCTATTGGTGTGTTGCTGCCTAAAAGGAGTCATTGCAGATAGCAATCTGCCTTTGCTACACTATGTGACAGGACCATGACACTGTGTCAGGCAAATCACACATTTTCAGCTCAACCTTTTCATTTTGAAAAAAGGGTAGCTGAAGAGTAAGTAGATTGCAGATGACAAAATGGAGAGTCAGCAACCTGGGCCAAACAACGGAGTGCCAGATACATGTATGACAGCCAGATTTGGAGTAACTCTTCACCAAACTAAGCACACAAAGTTCATTTTATGTACTCAGTATGGCACACCATGGTCACAAACCATACCCTGTGAGTTGTGAGTTACAAGCAGATACAGAATAAGAATGTAATGCAGACATCACAGATTGTGACTGTGAAGCATCACAGCTGGTCAACTTCATTGGAAGTAAGAAAGACAGAAAGCATGACTGTGAAGACCCTTCCAAAATTTCACTCTCTAGATGGTGAAAACCTTTCTCCTAAATACCAGCCTAATCTTAATGATGTCCAGTTCAAATTATTTCCTTAGCTAACATAGCCCTAGAGCTTAACTAGCTCCTTTCCTCTCCAGCATTTACAACTCCAGTGTGTTTACCAGTAAGATAACAATCATCACAGACAGAGCATAAAAACTGCCCCTTTTCTACAGGATCCTCATTTATCTGCTATGTCCTAGGAGTCAACCTGCTTTTTCCCCAGTCACACTGCACTGGAAACACACACTTGCCTTGTGATTGACTAATATCCCAAAGCTAATTCTAGTATGTCACTTCCCTCTGATAAACACCCAGCATATTTCAGAAATCCTTCTTATTAGTTCCTAAGTGCAAGTCTTTGCTCATTTTTATCCCTTTCTATCACTTCAGTCCCCAAAGCCACCAAGTGCTATTGCGACTCTGGTCCTCCTCTACAATGACATAACCTCCCAATTTTGTGTCATCAACAACCTCCTTCACACAGTTCTGTTCATGTTGAGGTCATCACTGAATCTATTAAATAAGATCAGTTTGCAGAGCAAACCTCACAGAACTCCACCACAGTAATTTTTCTCCATCACTGCCTCTCTCAGTTTCTTAACTACTTTGCAGTTTCCTTACTAATCCCCACCTCTTCTAGTTAACTGATTCATACCCAGAGTACCAAGTATTTTACCAAGTACACCTACTGCATTTCTGTCATGTAATTCAGAGGATCCCAAGCTGTGGTACAGGGAGTAGCAGTGACCTATTTCTTGCATGCATACCCAGATGCAAACTGTTGCTGCCTTCAGTTTTGAAAGCCTAGACAACCTGTTACCCTCCCATGATCCACTAGGAGCTACTTTGGATGAAACCATATTATAAGTCCCTTGCATACAGCCCCATAGCAGCAAACCTCTGGACGCACACTAGCCGCTGTATGCAACTCTCCTCTCAGCACGCCCAGCTTACAGATCAACCTGACAACAAAGTACTGGAAAGTCCATCATAAATTAGTATCTTACAAACTCCAATATGCAGTAGGTAGCAAGAAACCTCTCAGGAAGAATGTGTGCAAATTTGAGGTTATGAATGCAGTAAAACAAAAAATGGCACAAGTATCACGTTCACAGATAGCTGCAACGTGAAAAACCAACCTGGGTTATCCAGGGCAAGTCACTGATACTTTCCTGGCCTTGTGAGCAAGCTGGCCCTGGCTTCATGCCTCTGGCTGACATGAAGAAGGCAAAGAAAAAAATCCTGTGACATGGTCCTGTAGACCTGATCTCACCGCCTGCCCCTGATAAGTCTCAGATGAAACTGCCAGATAGTGCCTCATACTTTCCTATCCCACCTCCATCTGTGACTGTCTCTTTAGATAAGGAACAGATACTAGTCTCTGACCTTAATTTGGCTTTAATATTTGCCAATTATTTTAAGAGATGGCGACACTAACTTCTATTGATCTCATTAAAAGTAAAGGTCGTTGTGCAGCTCATTTCTCAGGGCTCAATATTACCTCCTCAGGCCAAAATAATACCATTGATTTTGGAACCTTAATCGAAGGTTAATTGGATTGAAGAGTGTATTGGGTTTTTGCTTTCTTTCATTGTTGTTATTACAGCCTTCATCCAAGAGTTTGCTTAATCCTGCCAGGGCAATCCTGCCCAATTAAAATGGTGTCAAATTAGCAATGGGTGTGGATAGAAAACAGCCACAATTTGGAGCCTGCTCTGTGTCTCTGCTCTGAAATGGCTCCTGTTCACAGCACATTAGGATGGCCACACACAAGAGATCCGATTTCACAATCTGCCTTCTGTGATCCAGTTCTGAGGATCAAAACCCAGTGTTCTCTAATGCAGTGCTATCTCTATGCACTGATCTACCACCATAGCAAGGTGATGTCTGGACACACATGATGTCATTAAGCTACAGGAATAGTTTTTAGAACTCCTGGAGTGTACTAACAGCATATGCCACACTCCCTGTTGGGGACTGAGGAAATTATTTTCCTGCTCAATGCCCCATCTTCCATGGCATTTAAGTGGGGAACAATATTTAGACTCATCTGCTGAGGGAACTGAGGGATTAACTTGGTAAGTTTCTACAGATTCTCAAAAGCACACAGGTAGAGAAGACCAGTCATTTATTTAATTGCTTCTTGTACCTCTCTCGAATGTGAAATAGCCATGGGGATCATTTTCCTTTGGTTTTAAATGTAGTTCTGTTTCCTTGGATTTAATATAAACCTTGTTTCCAAGATTCAAGCAATGGACTGACGCTGATGCTTCAGACTGACTTTCAGCAAGGAACAGGTTCGTATGCAATTTAACTCTTTTTACCTGGAATCTTTGCACAGTTCAGAAGCTGGAAATGCTGGAGGTCATCTTTGCTTACCAGCACCTTGTAAATTTTCATCAAGCTTCAGACAAGAGGAAATGTTGGAGGATATGCAAGGAAACCTCTCCCCAGACTAAATCAGTAGGTGCAAAGAGCAAGAAAAGCCTTTTTGCCCAGAAACAGTGTTCTTCTCTGTGCTCCGTTTCAACTAACACTTGAGTGTTATACGCACAAATACTTGAGACATGAGAGGTTTCCACACTTGTCCTGACAAAGGAATCCCACCCTGGGAAATCCCACTTAAATTTCAACAGCTACAAGGCAGCAGCTCCTGCCTCTTGGCAGAAGAGTAAATCCCACACTGAAAGTGTATTTCAAGTTGCAAAGCTGTCAACCATGAGAAGGTAGCTTGGCTCTTTATTGAGCCTTATAAGAGATACCATTCCAGTGCAGAACCCATTTAGTAACAGAAGGAAGCAAAAAGCCACAGAAGGATGGGGTGACAGATGGCAGTAATTGCACACAATAGCTCATCTTAAGTACCTTAGCTGTTTGCTTTCACTTCTCAGCTGGACAAAACACTTTTCCTGTGTTCTGAATCATCCACAGCTCATCACCAGGCTCTTAGTGAGCTGAAGTAGATGGCATTGTTTCCTTTCCCTGACTTAAGTCCAAGCCAGGATGATAATGGGGGACTCCGCACTTGGCTAACTAAGCTGGCTGGTTAGCTGGAGGACATGGCATGAGTGCATCTGGTAAGCTCCACAGCTCTCACAGCCTGCTGACCCAGCAGCCTCTCTAGAGGCAAGCAGAGCATCCACAAAGAGGGACAGTGAGGACCCAAGCAGTGGATCAGAGATAATGATACAATTTGTACACAGACAAGGTCTCTCAAAGTAAACCAGGTAAGATCAGAATGGGTGCAAAACAAGCCATTTGTGATCCTCTTCCAAAGTCCATGCTCTACATAGCCTTGCTGTCCTTCCTCCCTCCTGCATACAGTATGCTATAAACACCTTGAGATGTCAGTCTGGTTTCCCTCCCCTTTCTACCCACCTCTGCCAAATGTACTGTAAAAGCTCTTGTGTCTTAAAACAGGAACAGCCTAGGTTCTACATGTCCCCCTTAACCCTGCCACAGCCCGGTCTTCCCTCAAAACTCATGCCAGCTCATTTCCTGCTAACGCTGCTCTCCAGGCTTCCCTCCCACTGTCAATATCTTAGCTGCATGCTCATCCTCAGCTGCGCTTGCACATGAATAAGTAACTGTTCCACAGGCAGATATTTCAGTGTTTGCACTTGTCTTTAGAAATCAAAGCCTTCTCTGATTAAATGCCATTACAATCCAGCGCTTGCATGGATCCAGAGAGATTAATGTGCTTTTGGGCAGCTTTAATGATAATCCTGCTACAGACGGTATTAAGTAAATGTCAGTAACCTGGTTTGAAGGAAGCTTTCACCTCAGGGATCCTTTCCATTTAGAGGAGGGAGGCTCAGCTTGCTTTTCAAGGCTGCATTGTCAGACAAGAGAAATCCTGCTTAGTAAAAACTCTTCTTCTTCCACCCAGTAAAACAAAATGGAGTATGATGACAGAGGGGTCAACAGATAAACAGATTGAGGTGATTCATAGGGAGCTAATGCATCCCTTGAAAGCCAGAATCTTATAAGCCATGTCATAGTTTTGAAGCCCCTCCTTATGGTCCTTTCAGTGTTTGATGCCTTTTGCTCACTTCACCACCATGTTATGCAGTTCTTTACCTGAAATATTAACAGCAGCAACTGAAAATGGACCTTGGTCATATTTGTCCCCACCTGCTGCACCTTGCCAGAGGGTAGATCTGTGATGTGCACTGCTCCTGCCTCATTTTACTGTGCCCATAACAACAGACCTTATTCCCCATCACATGATTCTGACAGGCTTGGTATTCCCTCCTTCCTACTGTTGCTTTATCGGTAATCAGTAGAAATTAATCATTAAAATTCGGGTGTGAAGAGAGCAAAGGAAGAATGAACAGCTCAATGCAGGCACTGACAGTGTTGGCAGAAACTCAGTCCTACCACTGAGCTGAGTAACATCCTATACGTGACAGATTGCCAGAACTTCTGAAGCTTCATCTTTGCAGTAGAAGCCTGCTGCCAATCTTTTTTAAGTTCCATCTTAGCCATCGTTTAGAGACCAGCTCGGAATCAGCAAAATATGTGGTTTCATTGTTGCACAGAACCTATTGTGCCAAAAGGTCACCAAAATTACCTTCTCAAAGGCATGAATGGTCAAAAAAAGGAGATGAATTTTCACCCCAAATCTCTCATACTAGAAGAAAAAGCCTCTGCAAGCTAGAAGAACTGAAATTAGCTGCTTTTCTACTTTATTTTGGCACATATTGGCAGAAAACGTCCCACTGAAAGGCTGAAGTCACCAAATTCTCCACCATGACTGGTTGGGGAAAGCTACAGAAGGTTGCAAAGAATGTTCTTCCCCAGGCTTCTCCAGATAACTTTGCCATTTAAGAAAATCCAAAGTAGAAGCCAAAGCCTCAGGAAGCTACACTATCCTAGCTACCTCAACCTTAGAATGAATCTGCTGTTAAAGTACTGTGAGGAAGTGCAGCTCAAAACAGTCAACTGTTGTATCCGAGTGCAGTGGGCTAGACCTGACCTGTCTTTATAGTAGAAAAAAGGCTAGGATTAACTCAAATTAACAACTTTGTCACTTCTGACCAGTAGACTTCTCCAGCTGAATGGAGCTGACTGTACATTCTGCCATGGACAAGGCCTTCTTAAATCTCTATTGATAGCAAATTCCATGAGCTGCCATGTTCTCAACAGTCACACTATGGTGTTCTTGGTAGACCAGGTGCATCCAGGTACCTACCTTGGTAAACACAAAGAAAGATCATCAGCACAAAACAGAGAAGGAATTGTTTCTACCTCTGATCAGCTGACAATTACCTCTGGATTGCCCCGATGAGAGGGAAGAGGAGAAACAGTGATATAAATGCTCCAAATTCTTCTTGATGGAGACATGAGAGACCATGCTATCTATGGGTAACCTTCTATTAATCTAAGAAGTCCCTTAAATGAAAATGGACCACCTATCTTGCAGAGAATAAAGTGTCATTCAGTATTGACCTTGGCTTGTTCATCACAGTTACAATGGAAAACTGTTTCAGAATCTACTTTAACCTTAACTTTTCTCTCCTGTGTTTCAGTGGAGAAACACGTGAGAAGATGGCTGCCTTTCTACCTGCAGAGGTTACCAGAAAATCTCTCACTGAGTTCTGCAAGGTGCAAGAGCAGAGAAAAACGTGAAGAGAAACAAGCAAAGAAAGAGGCAGGTTACCCAATCCTCCACCTCTGTTTTTGCTGAGTTCTTTAGGCAGAGAAAAAGGCACCTCCTGACACAGGGAGGCAGCTGAGAAAATACAGTTAACCCTTTGGGGGCGCACCAAACTCAACCTCAAATTTCCCCATCTCTTGAGAGGTCTTTGGCATGTCTCTAACTGATGGCACATGAACTTTGCCATGGATAGAAAGGGGGCAGAGGAAGAGCAGAGAGAGAGGAACTTTCATATTTCAGAGGTAAGTGGATGGACAGACTACCTACAGTTGATTTTATGCCGCAGCTCTTGGATGACCAGGCAACCAAGTGCATCTTTGAAGCTCATTCACAGGGCACAAGGGAAGCAGCACTCACTGAGGGAAACACTCACTGACTGAGAGTTGTGGCTTGACACACTGTCCAGTGGCTGAAAACCCTTTCCCCTGACATCTTCCCAATCCTTCTGGGATGTAATGCCTTCTTTTCCTCAAGAATCCTTCAGCCACAGAGAATCCAAAGTGCTCTTCTACCTTCATGCCTCACACACAATCTCATTCACTGGAGGGATGAAGTCTGTTTAATGAAGGACTGCAAAACTACACAGCAATGTAGGACCAGGAAGCAATGAAGAAAACCACTGCATCCAAAAGAAAAAATGAGGCTTTGGAAAACAGAAGAAAACAATCCATGTCAGAGCATTATACCATGGCTAAGGGCTCCAGCACTCTAATAAATGATCATGTAAAACCCATATCTCCTGCATAAGGTGATAGATGCATTTGTCCAGAAGAAAGTAAATGCAGAAGAAAGAGGGATGGAAGAGAGACAAAATGAACCAGAAGCTGAAGCTGTTCCTTTAGGAGAACAGGAACTATCATTCTGGAATAAACTGTGGGTGTATGTGATATAAGAGCATGGTCATCTTTCGTGCTCTGGCTTTCTGAAGACCTTTTGTGCAGTGTCCATGACAGTGTTCCCCAAAAAGGGATATGGACTTTTCCCAGAAGCACAGGAACTGAGACCTCTTAGATTGATTGCTCTGTTCACATCTGTGTGTGCTTTCTTTTCCATTCCCTCCTGTCACATTAGCCTCTGCTTTGGATCAATGTCAGCTGATGTCAACATCAGTTTTGCTTTGCCCACCTCACCCAACTCAGGGATGGCTGAGTAACTACCTCATTGACATTGATGCCATTCCTCTCCATGTAGGCCCTGTCATTCACTTGTCCCCCTTCCATAAATTCCATGAGGAGGACACGCCTTGATGAGAGCTCCCAGTAGATCCTGGGGACCTGAAACAGGAACAGATGGGTTAGGTCAAACAACAGGTTGGGAAAGCAAAGAGAATACATAACACAAAGCCCAGAAAAAGTAAAAATGGAACAGGCTGAAACAAGGACTTGTTTTTCTCCCTGAGAACAAGGGAGCTAAATCCATTTATAGGCCTCTTCACCAGGACAGCAGCAATGTGTGCAAGGATAACACAACAGCAGGATATGTCCTTATGGCACATTTCTGGCCACACTCCACAAGATTTTGACCACCTCCCACATCCAATGATTTCTAAGGGCTTTACCTGCTCTGCAGCTCCTCTAGCTGGGCTGCCTAACTAGTACCTATCTCAAGTTTCTGAATCATCCACTCAGGTCCTTTAGACAGAAACTGCATCTCATTTATCTCATTTGCTATGCCCAGGGCCTACTTAAGCAGCTCTAAAAATGATAAACCATCATCATAAACTGTACGTCTGCAGGGCCCCATGGAACACAAATGCCTTTGAGCTGACAAACCCTGTATAGTTAGGTCATCTGCAACTGAAAACCAAGTGTCAGAAATAAGGGGCTTGTCACAGAAGCCCTGGGAGATCCTTAACTATCTTATTGTCAGTGTGACACAGCAACAAATGTAAAATATCAAAGCACTTGTCATTCAATCCACAATAAATCAAACTGAGGTGAGATAACAATAAGAGGCCTAGTGTCATCCAGGGAGGCAGTGACTGGCTCCCTCTTTTCCAGCTTCTTTCTCCTGCCACATTCTTTCCATGCTGCAGCCTCTATTGTAGAGAGTCCTTTGCTGACATTCCCTTTGGATATTGCTCACATCACTGTGCTGACTACCTCCCAAGCTGTCCAGATTTGCTTTTGCACATGGGTAAAGCCACACAGGTACATTTTACTAAAGGTGTAAGGGAGTTCCACACATCTTTTTTACTATGCCCCAGTAGAGTTGCACATTCTGGATCCTCTAAAGGAGAGACAGCTGTGTAGACCCCTCTCCTTACCTGCCTGACTCATCCATGGACTCAGGACTCATATACTGCAAGGGTCCAGCATCTTGGGGCAGGACCAGCAGAATTAAGAGGTCCTGTCCATCTGGTGTGACAGAAACCAGAGGAACAAGACAGGCCACTGTAGCTCAGGTTCTCACAGCCTTCCCAGCTTATCTGGATGTCCATTCTTTACAGTCAGATAGGTGTGAAAGCAAACCGAAACAGTTCCCCAGACCATCCAGCTCACTGATCCCTGCTGCCTTAGATCATTTCAGGTGACACTCGTTCTTGTCTCAAGATTTACAGATGCAAGTCAGTGGGCTTGTAAAGTACTATCCATGCATTTGGAGATGCCTTTCTCACTCTCAGCCAAATTCTGCAGTGATTTTTTTAATTACTCACAGATGTTTGCCTGTAATGCTAGTGCATGGAAACAATTTATCTGTGGCTTTAAAAGCTCAAACAGGTTCACAGCACAAAATCTACTTCTCAGCTTTCTAGCATGTTTAGGAAAATTAATGATACAGGAGCCCAATTCTTCTGTTGCCTTTGGGTGATGAACATGTCTCTGAATTGGCAGGTCAGACAGGAGGATCCATTACTTAGCCATCTCAAGCCATTTGTTATTGTTACACATATTGATATCATGATAGCTCCTTAACCCAGTGAGGAGGTAATTGGCTGTCTCCATGGGGATTTACTTCACTGTATCCTAGTTACGGCTGCAACGGATACAGCTCTTCAAGGTGCATCACTTCTGATAAGCGCCCACTCAGCAAAATCATTGTCCTTTGACCTTCTGTAGCCCTGGTGGCTTTTAGCTATCTGTGTCTATGGGAAGGCCACTGCTGCTACAGGGCTCCAGGACTTCCCAAAAGCTGGAGTCAGGTAACAAGGAATTATAGCCCTTAAATGGGGGAAACAAGGATAAAAAGATGCACCAGCCTGCAAAGTCTAACAAAACTCACCTGATTTCAGGTATTTGTCACTTCCATTTTGGGACTTCTGCATAAACCTGAGCTGAGAACCTCATTTTGATGTGTGTATGCAGGAGGGTCCAAAGGAGGGGGCATTTTTTACTGCCTTTGTGCATGTGCAAAAGCAGGTACATAAGTGACTGTGCCCAGAGCACTATGTGTGCTTGATTATACTTGTGTATGTCCAGAATGCACACAGCAGAGGCTTCTGCTTCTTGTGCATCAGCAAGAGAGGTGTGCATGTGCAAGCTTCAAGACAGGGGCTCAGGTCTTTCCAAGAATGAGATGTGTACATGACTGGCTGTACTTGACACATTTGTCAGTGACCTTAGTGCAGCAGCAGGGCAGATGGGGCAAGAGTGTCTGTGGGGGAGAGCAAAATGTTGGTGCAATTGACTTTGTGTATGAAGACAACATGAATACATAAGCCATGAACATGTACGAAGGCTGAATGCTCAATTCCAGATTGAAAATGTACTTTTTTGAAGGAGGAAAGATCATGCTTCCTCCTGAGATATACAGCATTCCCAGTCCTACTTGACACCATCAGCTTCAGTCTAGCTTTTCTGGTTTATATCCATTTCTTGTCCTCAGTTGAGCCCAGGAAAGAGGTACCATCAGATGGCTCAATAAAGAATGGAAAACTCACAAGTCTCTGGACCAGTTCAGAAATGCTGGGAAAACAAGTAGCAGGATCCAGAGACAGCTGGCCCCAAGTCACCACTGCTCATCCAGTATACGGTGCCTACAGCCGGTAACTGATAAGGATGATGCCTGTCTCAGAGAAGTTTCGGGTTGGTATCAGCAGAGCAGTTTAGGATGAACAACACACAGAGAATGAGCTCCATTCTCCCTCTGTATCGTTCCTCTAAGTGGTGAATGAGGTGCACAAGATGCCTAAAGTCAGACTATTAATGTACATACATAGAAATATGTGTTTCCTCACCTTCAGGAAGTCAAACTTCTTGAGCATATGAGCAACCTTCTCAGCATTTCTGCCTTCATTGAGGAAATCCAGCTCCAAGGGCAGATTCTTCTTAGCTTCTTCCACCAGCCACATGAACTCAAAATCTGGAAAGATCTGCTTCACAACCAAGAGGAGAACCTGAGAACAAGGAAACAATCAGCTGCATCCTGGCTCCAAAATCATGCAGCTACAGATAATGCTGTGATAGGACTCTTCCACGTCATTTACAACATCCCTAGCTTATGCCCCAAGTGCTTGTAGGGTTCACAGTGCAACACATGGCGTCATGCTTTGGTCATGCAACACAAATTTTGACTTGCCTTTCCACAAAGGCACACCTGGGAGTTAAATGACAGCACAGACACCACAGGGAGCCCTGCTGACTAGAAGAAAAAGAGCAAAGCCCTGGAGAAAAGACCACCCGGCTAGATCTCACCAATGGCGTGGCCCAGGAGCAACTTTCTTCTGAGTGCTGACTTTTAATGTTACTCCTTTCCACTGCTAAGCAAGAGTTTTGCTAGCACAGAAAATCCACTGGCCAGTTCACAGAAGACTGTGGCATCTGGATACAGGTAGTAGGCTACATATCTTTAAAGGACGCCTCTGGTGAGGGTCAGAGGGCACGCTGCTCCTCAGCATCAGTCACAGGCATCCTCAGCAATGCTGAGCTGGTGTTTTCCAAGCACCGCGTATCGACCACCTGACATCCTCCTCTTCTTAAAGGCATTAGGTACTCTGCTACACAGGGTCTCTTTCTGGAAATCTTTGCTTAAAACAACATTTAAGGGGTGAGTAATGGGCAGTCCTTCCTGAAGAAGATGAAGACTATGTGACTGGATGGCATAATCAAAGCTGCACAGCAGTCAAGCATGTTTTCTGTTCCAGTGAAGGGCCAGTTTCAGAATCAGTCACAAAATGACACCAGCTGACAGTCTGGACCACATCTTAAGGAAAACAAAACATTCTGTGGGCTTTTTACCTAACTACCTGAGTCATAAAACAAAAATAAAGCATAAAGAATTCAATCCACATTGCTGTCTTTATCTTTGCTCTGTACACCCATCTGAGAATTAAAATAGACTTGTCAGTGTGTGTTTCTGGACACTTTCACCTTCTAGACCTTCACCACTGAGGTGGGAATTCCTGCATGGCAGGAAGAATGTTTAAAGACCACGCAGAAAGCTGCTATCATTGACATGCATGGAAAGAAAGAAATTTATGAATCATCGCTGTTCCTGTTCAGCCGCGTGAAAGCATTTTGTTCTCCACCCCTGTCTCCACTTCCCTTATCTAAATGTAAGTTTCAAACTCAGTGTTCCTTTAAAAATGTAATCACCAGGTTCCAGACACTATTGAATGATTTTTCTACTGTCATATCTAGAGGCTTAAATCCTTTCAAATCTATCTCACTCGGTGATCTTCGTGAACATACACATAAACTTCATAGAGGCTGCACAATTATTTCATGGGTGTCCAACGTGCATTGGTTTTGGCTTTCTTTAAATTCTTTAAATGCTCTTTTGAACCCATTTGCCAATTTGACCATCAGCAGGGACATACTTAACAAATATCTGGCCTCTCCTCTTTCTGACATCAGTCTAGCATATGATCTTGAAATAGGTACCAAAATAAGAAGAGGTATCTCGGTATCTCCCTCTGGATTTATCAGATGCTGTACCGATTTTTAAAGAGTCAGTACTGATGCCATGAAACTTCAAATGAATTTAGGAATCTTCCATCTAGCTTTTTCCATTCAGGCTCCTTCCCATTAGTCTCTAAATAGAATAGAATAGAATAAACCAGGTTGGAAGAGACCTTCAATATCATCGTGTCCAACCTATCAACTAATCCAACCCACCTAATCAACTAAACCATGGCACCAAGCACCCCATCAAGTCTTCTCCTAAACACCTCCAATGATGGTGACTCCACCACCTCCCCAGGCAGCCCATTCCAATGGCCAATCACTCTCTCTGTGTAGAACTTCTTCCTAACATCCAGCCTAAACCTCCCCTGGTGCAGCCTGAGACTGTGTCCTCTTGTTCTGGTGCTGGCTGCCTGCGAGAAGAGATCAACCTCCACCTGTCTACAACCTCCCTTCAGGTAGTTGTAGAGAGCAATAAGGTCACCCCTGAGTCTCCTCCTCTCCAGGCTAAGCTACCTGACCATCTCCATCAATATGTAAATCAACCTCCCATCTAACTGGAATGTCTGATTCTTAAGAACCAGACCTTCAGTGCATATTCATCTGGCTTTCACTTCAGCCTACACAAAAATAACCTCACACAAGGATACAATTATGCATGTAAGCCAACACTCCATAAGAGACCCTTTAAAAACAAGACTGCATTGTGTCATGTTGTGAGCTACTTCTCCACAGATCTCAAGGATGACAAGCTAGACTGTCTGTAGAGGAAGGACAATAATATATTGCAAAAAAGCAAACACACTGGTTTAGTTTCAGGTTTTCTATGAGGATTAGTCTAAAAGCAGAAAATAAAGGAATCATTCTCAAATTGTTCAAACGTGCCTGCCAATATAACCAGGAATCACAGCAGCATGGTGTGAGGAAAGATTTTTCCTGTGACACCTACTGTCAAAAGGACAACTATCCCAAAGTGGGTGTAGATGGGTGGCTCATTCATACACAATTCTCTTATTGTCCTGGTCTTACAGCCTTTCATTACCTGTTAGTCCTTCTTTAACTGCTTTGTTTCTGCCATCCTGTCCTGGCCAGGAGTGAAGGATGCCATAAGCCCCTTGAGAATTGCTGTACCTGTGATGACTCACAAAAGCAAACTCTGGGCAGATCACTACAGTCAGACCTGAATCAATTCCACATCTACAGCTGGACCCAAAGCCAGTTCAAACAGTTCTGTGCTCTCAAAGAAGCTCTGCAACAGACATATCTAATCTAACTGGGATATCTTTATTGAACCAATTTTTTTTTCACTATGAGTCCAAAATAAATGTTCAGCTGCAAAAGTATGTGCTCCAGCTGGAACCAGCTGTGCTTCTTTGCAGACTAGCCAGGATTGCTCAAAGCAGAGCGTTTTAGCTGCCCAAAGAAGCAGAGTTACACTCTTCTCTGAGAGGGTGCTGGCAGCATCTTTGATTCCTGATCTCCTGTGTTGGAGAACTCTGTGTCACTGCATCAGCAGCTCACTCTAAAAACTTATTAGACCCCCCATCAGCTTAAGGTTCCCCTCTTTATTCCCCTGGGTGTACCTGTATGACAGCGGATACACACATTACTGCACTACACATATGGATATGCCTATTAGGAGAGCTTTTAGCTTTAGCATTACCATTTACAGACCTAATCCTTTGCCTCTCCCTCACCTCAACCTTATCCCCATTTCCCCAGCTCCCTGCTTTAACAAGGGGAAGTTTGGCCAAAGCTACAGCATGGTACTGAGAACACGAATGGTACCCACCATTCAGCAGAGGACCAGGAGACAGGCACTGAAACCTCTGTGCCAGGGGAAGTTTAGGCTCAAAGTGAGGAGAAAGTTCTTCACTGAGAGTGGAATGTGCTGCCCAGGGAGGTAGTGGAGTCACCATCCGTGGAGGTGTTCAAGAGGGGACTGGATGTGACACTTGGTACCATGGTTTAGTCATGAGGTCTGTGGTGACAGGTTGGAACTGATGATCTTTGAGGTCTCTTCCAACCTGGGTGATTCTGTGATTCTTGCCTAACTGAATCTCTCATTTGTGATTCTGCCTGTGTTGGGTGATCCTCTCCATGTTTCACTGTGTTTGTTTCCAGCATCAACCAACTCAGCACTAAGCTGCAGCTCAAGAAAAAATGCTGAATCACAGCAACCTTAGCCACTGTTGAATCCATACTGGAGTGTAACTGAAAACATGCTAACCCTAAAGAATGATCATTCCTTGGCCACACAGCCCTGAATGCAAGGGCAACTGAGATTTGTTTAATCAAGCAGTTGATGGGCACACAGGCTGAAGAGAGACTTCAAGACTCACGTTCTAGTTCTCAAATCTCATATGGACTTAATCTGTTGTCATTCGTGTTTACCTATCATCTCATTCTGCCCCCTTCACTCTTACCTTCTTGCTCAGCTTCTCCTTCCACACAATCACTTGCACTGTAATCCTCATCAGCTTTCTGTATCATTCCCATAAGACAACACTTACATTTGGAGGTTTCAGGGCTGCAGGATGATGGTGTTACACCTGCTTACATCACGGGTAAATGCATCTCCCACAGGTTTTGAAGGCAATTGCTCTGTAAATCAAGTCAATAGCTAGTTTTACCTCCATAAGCAAAATATCCTTGGAGCTCTGGGCTTGGACCTTCGGGTGCTGGATTTTCACTGCCACCGTTCTTCCATCCTGCAGGACTGCCTTGTGCACCTGAGCGAGTGATGCTGCTCCTAAGGGAGTGTCCTCAAAACTCAGGAACAGCTCTTCTATCTGCCAGGAAAAGAGACAGAGGTATCAGCTTTGGGGTACCAGACACTGTCCTATGGAAAGCCCTGCCACAGGCCAAAGACAGCAAGTGCCAAAGCTGGGGAGGCTCATCCCTTTGATACTACCTCTCGTAAGACCTGAGCCTTGTTGCTGCTTGGCCTCCCAATGAAACCTGCCAAGCGTGGAAGTGCCCCGGAGATATTTTGTTCATGGAAATCCGTGGCAGACCCCAGTAGTACATTTCATCTAGGACATGGAGTAGTCAGGCAGCAAGTGAGGGACCCCTCCTGAAAATGTTTTGCAGCAGTAATATCCAGCATCCTTGATTGCTACTGCATGCAGAAGTCAATGGCTCTCCCTTTGCATGTATTTCTTTTGCATGTATTTTTAATGCCACCTATCATCACCCCCTGAAACCTGACACTTCATTGTTTGCAAGCATTACAGCAGCAGCAGTGAGCTTACTTGGTCAAAGCCAGCATATGGCCAGAAGCAATGGTAAGGGGGTGGGCATGGGGACAAAAATTGCAGTTTGCACCTTTGATGATTTGCCCTGAAAATATGTTTGACGTGTGTCCTGGCTTCACCGGGTTAGAATCAGAACCAGTTTTATAGCCAGGAAAAGAGTATTTCTGAGAAGACTGCAGCACCCAATTCAGTGAGAACAAAGTTGCTAAGACACCATGGGTTTGTTTATGGCTAGCCATGGTAAGCAGGTCTCCACATAGTTATCAAGGTCTTTAGCAGCTTTAAATTAGACAGATGCTAAAGCTAGGAGGAGCAAAAGCAGCTGACTGAAGCTGGCCAACACGCGTATTCCGTACCACAAACATCACGCTCAGTATAAAGACAGTCCCTGGAGAGTCTTGCCCATCATTCTGCTCCCAAAACTAACATTCCTGTTCACTGTGACCCTCGATGTTTTCACTGAAGCTGTGGTGCTCACAGTGCTTGACATCTTGCACTCACTGCAAGTGCACAGCTCACAACCACTACACTGCCCGAATACAAGCTTGTGTACTTTCTGTTAGTATGAAGAGGGTTATTATTTTCTTTTGTTAAATCTGTTTCCATTTCAGTCCATGTGTGCCTTTTCCTTTTCCAAGTTCCTCTTGCTAGGGACATGGGGTGTCACTGGGTAACACAATTGGCTAAACAAAGACAGCATGATAGACTTTCACACACATCCAATAAAAGGAACCAGTGCTCTCAGCTCAGAAAAAGCACCAAGTGGGGACGGCAAAGCACTTCATGGGCAGGAGAGGAAATTATTAGCAGTTCTGACTGTGAAATTCAGGACTGGACTATAAGAAAAGTTGCAGATGAAGACATAGATTTACCAGGTGAATGAACAGAATGCAAAAACCAAGGCAGCCATGGGTGTGGCAATGGGAGGTGGGCAAAGGCTCATCTTCCCTTCATAACACAGCACCCTGTTAGAGACTCTCAGTGCAGCACTGGACAGCTTGAGCCCTATAAACAGTTACTACAGTAGTGTGGTAGCTGCTAGTGACTAGCTCTGCACCGTTAGTTAGCTCAGAGGGAGTGCCAACACACTCATGAAGCTTCAGGCATGGAGCTAGTTCATGTAATGCTAGTTAAGGGTTTCTGTCCTGCTCTGCAGAGCAAGGTGCAAATAGGCTCTGAGGTATCAATAAGTCAACAAAGGAAACCTGTCCCACTCTTCCCGCAGGCTGGACTGGTTTTGGGCAAGCAGCTGAGAAGCTTGTAATTTATGCAGTAACAAAAAAGAAGGAATGTCAGTGCATTTTTGTAACCTGCTTTTTAAAAGGTAATTAAGGATGGGAGCTGCAGAGAGCTAGTAATTAACTATGAATAAAGACTTTCTAAGCAAAGTCTTCATGCAAAGCACTTGAAGGAATATTCTTTTTGCTGACAACGAAGAAAAATACTATACAAGGAGCAGACTGTTCCCTCCTGCAGCTGCCAGGGAATGAGCCCCCTCCCACACCACCCTACCCCTTCTCTCCCAGTACCTTCTACAGAAAACCACTGCTAGCAACAAACTGGAGCATTTGCAGCAATTAGATTCCAACAGAGACTCAGCTGCCTCCAGTAATTCACTAGGAAGGTGCATTTTATTTATTTAATTAATTCCCTTTGGTCCTGGCAGCAAAATCAATTAAGTAAAAACAACTGCATTTAAAAGCAACTAGTTATGTGGTTTTTAATTACAGCAGGTCCATAATTCAAACCTATTGACGTTCATGTCCCAAGAGAAAAAAAGATTTTTCTCTCTTTAACCCCCACCCTTTTTTTCCTAACTCACTTCTGGATTTTGAGGCTCTTGTTTCAGTTTAGTAAAAAGAAAGACTTTTTCCTTTATGTAAAGTTTGTGTATCAGCCAAAGAGAGGATATCTTAAGGGGAATAATACAGACAATATTCTTGTGTCACTATATTTTTTTGAGGAAACCTCCTTTGAAGACAGCTGCCTCTAGGAGTTCTTTTGGGCAGAAGTATTGCTTTTAAAAACTTGATATTTAAAATATGAAAGTCAGGTTGGCAGTCACAGAGCCAGCTGCAACTCAAGAGGGAATTTGTGCAGACCCACAGGCTGCAGGTGAGGGCAGCGAGGTGAGGGACTGCAACGGGGCCTGCGAATTGACAGCTCCTCCAGGAGCGTAAGGGTAGAGTGTGCACATGGGGGAGGGAGTAGATCACAGCCAGGCCATTACATGAGCAGCTGTGAGGCTGAGATAAAGCAGGAGCACCATTACAGCTGGGTTCCAGGACCCCCCACTTAGCAAATCACCCTCATTCATTATGAAATTCTCTTTTCACAGCTCGCTGGAGGCAGCTAGTACTTCTGATGCAGGCTGTGTGTCCCAGACAGGCAAAAGCAAGCAAGAGTCTGTATGACTTGGGAGCAGAGGTGAGTGAGGCTCCCTTGTTGCCTGCCAGAGAGCAGGATCCTTCCCAAGGGGTGGAGGCTGCAGCCATTTCATGTGTGCAGTGAGTTCCTGGAGCAGGCTGCAGGCTCTTCCTGCTCACAAGCACCTAGCTAATAAATGCCCTTAAAAACTCTACCCATGGGTTTGGGATGTGTAATTAGCAAGCAAAGGTCTAGGATAGTCTCAGAGCCCACACAATATAGAATTCTCAAGCTTCTTTCAAGCCACAGCTGGTCTCAAAGGGCCTTCTCAAACTGGCTCTTACCATCTGTAACACTGGCAGGAGATGAAACAAGCATAGTTTCCAGACAGGTTTAATAAATATTTAAAAGAGAAAAGGAATTTTAGGGCTGCTCTTTTAAAAAGAGGAGCAGGACAGCCAGCTGCAGGTTTACAGCTGTACAGGTGAGCAGTGTCCCTGCACGCAGTAGATTCCCTCACTAGCCTTCTGCACAGCCAGTTCCCATCAGGTATGTGCTCAGCCAGCCCATGAAGGTGCCTCTGTACTTCTCTGTCTGGAAATGGAGTCCTCACCATTTAAAGAATGAAACTTGTTCAGTTTTAAATATGTAAAACCTTTCCATGATTGTTGGTATTAGTATTCACACCTCAGGGAGATGATACAAAAGCTCTAACAGGATCTATCTACTTAGGCACTTATTAGTATGTATTTGTGCTGAGGTGGCACCTAGAGACCATCATTAAGCCCAGAGTGCTGCTGTAGGAGGTGCACATCCACTGCAGGCCCTGCACACTCAGCTTTATGGGAGTCCCCAGCTGTCACCGCCAGGTCTCCTCACATGCTGAAGTGCCTTCCCAAAGCACACAATGCTCGGCTGGAGGTCTGTGGCATACACCAGCTCTGCTGCAATGGTGAGTATCAGAATGCCTCAGTATTTTTTGTGAATCTGTCCTTAAACACTGAGGAAGTTACTGAAAGTCAATTGGATTTAAGCTCCCAAATCCTGAGTCCTTTCTGAAAGTATTACCTTACATGACCTGCCCAGCATGTTATGAGAAGCCTATGGCAGAGCTGGGATTTAACCCAGATATCCCAAGTTCCAGCCTGATGTCTTAATCTCCAAACCATAAACGTTAAATGTGCGTGCCTTGCTAGCTAATTTCTTTTGAAATATACTGCCTCTTAATCCCAACCTTTTTATATCCATCTGTTGCAGCAAATGATCAAATATTACCGCCTGGTTTCACCCTGCCCACTCCAGAGAGAGGGATATTCCCTTCCCTCTCCACAAAGGCTGCTAACAAGGTACCCTGGAGCAGGAGCTGAAATCACAATGCCCCTTCCTGACCCAGTGATGTCATCCTGAGTGGAATGTGGTGGCTGCACTCTGATGTAGTGACCACAGCAGATGAAGCACCACATCATGTATCAGTAGTCTGTTCAGGACAAATTTAGGATGCACTGGGATGAAGGATCACTAATAGAAGATGTCTCAGCAGCCCAGCCCTGTTTAGCTGGCAGGCTGAATCCCTTCCAGCATGGTGCTCCAGAGCCCTGTATATGGTGCAGCCTGAATAAGGCTACTGTGGGGTCTAAGAACATTTTGCTTTACAAATCCTATCCAAGAGTTTTCCAGAAGAGTCCATTACAGTTTTGAAAATTCCACTCTTCCACAATCACTTACAAAGAACCTTTCCTCTACTCTGTGCCAGCTGAACCAGTCCAGTCCAGGAGGTGTCAGTGAAGAGACTTTCAAATGCTCAGCACTTCCCAGGGGAAGAGAGTCCTTCACCAAAGCATTTTGAAAAATGCCTTCAAATATTTTCCAGGACATCAAAGGACTCTTCAGCCTGGAAAGATAGACAATAGGGAGGGAATGTCACAGAGCTCTATGAAATTACTTCTGTCGTGGAAAATGGGATTGGGCATGTTCATTCACTCCACAGAAGAATGGGGGGGCAACAAATTGTCGATTAGCACACAAGATTAGCAAATGGCAGGAGTAAAACAAGCAAAAAGAAGGTTTTTTTTTTCCCTACACCAATTAAGCTGGACAATTTATTGCCACAGAATGTTATGAATACCAGAAGTCCAGCTGGGGAGATAAGTCACTGAAGAAAATCACAAGTTATTAAACAGCAATATACAATCTCGAGACCAGGCAATCTAACCTTTGGATTACTGGGACCAGGAAGATGATACCAGGTAAAGCTTAACTGTATGTCTGCCATGCTTTTATAGCCTTTGTCTCTTAGCCAATATTTGCTGCAGTTAGTGGCAGAGTAGTGGGCTTCAGCATTTTGTCTGATCTGTACAGTTATCCTTATGTTCTTCAGAATCTCTTCCCACCAAACTGACCAATGTTCATGACAGCAGCATGATGCAGGAATTATTTCACAGGCTGCTAGCTTGGGAATCAGTTGCTGTTTGACAGCCTAGAAAAATAACTGAGAGATCCTGTAAGATTCCGAGTCTTGCACTTTGTATTTGGAAATAGCAATGTATTGGATCTCCTGCTATTTCAGAAGGGACTGACAAGGCAACACAGGATCAACTTGAACTTCTTGCCTCCAGGAAACTCATCACAAGCCATGATAAAACAGAGCTTCATTAACAGTACAGTAGCTCAGTCTCCTAGCATTTTGATGCCACGTACAGGAAGATGCAAATGGGAGAACTGGGCTAAATCCATTCAAGACAAAGAGAACCATACAGTTGGGAGACAGGTACATGTCAGAAGCAGACAGAAATAAAGTGAATACAGTATGTAAATTTTGCATATCTCCTTGTGCTGTGATTCTTCAATGGAATTCCCTTGATGAGGTGACTTGATTCATCCATTTATTCCATTCCTGACAGACACAGCACTGAACAGTCCCCTCTTAATCATAGGTACATGGATGGTGATTTGCTAAGGTGAGCTCAATCTACAGGAGCTTTCTGAGATTTACACAGGGATCATGCAGTCTGCAGCCTCCTAGAGCAGACAGCATGGGGCACTGTGACAATGGGATTTGTGAGCTTGTTGGAAAACAAACCAACACAATACCACTCTGGGACAACAGCAGGTTTCCCTGGGGAATTTTGAGGGCTGCATTTGCCATCTTAACACTGCCTAGAACAATGTCCCCTCTATTTCATGTGGCAGAAGAGCTGAAGAGTTACTCAGTTCTGTAACTGATACATTTTAAGGCTTGTGGCTCCCAGAACTTTTGGAATTCACTTTATTTACACTAGGATCCTATTGCTCTCAAAAATGTGACAGCCTTTCCTGGAGCAGGTTTAAAAGATGTGAACTTCATCCTAGGGTGGTCATCTTTTGAAGAATGTAACTGTCCATGGCACCAAGGACTTACCAACCCCTGCAAGTCTGTCAGACTAAAGGATCTAGGAGTGAGCAGTCTACTTCCCAGTGAGCAAATGAGGGTTTTTTCCATTGTCACAGCCTCTCTATCCCCACTACAAAAACAAAATATCACAGTATTGCTCCAAGAATTATTAAGACAGCAAAAACTGAAAGATTAGATTTATCACAGCAGACAGTGGATTATGAAGAATAATTCATCAAACGTCAGAACAAACAGCCCACAATTTACAGGCGGCTTTGTTGAGTCAGTGAAATCTGATTGGACTTCTCCCCACCTAATGAATGCCAAACCTAATTGATGGCTCCTAAATGCATCTGTCAAAAACAAGTATTTATTAACTCAATATTTTTATTAATACTGTAGATATACACAGAAGAGTGGCTTTGTTCAGCATGGGGTCCCTGGTGTTCAGACACATGTAAGTGTGCACACACAGAGAGGTATATACCACACAAATGCACAGGTAAAAGGCATGCATGCATTCTGAAACAATTAGATATAGCTTGCTACACCAAATCCCTGCATCTTCCAGTGCACAGGATGGAAAAGCAATGTGGTCCATCTCAAGGGGAGATGTGCCTACCTAGAATTTTTTACAGCTGAGCTCTTACACTGGCTCTCTGTGATATCCCACATGATGCTGGACCACACCATTTTGCAGAGCTCATGCACAGATGAGCAGAATTAGGGCTGTCCAGTTAGCTATAAATGAGCCCTTGTTTAATTTCTAAGGGCCAAATTTCTAACTTCAATACCTTTTTTAAAAGAACTTATCTGTATAATTCATACACACAGCAGTTATTACACACACAGCCAAAGACATTGAACTTCATCTGCCAGTGGTACACATTTTCTCTGGGCATGTTGATCACTGCTAACCTGGTTTTTCACTGCTAATGTTGCACCACAGTAGCAGAACACCAGGGCTGTCCATCAGCTACCAGCTTTTCTTCTGGGAAAGGGCTGTGAGACAGCTTTCCTGTTATTTCTACCTGGTACCACTTTGGTACTCTGCATTCCACTACCAGCTATATCACTCTGGGATCCTACCAACAGCATTTCCCAGTGTAAAGCCATGAATCTTACAGAAAATTAACTCTGCTAAAGGAACAGTTTTTGATTGCATCATCTAGAGACCAAAGTTGGCTCACTCATTCACTGCCAAATCATAGAATTGTCGAGGCTGGAAGGGACCTCTGAAAGTTATCCAGTTGAACCCCTTCTGCAGTATGCAGGGGCATCCTCAGATAGATCAGGTTGCCCAGAGCCCTGTTGAGCCTCACTTTGATATCTATTCCCTGTTCCACTCACCCATCATCGTCTTTAGTCTGTTCTGGATAGAAATGCAGTGGGAGACCCTACATGTAGCCACTCTTGCTTTTATCTCATTCATTCACTGAACTGTACAGTAATAGTGTCAGTCCACTTGCTATAAGTACTTCTAATTGCTACAGAGCCATACTTTAAGTGCCCTTTTTTCCATTCCTGATGGCTCTTGCTTTTCTATGCTTAGACACACTCATGGTAGGTTCATTTATTTTCTTGAATAAAGTCAGATCCTTAAGACAAGGCAGAACTGTCTGAGAATATCACTCATCCGGGATCGAAACCAATCTCAGTGGTGACAGCTACAATAGGCAGTAACAGCAAGGAGCAGACAGAGCTGATGTACATCTCCTGAGATCCTACCTGTGAGGTGGACCTCATCTCCCATCTCTCTGAAGGGTCAGTCAGTTACCCATGGCTCCCACACACAAAACAAAAAACCAAACCAAACCAAACTACCCACTCCAACAAACACAAGGACTGCCATGGTCATACTGGAACTTCACTGGCTCAGGAGCTTCCTCTGTCTGGCACAAGGAGATAAATGTCCTTCATCAATTAAGCCACTGGGTGTCCTACTACCTTCCAGAAACAAAGGATACCAAGATTAACTGACACTGCACATCAGACTGTCATAAGTGAGATATTAAGCTGGATAGTAGAAAAGCAGAGTCTAGGTACTACTCGTATGGCCAGTTCAACATCTCCAGTGGCACAAGCACATACAGAGAGAGGAAACAACAAAACTGGGATGTCTCAGAGTAGGGCTCTAACCTATCCACCAGTATGAACATTACTGCTGGTACTCCACTTCAGGCAATGCAGATAGCTTTCCCCATGTCTGTAATCCCATGCTCAGAGTTAAACTGCAGGAGGCAGTGTCTTTGCAAAATGTCCATTACCAAAGGAAAAGTTTTGCTGTCAGAAGTTGCATCCTAATTTTAAGATGCAAGTCCAGATCTCATAGAGAAGCAAGAAGGTAGAATAACCTTGCACTACTGAAGTCAATTTTTTCCTCAGTGATGATAAAGCACCAATCCCTCTAATTCTGATGTGGCCATTGAGAAAATGTTCATTTCCTGTTTCTAGATGCAGTCAATCAGCACAATCACCTGACCTGTTCAGCATCCCATTTGTTTCCACCCCAGAATAAACTCTTGTGCAGCTTGTTGGTTTTCCACTATCCTAAAACACTTCCACAACCCAGTCTGTCTGTGACTGGACACCACCAGCAGCTATTGTTTCCTCATCCGGAGAGTCAAGCCAAAGTCCACCAGCAACACTGCTTTTGTAGAGAGAGCAGGTGGAAAATTATAGTCTTTCAAAATGCACACTAAATAATGTCACTACTCTCTCTGTTTTGCATGATCTAAGCATCTTATAGCCTATACAAAATGCACAGATCAAAGTAGTGTAAGGCTGAGGCATGTATATACATTTATATACACACTTGGTCACTTTTCATCATGCTGAAAAATAAAGTAGTGACTTGTGAGTGACTTATTCCCTGTAACAGTGCAGGCTATGGGGCTACCTCATGTTCTCTGCCCTCCCCTTGCACATAAAGACTTCCCTTTATCTTAATTTGCTCTTCCACCTTGAGCTGTCCCTCACTTGAACAATGCTGATTGAATCTACTCTTTTCTCTCTGTCTTTTTGGAGAAATATTGCTTCACCTGCATCTCTCCTGCCTGCAAGGATGGAGCCACACTTGTCAGTCATTCAGACAGACTGGGATCACAGCCCTTCAAGAGCACACAACTTCTCCACCCCCAGTGCTGAAAGCATTGCACTCACTCTCTCTCTCCCCCTGCTAACCAAGAAGGCTCTCAGTTTTTATACCGGCATGTAGTGAGAGCAGGGCAGAAGACAACTCTCTCGCAGTCAACAAACTTCTTTCTGCATCCCATCTGCCTTAAGGCATTCCATGGTTCAGGAGGAGCAGTGGTGACCCCTTTCTCCTGAGATCTTTGTGGCTTACTGTGTTCTCTGCAGCTGCTCAGCTCCTAAGCAACAGAGCTGAAAGTGCTAACATAGCAGGAACATCCATGTAGTTCCTAAGGAAGGCAGCAGTTTCCCCAGACTTCTGCTCTTCTAATGGCTCTGTCATTGTATCTGAGCAGCTTCCTTACCCCTTTCCCAGCTTTCTGGACATGTTCCACAAAGCTCTGCTCACAGCCCCTAGCCTCACCACTGCATCTAGATAACAGCTCCCATAAAATTTCCACCTCCTTTCTGGTGACTTCTAGTGACTGTAAATAGAGACTACTTATAGACAAAGTACAATTTCAGCTTGTCTCAGACATCTTCTTTCAGGTAGTCATCTCTCTGTTCATATTCAACACAGAAAAAGCACAGTTTCTAATAGTCCATTCAAACCATCCCTCCTTGTCTCCTTCCATCACAACCGACAATGACACAAACTTTCTGACAAGCATGCATACAGAGCTGGCCTTGTCATCAACACTGACCTATGTCATTTCCAGACTAGGTCTCCATCTAGTACTACACACGGAGTGCTAATGCTCACTAGTGATAGGTGACAACAATCCACCTGTTCTCCCCAAAGTTCCCATTTCTCTGGAGCTGCAAATGTAGTAAGACATGTGAGAGTCCCTGGCATACCCAGAACCCCTTGTCTGAATTCCTGCAGACATACTCCCAAATGACTTATCCCTTCCACAGATGCCAACAGCCTCTGGCAAAGATAGCACATTTGGAAAGAATGACCAAATCACAGAATATCCCAGGTTGGAAGGGATCTCAAAAGGCCATGTGGTCCAACTTTTCATGGGAAAGGAGCGTAGATGAGATTATCACATCTTGAAAAACTTCAATAATGGGGACCCTACCACATCCCTGGAAAAGGTGGTTCCCATGATTGATAGTTCTCAACATAAAAAAATCCTCTTCTATCGAGACAAAACCTCTCCCAAAATGCCACAGAGAAGAAGACACGCCACAGAGATGGGGCCAGCTGGCATATTAAGCAAGAAGGTAAGGTTCAAGAAAGTACCCATAAGCAAATGAATTTCCAAGACCCTTTTGACTTCAGGCATAAACACATCCCTGCCATGTACTGGCTGAAACATGAGTAGGAAAGGGTCAACAGACCCACAATAAACAGGCTCCAGTTAGTTGCAGCCAGGCAGAGGGAGACTCTGCTGAGATGCCCCAAGGGCCTTGTCAGCAGTAAACCTGCACAACAGCAGCAGTCCTGTGAGAAATAACCAGCTGCCAGAGACTGAGAATATATAGGGACCTTCGGGAACACACATCACCTGTGCCTCATCTCAAATGCCTCTGATTCAGCTTTGAAAGCCTAGGGGCTTCGAGAAGCACACAGGAGAAGGGGTGGTGAAGAAGAACCATCCATGGGCAGGTTTATGAGACTATACAGAGAGTGGTGAGGAGATGTCTAGAGGTATGTTTGGAAGAGGTGAGCTACAAACACCTCATCAGCAAGCAAGGCTGTGCAACAGCTTGTGCAGAGAGTTAAGGAGGAGGCACAGGGCAGCGCATTTGTGTGTGCAGCTTGAGTGGAGCAAAATCCTCCACTGGCAGAGAGGCAGGGTCAGGACAGGTGTGTGGGTGCAGAGACAGGGTGTGCAGGGGGAGTGGAGAGCTGTGTTGCAAGGCTAGGTATCTGGCAGGACAGTACTGCATACGTGTGAGTATATGCTACGCTGACAGACCCTTCTACTCCAGCTCCCGAGAGAGAGGCATACTCCCATGGGTACTATGTGGAATGCTCTTAGGTGTCTTCTCAGAAAGAGATGATGGAAAAGTGGTTGTAGGCTCAAGACAAAGAGCAGAAATGACAAAAGGAGCATTGCACTATGAAGCAGCCTATCATCGTGGTGGATAAATGAACAGTACAATAAAAACACCACAGAGAGCAAAGCCCAGCCCCAGTCAAACTCTGCCCGGCTACAATGCCTTCCCCAGGCTTTGGTCAGAATTACATCAATGCAAGCATGATAAAGTTTTATTGAAGCACAATATAGCTCCAGAATAATAATAGAGAAAAATGAGAGTGAGGATCTGAAGCAGACATGGAAGTACATGTAGCCTGGCAGACGTGGGCAGCTCTGTCTGAATTGAATTCATATCAAGAGCAGGATTTAATGAGGTCACTACCATTAGAAGAAATTAGCTAAAAATGTAGGAAAGCTCTGCTGAAGATGTAAAGCTTCTAATCCACTTACTCTTGCTGACTGTGCCTTGATGGGATACTGAAACTCTGTCACACCTGGCAAAACAGCCAGTGCAAAAGGCACAGCTGTATAGCAGTCCACACCACCAAGAAAAAGGTGTGGGGACTGAAGTCAAGGAAGAATGACTTACAAAGGGATCTAGATGGGACCCTAGAGTTTGTGTCCTTTGCAGCCTGCTCTCAGAAAAAGTAGACATCCAGAAAAGCAATTAGAGAGAGACAACTGCATGGCAAATTAAATCCACAAGTAACTCTGCCAACAGTATCACTGACACCATGCTGGGGAACAGGCTCCACGCATTCCCTAATGACCAGTTACACAGACCCCGGAGCTCAGAGTTCTCTGCACTGATCCAAAGAGAGAAGTCCAAAGAGAAAAGTCCTGTGCTCAGCCAGGTACATTATTTCCTGTTCCCTCCTTGTCAATCTCTCCTCTGAATATCAGCCTTCCCTTTCTTCTCCTGCCTATATTTTCCCTGTTTTCACATCTCCTACAGTTTATTTATTATCCCTCTTCCTTCTCCCCATGTTTTGTCATTTGCGCCCAGATCTTCTTGTTGGGCTGCAAGGTTCCTGGTTCAATGGCACAACTCAGCTGATTTGCTCTTCTTAAAGCAGAGTCTGCTCTCATGTAAATCACCCTCCAAACCCAGCCTGTGAAATGGGCTTGTTCACTAAACTCTATGAATAGGGAAGTAGGCACAGCTGGCCTATTCATAATCAACATAAAAAATAGATTAGCACTTTACAGATTAAACATTATCGTTTCAAGAGTTAACATAAATCAACGACGCTTACAGGCCTAGCATTGCTGCTGCCACTGCACACTGACAAGCACTGCAAAGGAAGGGCTGCCAGTCCAGGGTGCAGTGGGAAACTGCTTGTTTGTCTTCCACCTTGAAGGCACGTTCTTTTCTGGCACCCCAAGGGTGTACTGCTAGAGGTTGCTACAAGGAGAAAAGTGGGCTAAGGCAACAAAAGTAGGGGGTTAATTTTGCTTAATTTACATGCATTTCAGAGCAATCCAGCAACCCACTATTCTAGAGCCAAAATTCAGCTGCCCTACTTTACTTCCTGGAGTTGATGCAAGTCAAAAACAGATGGAGCAACAGAGTCAGTCTCTGGAATATGAATAGGACAAGGAGCCTCTAAACACCAACTGGTACCTAGCTCTGTTTCCTGTAGCTCAAAATCACTGGGCTCCTGTAGATGAAGCAAAGACATTTGGAGGAATTCTATCTAATGTAAGTAGGGACACCCATCTCAAAACACAACTCATCGTAACTCAAGGAGTCACCTCACCAAGGACTCCAGACATGCCCCAAGGAAAGCAAAGCCAGAACAGAGTAGTCCAGAAACTGCTACTGGTCAAGCTGCACCTCTTTCTTCATAAAGGACAGGACACAAAGTCACTGGAGATGTTCCACCCAACACAGTGCTACGGTTGTCAGACAACAGAGAGCTAACACCCATAGAACCAGTGCAGACCATGCCCTTTCCCTCCCCACTGCCCACTCACAGAGAACCACCCAGTGTCCTAAACGTTTAGGACCTGTAATTCCTGAGCTGGTCCTGAAAAAAACCTTTGACAGGATATCCCAGTAAGAACCAGACACACAGCTCTTTCAAACAGGAAAAAATAAAAAGAAAAAAGAAGTGAGGTTATAAGCCAAAGGACAAAAGACTGCCTGGGACAGGACAGTGTGGCCTTAGAGGGTGTTTTGGCAGCCAGGGCAAAAACACTAGCAGGTCACAAAGGAGAGGGCAGCAAAAGTCACATGGAGAGTCTTCTTTAGTATAACCCCTTTTAATAAGCCCTAGTAATTTTAATTGCTCTAGCCTCCTTCTAGCCTTTCTTGATAAATGGGAATAACAGTTAATAGACCTGAACCAATCAGTTACATCCAATAAGCTGTTTGGCAAAATTAGCTTTGTTCTCCACTCCAACTGATACCACCTCGGTTCCATTCATTATCTGAAATGAGCCAACTAATGGATATTTTCTACTAATCATTTGAAATTTGGAAGGCTTGGTGCTGAACAGCCTCTTCCAAGAATTTGCCAATTTGAGACAGAGTAGTTACGTGAGCTTTGTCAGGCAGAAACTCACGGGTTTGTAACAGCTGAGCTTTCCTGGCACAAGCAATAGGTCACATGAGTTTATTGCTTCAGTTGTACAGACAGCTTCACAGGTTTGGCTCTGAACCACACACCTTGTAGAAACAAAGCACTGCAAAGCTTACAGAAAAGAAGTGCAAAATGTACTTAATGTTCACAAACACAACTTGGTTTTTCCGAAGCGAAGAGGAGGAAACTTTCTCCCTCTCAGGCCAGCCTGCCTACTAGGGACTGACACACTTTGCTCACTGGAGGAAAGACCTTTGAGACCCCTTAAATCCCAATTCTCACTTCAATTCTCAAAACACAAAAGCATGTTGACTGTGAGGTTTCCCATGAGGAGAATTTTCAATGTTCTCTCCCACAGCAACTTTTTCACTCTGCCAGCACGGTGAAGCTCAGCATCCTTCTATGGAATTCGGAGCTGTCTCTCAGCCAGGTCCCAGAAGTGCCATAAAACAGAGCCCATTACATCAGTGTACAACTTAACAATTCATAAAAATGCTATGTGTCTATTCTGTCTTAGGAAAATGCAGATGTGCCAAGGTTAGGACCTGTAACTCCTTATTTCATTTTATGTCATTGGTTTCATCTACAAATAACCTCCTGCCACAAGTCACCCAACACAATGCACCATGTTGTCATGTTTGCCATGGGTCAAGAGCCAAGTAACTGTGCAGATGTAAAATTCAGAGACAAAACAGGAGACATGAACCAGGCAGAATGAAGTAAGACATTAAAATATCAGCAGGCAGAAGACAGGATTCCCTGCAGCATCAGAAAAATCAGGCATAATAAACCCAGCCTGAGTCTAGATCAGAGTATTGAGTAAGACTATTTCTGAGAGTACCACCAGCAAGCTTTGAAGCAGAAGCCAGTCGCTCCACATGGCAGCTGAGTGCTTCTGCCACTTCCCAGATCCTGCCAGAGGCTGCTGAGCAAAGGAGACACACACCACGTTCAAAAAAAGGAAGTCTCTGTATGCAAGAAGGCCACATAAGAACTATCAAACCCAGTTACAGATAGCAATTTCCACTGACTGTTTGGAACTGGAGGAGTTACCCATGGCTGAGAGGTAGTTTCTGCTGATGGCTAGAGCATTGCTGTGCAGCACATCCTCTGCATGATGTGGACACCGAACATGAACTTTATTTGCATCAGAGCAACATTTCAAGCGTCATAAAACTCTTGAGAAACTGAAGAGATACTACCACCTGCACACAAGACACTGTGAGCAAACAAGTTCTGTGTAGGTGTGTCATACACTGACCCCCAGGCACCTAAAAAATTTGTAAACTAAAGGAAAAAAAAGTCACTAAGTATGGAGAGGAGAGCTACTCCCCACAGCAGGCCAGGCCCCGTTGCATTTTCTGATCTCAAATCTTTCACTTTCTTGCAAAAGGCCCTCAAAAAAAACCCCAAACAAAACAAAACAAAGAAAAACCCAAACCACCAAAAAAAAGCTGCAGACAATCTACTGTCCAACTTTCTGTTTTGTAAATCTTATTATCTTGAAAGAAGCCAAAGAAGATTATCCTCTAATCTATTCACAAAACCTTCCTTCTCTTAGACAAGGGGCTTAGAGCACCCAGGAAGAGGCTGCCATGAGCAAGACTCAGATCCTCTCCCAGGAGCTGTGAACAGAGAGAAAACCCCCTGTTCCAAATCTTCCCTGCCACAAGGGCACATTTCAGCATCGTTGGTGTGGATCACTAACACTGGACCCTGAAAACAGAACAACTAGGGACACAGGGAATAAAACAAGGTGGACCACCTGAGCCACACAAAGGTCCCTGTTTGCCTTCCCCACCTGGCCTTGGCAGTGAAGCAGCAGCTCTGAGCAGCTACTGCCCACATGAGAGCTTGGTGTAGAGGCAGCCACACAGAGACGCAGCAGTAACTGGGGCCTCTTACCAGAGACAGGGCAGGGAGAGCACCACGGAGGCTGCAGCAGCTGCTCCTGCCTTGCAGTTGAGTAATGCAGGCCCATTTGTTCTGGATGACATTAATGCTATTCACCATCCATCTCAGACTCTTTAAATTACCTTTTTATGGCCAAAATCCTTTTCATAATTGATAAAAATCTCTTTTTTATATCCCAAGTTATTGCAAAAAATGTGAAGGTTTTTTACTCCTCATTACAGTTTTAATACAAATGTGTTTTTTATTGACAGCTGCTTGGAAGCCCTGACAGGCCTACTGAGAGAGACTCAGAGGGCTGTGAGAAGGGCAAGATCCTTCCATCTCATTTCCTAGCACCTCACACTGTCAGAGTAATGCCACCACAGCCCAGCCTCCACTCTGGTGGGTAACACCATGCAGGAAGAGGTTTTCTGTAATGGACATAATACCCAGGGCAGGAAGAAGAAGCTCTTGCTGACCTAATTCTAGTTTCCCTTTGTCTATTAGGAAAGTACATGAGAGCCAACTTGACAGAGCACCCCAGCACAGCATTGCTGGAGTGAGGTACTTCAGGATAGAATCAAGGTCACAAGCTATGGGAGAGATCCAGGTCTTTGGCAGAACCATTTAACATCAGTCCCATGGCCCCAAGCAATCATGACAGCAAACATGCACTGACTGTGCCACACGTCAGTGCTTCTAGGCAGAACACTTGGCCACAGGCTGTGCAACACTTGAGGAAGCAGGCACATGTCCTGGTATCCTGGATGGGCTAGGCAACACTGCCAGCCTGGGAAGTGGCTTTCTGGAGCCATAACAGGATCTGCAGCATCATGACCTGAAGACCCTGTGATCTAGCAGGGTAAATGAATCTTCTGTAGAGCAATGTAAAGAGCCAGCCACAAAACGTGGCTCATACTCCCTTGGGAGCACCCTGGATGCTGTAGGACATGCAGCATAATACCCAACAGCCTACTGAAAGACTAAATGCTCTCCCACAGGGCTGAGCACTGTTTCAATAGCTTTGCAAATAAGAAGTAAGCATATGTCTCATCAGAGCTCAAAATGCTAATCAACAGTTACAGAGGGAAGGGAATCAGTCCATCCTCCCCGTCACTGACACAGCAAAGGCTGCCAAGCTGTACCAAGAATGAGTACAGAAACAGCACTGTAAATAGGAATCTCTTCCCTCTGTCTTTTCTTACACTCCAACAGTTCAAGGGAAGTCTCTTGCTGTGTGAACTAGCACCTTGCTGTGGTCTCATTATAAATCTTTTCAATGGTAGGTTCACACAGGCATATCAGTTTTGTCCCTCCCTGTCAAATGGCCACATGCCATTGGTGCACATCACTGCAGCGACCATGCTCCCATCTACATGGGTACACTTCAGCTGGAGGAGTAACATTCATGTGCCCAACCCTGAAGACACTTTGGGAATCTTAAAAGCAATTTTAAGCAGGGGGACAAAGGGCAGTATTCTTCTTAGTCACAGTTTTGCTGCAGGGATAGTAATTTCTTAGATAAGGATTTTCTGTTTCTTACTGCACAGCACTGGTGCCATGCCAGCTACAACAGTAGGAATCTAAGGAGAGCAAAGCCCTCCAACCTAAGGCTGAGTCCTCCAAACATCACTGTGTAAGTGCATTCTGCTTCACAAACCACAGCACAGGGGGTTCCTCTAGCACATGTGCTTTGCTTACAAATCACAGTCAAACCACTGACATATCTGGCCCTGCTCAATCAGCAAGCTCCATTATTGTATGGCTGCAGGAGGCTTCTTGCAAATGGCAAAATAGTCCTTGAAAAACAGGTAAAAGCTGCAATTAAGTGTGGATGAAAAGGATGGTCTCCTTGGAGGTGCTAGCTAATCAAGCAATTAGAAACTACTTCCCATTACCTGCACTCCCACAAAGCAGAGCTGAACTGACATCCTTCCAAATGACTCTTTCCATCTCCAAGTCCTTTATACAATTTGGTTTCAGCAGAGACAAGCCTTGACCTCTGGGCACTCACAAGCCCTTTCTCCCGGCTTTGAACAAAGCAAGTACTGGAACCAACACATTCAATCACTAATGTGTTCTCCCTGTGGAGCCTGTTTAGCCTCTCAGCCTTCCTGGAGTGCAGCAAACTCACCAGCAAAGGTCTATCTGCAAATGTGGATGCCTGGGGTCAGGATTTCTCGGGATCCATCACTCCACACTCCGCAGCATTTGCCACTGCTCAGCTTTGGCAATTTCTACTCATCTCTGCAACATCCTCATATCTCTTGCTAACAGATGTTGAAGCTAAGTCAAAGGGCAAGAAGAAAGGACAGACCCCCACTCCCATGGCAAGCAAGGCTGGCCCTGTGCCCTACACCAGCTCCTTGCCCTGCAGGCAAAGATGCAACCTGGACACAGAGCACTTGGTAGCCACAGCGCACAGGTGCTCTACCAGCATGAGAAAGACCCTGCCTGGGACCACAGTGGCCTCATGGGGATGCTAAATCTATCCTTGCCCTAACCCTCAACTGCACAGGAACAGGGGCCAGAGAACCAGCCTGGCAGAAACCTGCCAGAAAGAAGCAAAACTGGAAGACCCAAATTTGATTACAAAATTCTGTTGTATAAGGATGGGCTGATAGCAGATGAGCAGTATCCCTGTAACCCACAACCACAAGCCAGTTCCTTCCAACAGACCAGCCAGAGGAAGGAACCTCTAATCCCAGTGCTGGCAAAACATTTCTTCCATCATTTCTGCTTCCCAAGCACAACAATTTAGTGGTTCTAAGATGCAGCCATTATGACAGGTTTCTCTTTCAGAGCCCCTCTCATCAGCCTTTCTCCCTAAACGTCTGGTGTCCGTGTTTCACCAGAAGTCGCCTGGCTCTCCTCTGTGTGCCCTTGGTTGAGTTAGAGAGCGTAGCTGAATCAGCTGTCTTTCCTTGAGTCATTAATAGCTTTGGAGAGAAAATAACAATTCTGGGGTAGGTAACATACTCATTTTGCTTTCATTTTCCACACGACACCTTTTCACTTTCAGGACCTTCTTCAAGCAAGGAAGATGAAAAGAGAGGTAGAAGAAACTCCTTCAACTGTATCTCATCAGCTATTATTATGCATACAGCTTTTCCCAACTGCTCAAATCCAGCCTATGGTATCTCCACTGACTCCCCAAAAGACTCTATGATCTTGATGATGATTGTTTACAGGACTCATTGTAAAGATTTCTTTGTGCTGCCTCTCCCACAGGTACTACTTGTACCGCCCTGAGAATGCCACCTCAGCCTCCTGCATACAACACTCAAGAGAATGGATCACTTCCCACCATCACTTAGCTAAACCACTGTGGCTATTAGAAAGACAGCATCTGCTCACTGCTGATTATTTTTATCCAAATGATCCCCAACAGCTACAAAGGTTCCCCTTAGACTTAAACCAGGGTTTGTCAGGGCAACCCATCACTATGCATGCACAATGCTCCTCCTTCCGTGTCAGATCAGCACACGTGCCGTTTTCCTTTCAAGCAGTGCATTAGCCCATGGCAGCACAGCTACATGCTGCAGCTCTCAGCTTCAAGCCATGACATTGGCCTAAAGTGGGAGGTTCCCCCAGCAGCAGAGTGTCACACAAATCTGCATGGTGACCAAAGAACTACATTGAACTGCTGTAAAGCTAACTCACAAGCGCTCTGTCTTTGCTCCAAGATCGGTCCCATTGACATGGTCTCACTTCACTTCCCACAAAATCACTCCATTGGTCAAACAGCCAAGCCTCTGACAAGATTTTCAGGAGCAGACCACAACAGAAGACAGACTATTTCTAATTGACTGAAGATACAATGTTTCTGTACAAGAAATTGGCTTTTTTGATCTTCAAATATACGTGCCTTTTTGCAAGCTCTTGCCTAATTCGTCAGCCTTCACATTCCTCCCTATGTATCTCAGTATTTCCAGTTGCTATTTCTTCCATTTGCTCTGCACTGACCCTAACTGGATGTAACTACCTCTTGCTTACACTTGGGATTCATCTGAAGAGCCTGCTCCTGCACCCAAGGGAAATGGAAGTCTTACCACTGAATTCAAGAGCTATGAGGTTAGGCATAGGCACCCTGGGAAGGTTCCCTCTCTATCATTTTCTCTTCTATTTGAATTCATCTGCAAGTTCCCAGGTGTAATGCAGGCCACAAGAGGAGTGGGTTTGGGATCCCTCTTTGCACCCTCCTCTGCCCTGACACTCCACCTTGCTCTTCTGCCATGTATATCATATTTTCAATGTACTGAGGACATAGTTACATGGGAAATAAATTTGTTCCTGAATTAGCCCCATTAAATCTTCTGGGCTCCAGAAAAGACAACTTTGGTGCATTATGTTCCCCAAATCCTTTTTGTTTTCAAACACCTTGAACTGATACCCTGTAACTAACAGACATGGGTGTTTACCTTGGCATTTAATACTGCCCAGTCTCACCAGCTCCTTTATTTCTGTACTTGTCATTCTCTTCATTCTTCTCTTTCACCATCCTCTACTTAGTATTTTCTTTCTGTCCCTTTCTTCCCATTTCTACCTTTTTTCCCTCCCTTTCTGTATCTCTTTAAATATTGCCCAGCACTGCAAATGTGGGTGAAATAAATACTAAGACAGAAGGCTGCTGTGGAGACTGGACTTAAGCTGCCTTGCTGGGAATCAATGAGGTATGGAAGGCTCATCTAGGTTCATAGAAGCTGAAAGAAACCAGGTAGTATCAGTGGCAGCTGAACACACACTTGAGAAAAGAAAGGCACTGACCTCTGAGCACCTGCCTCAACCTCTGAAAGATGCCACACAAACAGAACCAGAGGTGGCTGCTGTGGTAATTTAGTGGGTGCTAATCTTGAGGTGGCTTTCCATGACTCCTGTAGAGGGAGACTGCCAGAGGGAGGCCCACAGAGCAGCAGGAGTCCATCAGCCTACCCTGCTCCATCTATCCACTGAGCTATGAAACACGGCTGACACCAGCCATGCTACAAAGATGCAGTGCTGAGAGAGGGAGCCTCTTGCAGGTCAGGGGCTGGTATTAACCCTGCAATTAAACTACAGGGAAATATTGTCGTTCCTGACTAGATGATATCTAGACCCTAAAACTACACAAAGGCAGACTCACCACGTCCAAATCTACCCATAATATACCAGTAGGTACAAATATTTCCTTTATCCCATTGTGTTCGCCCCAGTACCTCCTTATCACATAGTCAGGCAGTCCAGAACAACCAAAACCAGTCCCATAAATCTATCTGTGAGCAACAACAGCTTCCCTTCTTCATCTTCCTGTCTTCCTCCTCCTCACACATACCTTTTCTATCATTGCTTTTGCACATTGTTGCTTTCTGCCTCCCTCACCATGTTGGCTGTGATCCTTGAAATGCTTCTCCTCAACCTAGGCTGGAGTGAGAGGATCTCTTTTTTGTAAGGGGCAAGATGCAAAACCGCAGAATACCCTCCCCAAATACTGCAATTACTTCCCTTGTATCTAATGAACACTGATGTCAGTGCTGTGGGCTGCTGAGGGTTAATGGTGATAATTTCCTCAGCTACCATGTTACCTGACTGCAAGCAACAGAAATGATTTATGCTATTATTTTCTTTGGGGGTTAATTAGGGGCTCCAGAAAGTAAAGGGCTGTCAGTGCCAGCTGGAATTGGTCTAGTGCGGCCAGGGGAGAGCAGTCATCCCTCACAGAGTTCTGCTAATATATCTTTGCTGTAAACATCAACACCTCCAGATCCTACCTCTCAGTGTCGCAGACGACCCTTCATCCTGACCTCCAGTAACTCTGTTAGTCTTGGCATAACCTCTGAGGTATGCTGTTCTGCTGAGTCCTGCCATTTCCACCTAGCAGCTTTCACATCCTTAATCCTCTGTTATCTTCTCCTTTCCTAAGCTTACCAACCAGTAATGCCCATCAACAGACAGGGAATATTAGCATGGCATTGTCCCAGGGGCAAGTAGAGAAGTCCCCTCAGTATCTCTTGCACCTCAGAACCACCTCCTGTTTTCCTTCCTTTAGCTGCCCTGGGCTTGCCAAGGCCCAAGAAGGCAACAGGCTATCGGCTGCCCTTACCTCTTTGCCCAGATCCTCACGGATAACTTGCTCAATCTCCTGCCTGGTGCTCTGTGGAGCTTGGCTGTGCAGCACTTTGAGGGTGCGTGTGTACTCCTCCGGCAGCAGGTAGTCCAGTGCTCCCAGGTGCTGTCCCACCTTGATGAAGGTGCCTCGGTTAGCGCAGCACAGCTCACGGAGGCGCTCAGCAGAGCGCAGGTGCACCTGTGGAAAGACCAGAACATAAGCCAAGCCCTTCTGCTGTCTGTTACATGCACACACACACAGATGTACTTTTCATTTGTCCAGTATTTAAACAGACCAGGGATTTACTTTCTTGATTTTGGGTATCATCATCCAATGTGTCAGCTAAGTATTAGGACTCTGACTTGATTTAGAGGGGCTGAACCAAACGAGATGCTCCCGAGTACAAAGGGGCTTTGACGCTTATTTGCACAGGCACCAGGATCAGTGACAGCACATCAGTTTTTGGCTCTATCCAGAGCCACATCCTTGCACAGAATAAGAAGTCTAGCCATAAGGCAGCACTGGTTTGTCACTGTGATCCACCACTACAATGTGCAGTTTGAGAATCCCTATTCAAAACAATGTAAGTCAGAACCACAACTATGTATGTTAAGACTCTTATGCTGTGTGATGAACAAAAGTGAGAAGAAAATCACAGATACCATCCCAGAAACTTTCAGGAACCTGGAAGAAGAACCTGTTAAAAATCAGAACTTCCTATGTCTACTTGGCAGTAAGGAGGACAGTATGTGAGAAGTCCTTCATGCTTCTCCGTTCACATCACAAGGAGAAAGTACATCCTTCTAGTACAACTAGCTCTTGGTCTTACTCCTTGCATTGCCAAAAAAACCCTGCAGAAGAGTGTTTAAAAACTAACAATTAGAAGACTTGCCAGCTTTGCTCATGGTTGCCAAAATGCAGCCAACAAATGAGAAAACCCGTCACCAACCTCTTCTGCATTTCAGCTCCTGAGGTTCTTTCTGCCTCTCAAGAACAAACCAGCCACCACATCCTTCAGTGACAATGATTTATTCTGCCTTTATTATTCTCACTAGAAAAGCCTCCTGCCAAGGACACAGATATACTCAATATTCTTTAATAAACTTCAGATAAGTTTACTCTGATACATTAATAAAATCTAAGCATGAATCAATGACAAAAAATAACTCTGCACCGCTCTCCTGTTAACATCTGACACCTATCTGCATGGAGGCTCCAAATTCCTCCAGCTTCTCTAACTGAAGGTCAAATCCTGTATCTGCAGACCTCATCTGCACAAGATTCCATTAAAAGCCTCAAAGTATGTGGCAGAAAGGAACGCCATGGCAAACATGCATGAACAGCACACACAGCCACCCCATTTAGCAGCTGCCTTCCCCCTCTGTGCAAAGCAGTGCCGTGTCACATCACAGGAGAGGGTAAGCGTCTCACATTTGGGAACACATCAGGGGGCAGACCGGGTGCTGAGCTGCAAGTGCATGAAACAGAGGCCTAGGGGAGTGTGAGGAGAAAGCCTAATGTGCAAGTCTCACACTCCATGTGTGAGACTTGACAGCTTGATGCACACAGACAACACACACACGCACTTCCCCAAGTGGGCATGCACAGGCAAGCCTAACTCACGCTAGGAAAGTGAGCTTCCCCTAGCACATTGCCCGCTCAGAAGGACTCATCAAAATACCATCCATGAGCATGCCTAGTGTCTCCCACACTATCATGCTGTATTTTACACACCAGCTTCAAAGCTCATGCTCTAACAAGCCAGCCTCTGCCCTGGCTGCTTCCCCTGCTCTCCTCCCCTGTGTGTCTGGCTGGGGTAAAAGTAAGCCAGAAGGGGACAAGAAAAGGAAGCTGTGAAAGAGAACGAGAGAGCAAGAAAAGCAGTGAGGGCATAACAGGATGAAAGAGAAAAGCAGTGGGAGGGAAGGAGCTATAGCAGCTGGGTAGTTTGCGACAGCACTAGGAGTGCAGCCCATTACAGGGAAACAGCTTTTATGCAGCTCTGATAATCGCCTTCTGCCTGCTGCCTTCAGTCGTGGAGGAAAACCACCTGCCAGCACTGAAGGGGAAGGGGGACGGTGTCCTGCCACCCCCCCTGTTAAGCATCAGGAAGCCATAGCCCAGGGCACCAGCAGGAAACAGTGGCAAGGCTCCTGGCAGATGTACTCCTAAAAACCCAGCTCTGAGTATAGGCCAGCACAGGGCCCTGCGACCTCCCACAGGCACAGCAGGAGCCCAGCAAATAGCCTCAGGCTGAGGCACGGCTCAGGGCAGAGTGGCAGCAACCCTGGGGCTCTGGCACTGTGCTGGGCATGAGGCTGGGCAGCCAGGCTGGGGTTGAGATGCTGGCTCCAATACACCTACAGATCCCCATACAGATCGCCAAAGGAGATAGAGAAAAAACAGATGGAAAGCTCAAGTAGCTGAAAATGCAACTTGCTATAGACACACTTGGATGAAACATCCATCTTTATGTCAGTCACAGCTGAGGAGGAGGCAGAAATAGCCTCTCTCTTCTCTAGCACAAGAAGAGAGGAAATTTTGGGCCTCCCAGACTTACCCATCCTGTAGAGAAGTCAGTTGGCCTCATGGGCACAGCAGTCCTGGCCAAGGCAGACTAGTGCATCCTCAGGAACAAAACTCTCATGCACCCCATCCTCCACCATGCTCTCACTCTGGCTTGGTTATAACTCCTAAGAGACAGCTGCCCTGGCTAGCTGACCAGACCAGAGAATATCAGCTCCTAGCCCTCCCCAGGAGAAAGAGGATGACCAAGGAACTTATCTCAGATGAAGGAAATATATCTATAGCCCTAGGTCACATTAGCAGCAGAACTACAGTGAGAATGAAGCAGGACTGTGAATGCAGCTTCTGAAGTTGCTTTTCTTAGCAACCAGGTCAGGATTTATAGTGGAAAAATATTCCTAACACTATTAATTGCCTGAATCTTCCCAAGCTAGATCACAGTCCAGAGAGAGCACTTGCTTCTCTGATAGATGACATTCCCTTAATCATAAGCAAGAGAGCCACATTTCCACTACTGTGTCCAATACTGTTGACCCACACTTCTGTCCTACCTTGAAGAAACTGCACAGTAAATGGAAACCCCAGAATGGCTCAAACCTTTTCTCCAAGGAATCCCACGAGATATTGCTCTTCGTTGCCCAAGCAATACCTTGGAGACTCTTCTCATCAGAAAAAAGAACTGGGAACAACAGCCAGTTAGACATGGACCTGCATTATGCCCAGGAGCTCACTGCAAGGAAAGGAAGCGTTTCATGTGTTGAGGATTGCCAAGAATAAGCCTCCATCAGGAAGCACTTCAGATCACAAATACTATCTGACTGCATATATGGAGGATGCAGGTACTGGGTGCCTTAAAAACAGCAATAGAAAACCTAGAACCCATTGCAATGACAGTCTAGTTGCATCCAAGGGGCATCAAGAAATTGTAATAAGCATACAGCTAATATAAACTTCTGTAGCCTTCACTAATGTTATCCATCCAGTAATCAAGCTGACTGACAGCAGGGATGCTGCAGGGAGACACACGACTCTAAATTGGACTGTTATTGCTTCCTTTTGTACTCACTTCCCTGCCTACCTGTTATGAAAAAGCCCATTCCTCAGCACACCAGATACTTTCCATTCAAATGCTTCCTTACACCAATACTAACTGATAATACTGCTAATCACAGACAGATCCATGTCTTTGGAATTTGAATAATTTCTGCTTCAATATACCCCACTACCTAATACTTGATTATTTGTGTACATTATGTATTACATCCCTAAGGAACTACCTGCTTGCCCATATGAGAGTAGGGCATTCCCTGTGTTCTCACTTAGGCAAGTATATTGTTATCTCTTCAGACCTACAATTTTAAGTTAATTTGCCCTGGTACAAACCCCAGTTAAAAAGGCATTCCCCTAATCCTCAGTTTTGACTTCCATAGCTCAAAATAGTCTCAGTACAGATCAAGATCCTTCAGAAATTCCACCACAAGAGTTGGTTGCCAATGCAAGAGCCAGGAAGCAAGAAAGAGAGCTTTATAGCTTGCAAAGGGTAAAGAAGCACAGGGAACTAATGGAGAGAGCCCAACAGAAGGCTACAAAGATGACCAGGGGACTAGAACATTTCACTTATAAGGAGAGGCTGAGAGACCTGGGGCTATTTAACCTGGCAAAGAGAAGACTGAGAGGGGATCTCATCAATACACATAAAAGGTAAAAGTCATGAGGATGGGGCTCTGCTCTGCTCTTCTCAATGGTAGCCAGTGATAGGACAAAGGGCAATGGGCACAAATTAGACACAGGGTTCACCTGAACTTAAGGAGAAACATCTTTCTTTACTTTGAGAGTGACAGAGCATTTGACCAGGCTGCCCAAGGTTGTGAAGTCTCCTTCTGTGGAAACTTTCAAAACTCACCTGGATGCATTCCTGTGCAACCTGATCTAGGCAAACCTGCTTTAGAAGGGGGGGTTGGACTAAATGATCTCCAGAGGTCCCTCACAAACCCTATCATTACATGATTCTATGACAGAGATGATCACTTAGATTAAAATGACGATTTCTTAATTCTCAGTTTCAGAAGCGAAGGAAGAAGGAGCCAAGACAGCCGGCAGGATGAACAGGGAGCTCTCTACAAATGGAAGGATATACACAGTAAACCTGCATCAGACAGCTGAAATCTGGTGTTGGTGCTAGAGCCTTGTATCACTGGAGCTCGAGGCAGCTGAAGTTAAAGCAAACACTTTCCGTGATTTGTGCAAACCTTCCCTGGAGATCAAAAGGGACTTTTCCCAGTCACTGCCAGCCCATTTCACACTGAACAGACATGCAAGCCCCCACTATTCAAGACTCTGAAAATCCACACAAACATACTGACCTCCCACCTGTGTTACACATACCCCCATACTTTCCCCACTAATGTTCTGAATGGAAAACATGGCTTTTAATAATCCATACAGGTGAGTAAGAGGTGGCTTAGCACAAACTTCTGATCTGAGATGTCACTTGGGTCAGGAAACATTCCTGCTGGACTGAGGTCCATCTCTTCAGCCAGTCACTTCCCAAGCTGCCCTGGAGAAGAGGAAGCCGTGTTGCTCAACTGCAGCCCAGAGCACCAGTCACCTTGCTGAACCCTGCCCTTGCTGGCTGGTGCATACACAGCCAGAACCAATCGCCTGCTCAGGTTCCATCTTCGTTTTGCTCCAAGCTTGGTCATTTGTGCTCTGATTATCTCTCATTACTGACGACCTTGCTGTAATGAGTTTTAATCTGCCTCATATTAATTAGAAACATTTTCATTAGCCAGCTCAATTTTAGGTAAATAGCTAATAGAAGCAACTCAGCTGCAATTAGTTATCTGTGGGGCAGTTCAAGAGAAAAATCAGAAGGGAGCAGCTGTTTCCCCTCTAGACACCTCTGTGATACAATGCACTACTCTAAGTGTCCTCAGCAGGGAGAACAAGGACCACAGACAAATGGTCAGAGACAAAAGGAAAACAACATGTTAAAACAACTCGGATGCAACACTTCTATGGCTATAGCATTGCCTGTCTACTCTCTCCCACTAACAGTTCTAGATGTGACTGCTGAATACAGGAATCTGGGAGTCAGGCTGAGTCCTTTACACCTACAGACATCACCTCCAGTGAACAAGATTCTGCTCTTGAAGCTGTTTTACCTTGTGACTGTACAACACATTCTTCATGTTGTACAATATCTTCTGGGGCATATACACTTGTGTGAATGGTAGAATAGAGTAGAATAGAATAGACCAGACCAGGTTGGAAGAGACCTTCAAGATCATCACATCCAACCCATCACCCAACACCATCTAGTCAACTAAACCATGGCAACAAGCACCCCATCCAGTCTCCTCCTAAACACCTCCAGTGATGGCAACTCCACCACCTCCCCGGGCAGCCCATTCCAATGGCCAATCACTCTCTCTATGAAGAATTTCTTCCTAATATCCAGTCTAAACCTCCCCTGGTGCAGCTTCAGACTGTGTCCTCTTGTTCTGGTGCTGGTTGCCTGGGAGAACAGACCGGCCCCCACCTGTCTACAACCTCCCTACCTCCCTCCCTACCTAATGGTACTTACACACAACGATATTGCATGAGAAGGAAGGACCAGACCTATGCATACACAGATGTAGAATACTTGCAAAGTTAGCAGGTTCCCAAAAGTGCCCTCAGTGCTTTGCAGTTCAGATAAGGCTGGTATACAAAGAGATCTGTCCTATGCTTCATTACAGAGTACCCATGGAGGATAAGAAGAAATTCAGCAGCGTGGCTGCAGAAGGCACAGTGACATTTATAGAAGCCGCAGTGAAATTAGGCACATGTCTCAATCCATTGATCACAGTGCCTGCAGCTCCTGTTACAGAGGCAGGTGAAATTATAATAAATTTGACACAGTATCTCTCAAAATCTTGCAAACAAAATTAATTCAGCTCAGTTTGGATTAGACTATGTGAGATGGCAATGAAAATAAGATGAGGGCTGTAAGGACACAGCTTTGTGTTTAGCTGTAGTAGGGGGCCCTCCCAGCCATCAGCCATATTAAGCCCCGTTTTATTTGCTGTTTCCAGGTGCTGTAAGGAACAAGATCAACTGAGACACCATGTTCAGGAGTGTTCCATAAACAGGAGCTGCTGCCACATCTCACAGAAATCACAGACTATTGACTGAATGGCAAGAGATGATGTGCAGCAAAGATGCCCTGAAGGGAGAGCAAGCCACAGACAGCTATGTCCATGTAAGGAGACCCTGAGAAGGCAGTAGCATGGGAAGTGAGGTCCTGGGCCATGGGGAGGGTGTGGTAAAAAGCCAAACAAGGCCACAGTGGGAATTGTCTCTCACTGAAGCTTATACAGTAGTAACTATGCATATGTAGGCATCACATAGGGCAGAGGGATATAGAGATGGTGTCTTCACTTAGAAAAAGGTCTTAAGTTTCACAGGGACCAGAGAGAGCAAAACATATAAGGAAGAGTACATCAGGAACCACTGCAAGACAGATGAACCAGTATGGTATAAAAGAGAGTTTCATGGCCTGCCCTCAATAATAAAATGAGATGTTGCCAAAAGGCTGACCTTGTAACATTCTCCAACTTCTCAAGAGGTTGAATACTGTAAATGTGAAGGAAAACATACAGGGTGTTACTAGGGTGAATGAAGAGGTGGAAGATGAGATGAAATGAATATGAGGGGAATGTTCACTGATGAATATTCCTGGCCTTCAAAGAAAAGTGTAGGAACCCAGCAGCAGGCATGACAATGGACATTTGACAGCCTCTTCCCTTAATCCCCACACACCATTCTGCAATAAAATGCAGCTGGAAAAGCCATGGACTCCACAGGAAGCACTGACAGACAGAAGAGAAACCTCACTTTTCAGTGTGTCTTTCAGCATAACAAGATGGATGGCCAAAGCACAGAAGGAAAGATGGAGACAGCTCAGCTAAGCCTCATCTGATTCAGCAGCTGAGGGTCATGACAGGGTAGCTTCACACAGTCTGCTCTCCTAGTGTGGGTGTGCAGGAAAGAAGGAGGCACGAAGGCAGCCGTTGCAGCTGGAGGGGAGAAATCGTCACATCCACTTTGTCAATGCCAAAGAATCTGGGCTGACATTTTTCTCTTCCCAACAGTCGAATCCCACCCTACCAGCTGCATGTCACAGCTGACCTCCAGTCAGGACCCATCCGAGTCAACGTCAGGCGATTAAGCTACGCAGCAGCAGCTTCTCCCCCTTGTACATATGCAACTTCTCTCCCGGCAGGCCACTCCAATGGCCAGGGGAGTGCAGCAGGCAGGCTCCCTCTCTTACAGCCACACAGACAGCACTCAGCTTGGTCACAGAACACAGAAAGAAGGGTTTCTACTGCAGGCTCTGCAGAGATCTCAGTACAGCTCCTTACCAAACAGAGAGGCAGATTCCTTCCCCCCTTCTTCCATCTGAGAAGCTCTGACCTTTAAAGTACAGACCTCTTCCCATAAGAACAGGATGCCTGAAGAAGAGACAGTAACACACGAAATACCTAGAAGTGATTCAATTGGACTGACAAAGAAGTCAGGAAAAATAACCATGGTTTTATGCCATCAGTTCCAAAAGCCTGCAGTGACTGCCACAGCACCACATCCAACAGACAGAGGGGCTACAGTGCCAGTAAGCCACCATCAATGGCAAAGTGCAGGTCTTCTAAAAGTGCCTATGCTCAAACAAAAAAGCCTTGTTACTCAGAAGGCCTGTTCTTTGCCAAGTACCAGTGTTGCTGACTTCAGTGGAAAAAATTATAATAAATACATACATACATATATATTAAAAAAAGACTCTAGCTTTTTCAACTGGTTATCACCACACAGCTCTACATCAAGAAAGCCAGCTAGTCCCAGCAATGTCACCACTATGGGAGACTGACATCTCTTCTGATTCATACACAATCAATAGACTTGCTAAACTAAAATTAGAAGCTAAGGTCTTTCCTCCCAGCCACTCTTGTGCTTTCTCACTGAAAGCAATAGGTTTGTGCAGGTGCCAGTGGAAGCAGAATTTGGGGAAAATAGGCTTATGTGGGTGCTAGTGAGGGCAGCATTCAGTCTACTGAATCCTTACAGCTGCTGGAAACGCAGGCAACAGAGTTTATATTGGTTTTGAGAGTGCCACTTCAAAATAGCAAGAGATAGCAGTTTAATAAAGTAAAACATGAATATTTGACATGACACCAAGCTGAGATGAACTAAAGCAAAGCCCAGGTGATACTGCATGTTGGTTATTCATCATTGAGAGCAGATTACTTTTGCTGCCACAATAAGCAGAAGGAATTACCCCCAGCAGCAACAGAGGCAACTGCTTTTATTGCAGCTGGTATCACAACGAACAGCATTGTGCATGTCCCCCCTGCACTTGTCTGTGGCTCACCAAGGTTGTGAAGGGAATAAAACTGAGATTGGCTTTGTATACAATTACATATTCAACATTTTGCCCTTTCCATTGCCAGTTGTTGAGTTTTCCCTCTTATCTAAGAGATGAATGAGCATCCACGTGGCAGGGATGCTGCACTGGTAAATGTCAAACATATTACAAGAACCTAGAGTAAAATAGTCAGTAAAGCTGTTGAGTATCATGTCTCTTTCCAATTTTAAGAAAACTGAGTGGCCCTCCAGCTGCAGACTCACTGTTAACCCTGATTTTATTTACAAGGAATTGGGTGCAAAAGGAAACACTTGATGTGTGATGAGCTGGGCACAGAGCCAAGAAGAAAAGGAGCTGAAAGTCTCCACCTCCAGGTTACCTATCCCACCCAGTATTACAGTGAACATTTAATAGTCAATATTTAAGAACAGTTCAGTCTAGAACACTATAAACCAGATTTCTGCACATTTGCCTGTGAAGGAAAACCTTATCCTCCAGCACTCCAGAGAAGCAACAACAAATAGCATGAAATGGGTATCTAGGGTGAATTTTCTCTTGATTTAAAAGATGCTGATTACTACAGACCACCTGTGCAAGTACTCCAAAGGGCAGGGTAGAAGAAAATTAATCCATCACTACCCAGTTATAACTTCTCTGAGGAGAAAACTGCAAAAACAGGCAGCACTTGCCACAATGTTAAAAAGAAAGCCTCGCCTAGGAATCCACAGGTTCAGTCTGAATCTCACAAAAGCAAAAGCCAAGGTTTCTTCGTCAATAGGGGGAGAACCTGGTATAACAGACTTACCCTGGACAAGAAAAAAAAGTAATGACACAAACACTAACACAGCAGCAGAGATAACAGGCAATCTCCATCAACAGGTTAGTCAAAGGCAGCTAATTTCAAACCTTGGGTAGAAGGTAAATAATAAACTGAAAGCAAAAGGCCTTCCAGAAAGGTGATCAGAGCAAAACCTGACAGAAAAACAATACTGTTGAAGATCCTCCAAAGAATCAGACCTTGCTGGCAAAATTCAATCACTGTGTATAGCCTCAAAGAAAAATTTTGCATGACACAAAAGACCACAGAGATCCTACACAGAAGGATGAAATCACAATAAAACTAGAAGTTGGCATCAGCAGGCAGGAGAAGATGGAAAATGGCATAAACATGGTCTTGGTTTGTTCTCTGGAAAAGAGTGGAACTTGACTTAAACAGGAAACCCTTAGTGGCAATAAAGCAGTCCAAATGACAACTTTATGTCTTGTTCTAAAATCCATCAAATCCACAAGTCCAGCATTTCTCACTTCCAAGCCTTCACAATGCTGCTCAACCATGACCCAGAGAGAAGATACTGGTCCGATACCAACCAGGAAGACCTCCCTTTCCCATGGCAATGCCCAGGCTCAAGCTCATTTTGGCACATGGTATCAGAAAGCCAAAAGCTCAATAAAAGTGAGCTTGGAAACCCACTCTATACTTCAGTCCTAATTTTGCAAATCCCCCATCTCCAACAAACTATGTTGGCTTACAGAGAAGCACATGTCTGTAGCAGTCATACAGAAGCTGTTAAATTTTACTATTCAGTTGCCTGAAAGAAGAAAAAGAAAGAAATGCCTTCTGTTGGCCTATTAATCTGTCATAACCAGATTCTTCATAATTAATTTGTCCCTAACTGTTGCTTTGTAATGGTACCAAGAGAACATTTCAGGAATGGCAATTACCTCTGGTGTCAAAATGATGAGGAAAACAAATGTTCAACCATCAACAAAACGCAGTGTCTTTTCCACTCCCACCCAACGGTGGGTGACAGCACTGCACATCAGAATTACGGTGCAGTTAATTACCAGGCATGGTGCAACTGAGAATTCCTTCCTCAGCTTGAGATTACATTTGTTGAGCAATGCAGGTTGGAAGGAGGTGCATCTGTCACTGGGATGCAGGTTGCGTGGAGAAGTGATCTTACCTTGCTTCTTCCTTCATTTACTACACAGCCAACAATTACAAGCAGTGAATGCTATTTAAAGATGCCTGCATTTGCCTTTTAATGCTAATAGGAAATATAATGGGTTTCTAGGTTATTTGTAAATGGAAGAGCTCCTTGGGTTATGAGCTTATTGGATTTCAGCATGTTACAGAATCCGACATCTGTTTCTGAAGTGGGATTTCCAGGAATGAAGCTAAGACACACACAATGTGGAGTTCACCTCTCCAGGTGAGGACCACATTCTGCCAGAGCTGGGGGAATCCTACTCCAGAAGGGCCTGGGGCATCCTGCTGGCTCAACTGCCAGTGACAGAGGTGTGCAAAGCTGCAGCCTGGGAGAGCTTTCCTGTCTGGGGTCTCAGTTTTCTCAGAAAATTAAGATTGTAGCAAGTCTTTGCCATGAGAGTTACTAATGAATGCAAGGCTGAGTGAAGTCTGTATCAGCAGCACAGTGTGGGCCAGGCAGGTGGCAGCCAGGACTGAAGCATCAGTAGGGAGAAGTAAAGGCAGAGCTGGGTCAGGCTGCAGGAGAATCAGGAGAGAAGGAAATTGATTCAGTTCGGTGGCAGTGCAAGTGGAAGAGAGGTCAGCTGTGCAGGGTAAGTGTGAGAAGCTACAGATGGGGATGCACCACAAGTGCACGTGTGGAGCTGCTTCTGCCAATGCATTTTGCTCAGTTCTCAACCACGTTGTCAAGCACTCACTACCCTAAAGTCGTTTGGACAGGTTTAAAAGAATCAAACATCAGACTCCTTCCTGGTACAAACTCAGCCCACACCCTGTGGCCTTTAGGGTCAACAGAGGTAAAGGAAAGTTGCAGCGGATCTAATTCTGATGGTCAGGGTTGCAGGAGTTTGTACAGTTCATGGGAGTTCTTCACATGCATCAGAGGTTGCACACACTTTTTGTCTTCAGGGACACAGTCCATTACATGCTCAGAGCAAGGAAAGCATGATACCAGCTACCACCCTTGCTGTTTCTCACTGCCCATCTCCCAGAAGCCATCAGTTCATTATAACAATGTTCCCCAGTCAAGGATCACCACTTCATATATTGGCAACGAATAGCACCCAATTCAGACTGCCACAGCAAAACCTCAGCTTACTGGAAAAAACAGAGACGCTGTCCTGGAGAGGAAGTGGAGAGAGAGTGCAGGGCACTGCAAAGATGAAACAGTTCCTGCTGAGCTCTGGAAATGCCCATCTGTGCTGCTTGACTGTGAACACAAAGGAAAGAGCTCTAGGGAAGAAAGTATCTTCCCCACTTCTCTTCACACAACAGTCCTGTGATAAACAAACGGGAGTGCAAAGCCTGCTGCCCTTCAGCAATCCTGTGAAAAACAGCTTGTGTTCAGAGCACCCTACAGTAACAAACAGGCTGCACTGTTACAGAGTTCACAGGCAACCCAAACCCCTACATTTTCATACAGAGACTGCAGGGGCAGCATAGATAATTTCGGAGCTGGGTTGGTTTTTTTCAAAAGCAGTTCTGCTAGTGACCTTTTCAGTGAATTTACCTCTAAACTCAGCAAAAATGGATCCAGGCTTGGCAGGAGGCATTTCATAAAGCACTGTGCATCTGTGTAAATGTGCAGGCTCACATGCAGATTCATTGTTCAAGGGGAGCTGTATAAAGACAACCCTTGTCACAATGTTTACCCGCTCCCTGTGGGTCCTTTCCAAGTCACATCAACTCAGTACAGTGACAAAACCAAGTTGTTACTGGTGTCAGAACTGCCAAAATGATGCTGCTGCAGAGGAAGGAGCAGCAAGCTGCTCTGAATGGTGCATCATCAGCAGAATCTGCAGACACTGAGACAGGACTCTCAAGTCCAAAACAAAACCAAAAGCAACACAAAATAAACAGACAAACCAAACAAGAACAAAATGCAAACCGCTTCTGTGGGACCAATAGCTGGCTTAACTAGGCTAGCAGTGAATGTGATTATAACCTTGGATTCACTTCTCCAAAGCCATCTTTGAACCTTTGACTCTGTCTCAGAAGTGGCTAGTTTAACAGAAGCACTCACACTCATACAGGCACATGTCCACAAGCACGTAGATGGCTGTCCAGATATACAAAGATGCAGGCACTTGCTCACATCAGCAAATTTCCAGGCAGGGCAGTAAAGACACCAGTAAATAAAGATGTAGCTTCCAAACCTGGCACTGAACTTCACAATTTGTTTTCATCTGAAAATAAATCAGCAACTGCTCCAACTCAAGGGAAAAACAGCTTCCTTCTTTCTTAGTCCCCAGGGTTTCCACAGCCTGGCAGAGATCTGCCTGGTCTTAGAGCACTAGGTGGAGAAAGACAGCAGAGTTCCTTACAGAGACACCTCTCCCTCAAGTATGCAACAGAGTGGTCCCCACATAGGTGAAACAGTTTGCCTGGAACCCACTAGTGGACCTACAACATTGATAAAAAGCCCATAGAAGTTTCTGCAAGATTCCACCCACCACGGCAATTCTCTCAACACTGGTTTCAGAGACTAAATGAAGACACTGGCTCGACGAGTAAGGTAATTGTGTGCTAACCTCCAGCACATTCTTGCATCAGATACACTTTGGGGAGAATGTGATAAGGTCACTGGTTTATCAGAGCAAATCTACAGCATTCAGCCCTGCTGTGAAATGCCAACCTGGCCTGATACAAGTAGTACCCTCTGCATGCCATGCTAATCTTACCACTCCTAATTTAGGGTACTTCAAGCTGGTGTTCCATTGCAAGCTGACTACAGCAACTTTAGAAAGGTGAACAGATTCCATGACATAGGTCTTGTTAAGGACACAACAGACAAAGAGAATGCTTACTTCGTCACTGCAAGTACGTGTCTCTACCCCTAGATGAATTTTTCAGGCATCCATTTATCCTACTCTCAAATAGGACTATTTCAATTCTCAGGCCAGCTGTTTTCCTGATATTAAAATAGATAAAGCACGGGCTACCTGTCAGCAATATTGATATTACAGGTGGCCTCCAACACCTAAGTCATACAAACTGGCTAGTAGTTCACGACTACACAGTCCCTCCTTAAGAAAACATCCTTAATTATGGCCAGATTCACAGTCAATAGGACCAGACTTAAGTTACTTAGGGTGGCATTCTAAAGCAATTGCTTCTTTTTGTTTCCTCCAGTCCTTACACAGACCTTCACAACTCTGAGAAATCCTATGCTCATAGCTATTAGTGCCACTCACATCTAGGGGGGAAATCTAGCCATGTAAATAAATCTCTACAGAGAAGGTACCTCCTCTTGCCATATCTCTTAACTTTGCATCGATTAATTGTTCATTTCACATTGGGACTCAAGATAAGATTACATCTCCACTTCCCATTTGCTCTTTTCACAGTGCTCCTCCTGGCGTAGGCTCCTTGCAACCTACATCATTCAAGGGCTTCCTCACTGTACCGCTTGAGATGTTCTTGAGATACTGCTTCGGCTATTGTGTACTTCCTCAGCAACTACAAAGGAACAAAAGTAATGAGGTCTTCAGGGATTCAAATGAAAAGGGATAGCCCCACCTGGAGGGCAGAAGACTAAACGCTCCCAAGGCACGGAGTTAATTTAACTCCTGCTGAGGAGGCGCAATAAAGATGTAGGACCGTCTAGGCAAGTGCCTAACACCTCACACTCATGCTCCTAGAGTGAAGCACTTCAGGGATAAGGGTGCGCAGCCAGGAAAAAATATGCAGCGAGGCACAGCCTCTTTCTCCTCACTTGTTCCTCCTTCAAAAATGTCCCAGTGAGATGGCCCATTTCTCTGAATAAATCACTGCACAGGACAGAAAACACATCTTTCCCATAGGCACACATCCCCTCACTGCCAAATGGACCTTCCTCATTCTACAAAACCAAAACCTAGAGATGCTGTGTCCATAGTATTCAGATGACACTGCTCTAGAAAGCAGAAGGAGGAAAAGGAAGTGTTTTATAATTATAAAGATTTATTGTACAGCTTGTTATGTGTTTTCAGTGCAAAGCTTTCATGCTTAATGTGTTGGCAGGAAGTTCACTAGACAGCAATGCTCAAGTGCAAAGTCATCAAGCCACCAGCTGGCCCTTGCTAGTAGCTTTTTTAGGCTGCATTAGTGTCCAGCATGCTTTTAGACTAAGAGAAATCCTGGGGAGCACATAATAGGGCAACCAAATATGATGAGCTCAGGGACTGTGAATGGGCTGTGAAGCTCTTCACCTCCCTATTACTGGTTCCCATTTAGATTGGTGACGGAAAGTCACTGCCACCTATTGGCTTTTCCATCTTACAGGGAGGTTCATTTGCTTCTCACCCAGTTCACCACCGGTTGAAGCACAAGCAGAAGGCCACCACCACCACAGGCACTAACCATGGTGTGGAAGAGCTCACAGTCCCTACTCACAGTTGCCTTTTTGAAGGAATGCCATGGAGAGCTCATAGGGTTTTCTCTGCAGAGATAGTCCACCTCCATCACAAAGAAACTTTCAGGACCTAAGTTCCTATTATCTAAGGCACCCAGTGCTACTGACTCATGAAGGAAATCCAAAGACACAGGCTATTCCTTGGCCTGAATTATCCAGAAACTGCAGGTTATTTTGGAAAAACACATGCACACATACACCCACTCATTTTCTTTGCAGCATCCTTCAGTCCATCAGCTTCACTGTGAGATACAGCTTGTTGTGAAAACAGCCACTCCATCGTGAGAAGCAAACACAGCAAACACTATGAATAGCCTCCATGGAACAGGAAATCACATTCTGTATAATGATGGCACAAGGTTACACCTTCCAAATATTTGCCCAGATACTGACAGCCCAATAACCAGGAGTTTGCATGAGAGCATCCTCATTCTGCTCTACAAAAAAAAAAGTGAAGTTAATTAACCTTGCCAAATGGCTTCCCCCTGACAAAGCAATTCTGTAGCCAACAAAGTTAATTCAAGAATGGATTCTCACTGTCTCCCAAGACACCTTGACCACACATCCTTTCTCTCCTTGCTATCTCCTCTCTACTAAAAACAAAACAACAAATAAACAAACCAACCTGTATCTTCATTCACAGCAGCAATCTTTTGTCCTACAGAGGAAAACAAAAAATGTCCTGCTCATGGCTCTCAATTGTGGCTGCTTGTGCTGAAATCTGCAAAATGAGCAACCTAATGCAATCCTCTTACCACAGTGGTGGCAACTTGGAATCCCACTGATGCCAGCCCTTAAACAAACTGCATGTTGTGAGATCCTGACTGATTGACAGTGGGATCAACAGAAATTGATGCCAGCAATATAGGAAGTGTCAACCAAGACATCCAGGTGCTACAGTGAAAGACACACTGGAAATGGCAAAGGGTAGGCTGACTTGAACTGAGGAAGCAAACACTCAAGGAGGCAGAAGAATGTCAGAGAAATACAACCCTCTACAGAATGAAATGGTTTGTTGAGAAAGCAATAGGTAAGGAAATATCACTGAGCAGGCTGCCTGCCTTCCTCCTCTGAACCAATACAAGCAGGGGCAGAAACAGCAAGAAATGCCCAAGCTTACAGGAGCAAAGATGGCCATGATAGCAAAGACAGACATGAAGAAAGCTCTTTTGTCCCCTAATACTCCTGACACTAGAACTACAGATGGCCAATGTCTTGGGGCCAACCATGGCTACCACTGGCCTTGACATTAATAAGATAGCATTATCATTAAATGTAGAAAAATGGCAGACACCACAGGAAGAGATCCTTAACTCAGGAAAAAGCTCAAGTTTCCTACATGGCCAAGCCACTAAGCAGTGAGACGAAGCAACCACTGGGACAGACATAAAACCTGACCACTTAAACAAGTTTATATTCCCTGTTAAGGCAGGAGCAGAAATGGGAAAAGAGTTATTACTTTTCCTCTTGACTAATGCTGAGGAAGGGCTTTGAGTGACATCAGCAACTGGATCCTCATGTCTTCTGACTAGTAGGAGAATTAGAGAGGCAAAGCAACCCCAGGGGGCCACAGTGAATTTCCAGATACTATTTCTTGCCTCTTGGAAAGCAGCAAAGCATCCCCAACCTGCTGGCCATAAAAAGGTGCTGAGAACTGAGGAGCTGAGAACGTTAGCATCAAAAGTGGTCCACGAGGGACAGAAAAGTAGAGTAAGATTGAAGAGAATTCCTTGGAGCTAAGCAGGAACCTGGCTAAGAGCCCCAGGGGAACCCATTTACTTCTTAATCTGCTTTGCATTTCATTGATTTCTAATGACTACATCCCTGTTTGGCCCAAACACACTCAGGGCTGCTACCGAGGCTTCCCATCTCTCATCTGAGGCCATGGGCAATTTAGAGTCTTCAGTTTAACAGTTAACTGGGAATCTGTGGAGAGGAAGTTAAACATTATTTCCACTGGAGTAGCACCCAGTGCAGAGTACTAGGAGGAGATGCATGGAAAAAGTGCATGCAACCAGCTGCAACCCCATCCCAGAAACACATGCAGCTGCATCCTCTTACTGGAGAAGTGGCACAGCAGCTGCACCCAGATCTGCTGGCACTATTTGCAGCCCCAGAGTCACCAAATTCCTGCTTCACAGAATCTCTCTTCTAACCACTGTAGCAAAAGTGAGGCTAGAAATCAGTAACCAATTCACACACATGCTTAAAAGAAAATTCCAAACTCTCAGCATACAAAGAGAAGGTTAAGATGCCCTCTGAAAGGACAGAAATTAAAGAGTACAAAGAATGGCTGAGAGCACCAGAGATCTATTCAGGACAGAGCAATATGAGCAGCATCTGGATAATTCTTCACATATACCATGTACTTGGGAAAGGCACTCACATTCTCTTGACCTCTTACAATGACTAATCTCCAGCACTGTCTCCAATGGGGCAACTTCCTACAAATCATTCTGAGCTAGTTCTAGACCAACAAAATCAACTTCCACAGAGTGTTAAAAGAGCTGCAAGGTGGTATAGACTTGGTTGCCACCCACTAAAGTTGCACTGAGATCAAGGGTTTGACATGTAATTGCTCAAACACAGAAAGTTCTCCCATGGAAACTGATGGTTTGCTAGCACAAACTGTACAGAGATGTTACTGAGGAACCCACTCTGTCACTGTCAGCCTTAGTGGTAGCCCTCCAAAACATCTGCCAACAGCAGAACATGCCTTCATTTGCCTGCATCTTCTTCCTCCTGTGTCCCAGCTCATTCCCCTTTAAGCAGCCAAAGGCTAGTGCTGGCCATGCCACAGAGTGGTCCTGTGTCATGCTGACATGCTGTACATGCCATTGGCTCTGCCATACACAGGGACTGACTCAGCTAGCCCTGGCTTCCAAGCAGGGAGAGCACAGGTCTGTGCAGTGCCAGCAAACAGGGCCCTTTCTTGATGCCTGGGGCATGAATTGACAAACCATCACAACCTGCATGACAGAGGTTAATGAAGTCATGAGGAGACATTGCAAAAGGTCAGGAATTTGCAAAGGCTGCTGCAAACTGCTGCCAAATGACAAGCTGTCCACAGCACTGATAACTCCATAACTTGGGTGTTGCTCAAGAAAGCTACAAGCAGGCTTTCTGCAAACCAGGTTTCAAAGGTACACAGCAGAGACATGGGCAGATGCAAAGTGAAGCGCTAAACTCCAAGACATCTATCTCCAGTTTATGCCAGAGCAGCAGTGCCATTCTCCTGGGATGGGGAGCTACAGAACAGCTTAGCATCTTTAGACAGGAAAAGATGAGTACAAGCCCAAGGAAACCACCCTACAAACTATTCTAAATACTCTAAGACCATACAGATGGTGTGGATTTTCTGTCCAAGAAATAGCAAAACATCCTGGAGTCCAGTGCCACTGACTTTTATCTGGTCCACTGATCAGAGCTTTAGAGTCCTGAGTCCCTCCAGTCTGAGAGTCCTTGGAGTGCATCACCCCATGCATTACAACCACACCAGCAGCCTATGCACCAAGAGAGAAAAAAATGCAGTTAAAGACTTTCAAATGCACTACGCAGAATGGCATAGTTTGGCACAAGCCATATTTCCCACTCTAAAGAGGCCTTGAGCTGAAATAGCAGAGAGACCCTGGCTACATATACCACGTTCATCCAGCTAAAACTTAAATGTCACTGACAGCTCAAGGTATTGTAGGGCTGTAGGCTGGAGTGAAAGGTACAGCACAAGACTGAGAGGAGTAATAGGGGTGCTCATCGTCCTTCTCACTAGAAATGCTTTCTCTGTTTGGGTTAATTACTGGTATCAAAACACAACAATGTGTTTTGCAATGAGATGAATGTTTCTTTGCCCAATTCTTACTTCTTTGTGGAGATCTACAAGCCTAATTCATCCCTGTTACTCCTCCTCCAACAGACTCCTTTTACTTTAATTCCCCCAGCCTTCATGTTATGGCCACTACCAACCAATAAGCAAGGTAAGAAACTATTGCCAGTCCCTTCTCAGCAGCCAACTTTCACACAACCAGTCTAGGCAGCAGAGGACTGGTGACAGAGCCCAAATGCATCTTATCCAACACACCAAGCTCTTGAATCTCTAAAGAATGCAAGTGAGCACTGGCTGCATGTGGTTTCTCCACTGGGCAATGCAAGTCCTGCAAGAATGTAATCTAATGTGCAGCACGGTTTGCTGTTAACCATTTGTTAGAAGGCACACTGAATTATTAAACAGACAGTTTGATGGTTTGCCTTACAGTAATGAGTTTGGCAACACACCTCCCCTGTGCCTTGCAGAATTTCCAAGGAACACAGTCCAGTGCTATCACCTACCTGTGATCTGAGGATGTCATACTCCTCTGATCCATATGGAACACTCCGAAGAGAGGTGAGGTAGTCGTAGCTGATAATTGCTGTCTGCAAAAGAAAACAAAAATGTTGAGCAAGCTCTGCAGTTATCAAAGGAACAAGACTTCTCTTAAGGAGAACGTATGTAACTTAGGCTCCAAAGTTGAGTCTCCATGGTGAAGTTTATGTTAACACTCTTAAGAAATGAAAATATCCCTATTTCAATGCACATTCATAGAAAGCAGTGCAGCAGCCTCACTGATGTGCAGGTAGTAAAAATAAGCAACACCTGACACTCCTGTACTATTTTCTATTGGAGAAGCTCAAAGCATTTTCATAATCTCTGTAAGCACCTTGCACAGCAGACTCCCATTCTCAGTCAACCATCTGGGGCTTTCACAATAAAGTCGCTGCTAGTAATAGAGGCTACGAAGAGCTTCTTTGTGCCCCATCAGTTATCTCACACCATCCAACCTGCCCAACTATCTTGGTGCACACTGAGCTCACTATGTGTTGCTGGCTCAGCAGAGAGCAGAATAACTGAAGACAAGCTCCCCAGTTAGCACCAGCAGTAGTACTTTTGGAGATATTCAACTGTATACAGGACTAGAGGGGTAAGGGGTCAGATACCCAATTACAAACCAACAATATGGGGATCCAGCTAAAGCTTGTTAGCCAGACAGTCACAAACAATGAAATTAGATTCCTAAGTACCTTCACAATGTCTGAAAGTGGGTATTTCACAATGTTATCCTATGACTAAAGTTCTTTTCTGTCCACAGTCAGAATGGAACTGTCAGCAAAAGGAACTGACACATACGTGTCATGTTTACTAAGTTTCCTTGGAGAGAAAGGAATTAACATCTAGATGAGCTTGTCCACTAACCTGCTATTTGAGCTTCAAGATCCTAACCATACATAACCTCAACTCAGATATAAAGTCAGATTTCCTACAGTCTTTGCACTGAAGAGGAAACATCACATTCTGGGACACATACTAGCCCCACCCTTCATCACAAACATGCCTAGCAAGGACATAAAGCACAACTGATGTATCATGAAAGCCAGGGAGGCAAGAGAATCAAATTTGGTTTGAGACAGTCACTAGAACTGACAATAGAGAAACAGTGCGAAGCTCAGAGATGCATCCAAATGGGGATCAAGCTGGGAATCAGTTACAATCAGACACACTCTTAACTTGTGAAGGTTGGGTTTCTCATGTTCCCTGTTTTCCAAATTGGAAATGGAGAACAGCATCTTATTTTCTGGCTTTTTAGGCTCCCTCGCCCCTGGTGAACTCAGGAGCTACACACCTACACAAAGACCCATTCGGGAAAAAAGATTATTCAAAGCATCTTCACGACCTCAAAAAACAACTTTAAAAGTGGAGGGAGGCTCCTATCAGCCTTGCATGAAGTTCCTATTTTATCTCTGGTCCAAAAGGGTAATTATGACCTCCAACTTGAAAAGAAGTAGCTAACAGATTGGCCTGTATTAGAGGAAGAGGGAATTAATTAAGTGGTTGCTAATTATATTGTAATCTTAAACACTGAATTAGTATTATGATGATCCAGATAGGCAACTCTGACATTGCCAAATCCCTGCTAGTGTCTGAGATTTATTCCAGCTACTGCACAGAACATCTCTTCCATATATCCAGAGTAAGTGTGATACCCTCAGTGAAATACAGCAAATGCACAACTGCTCTGCCAGGCTTCTAATTTTACCAGAAACTATCTGAAATGTGATGTTGCCCATGCCACTGACTTCTTTCTCAGCTAAGACTAGTGCAGTCATTCCTGTTACAGTGTGAGACTGAATCTCAGGCACATAAGACAACCTACAAGATCAATCAGTCACTCCCCTTACAAATGCCAGACTGCTTAGCTGATCTTGCATGCAGGCCAATGTCAAATGTCCCCAAGAACAGGGCTTCCACTTTGCATCAAGGAATTCTCAACACCTTACATTCTTCCATCACTGTTAAAACTATCCTCAGATTTTACCAAGTCATGGTGCAATGTTCCCTCTGAATAGCTGTCTACCCACAAGCAAGAGCCAGCTGCCTAAACTGAGGTTCAGGAAGATATTTTCATCAAGCTTCTTCAGAAAGTCTGCAGAGGACTAGTGAACCAGTATGCTTAAAATGTAAGTGGACTCAGATCTTTCTTACCAACCCCAGATAAAGACTGCCCAGAGTCCTGTACTTAGAGGTCAGATTTCCTGATCTCCACACTTTCTTTCCTCCAGGCTTTTGATTTGTTTTGTTTGCCAAACCATAACTTGTCTTAAATTTTTGTGTCTGCTGCTGCTGAACTTAGCTCTTAAGAATTACAGACTCTCAATTGCAGCCTGCTTTTGCCTGGCAATGGTCCAATGATCAGATCAAGCATCCCGGTAAAAAGCCTGGGCATGGCTAGGATTGAAGGACTGACATGTTACATCCATGCAGATGCCACCAATATCCCAAGTCACTTGTTTGTAGTGCTACAGAGTCTCACCTTTCATTTAAAAAAGAGCAAGCCCAAGAAGCTGAGCTTCTTAGAAATTAACATGTCTAATTGCTCTATTGACTTCACTCAGTCCATGGCTAAGAAATGGGAGTCATTTGGGCTGCCAGTGCTCAGATGAGAGATGACCTCTAACTGTCCAACAAGGAGCAGACTTCAAGCTGAAGGTACAGCAGGACTAAAGGATGTCTTGGAAGCAGCCTAACCCAAGTCTTATATATGAGAGAACATAGAATTGAAAAAGAGACAGAAATTTGTTTGAAAAGTATACACATAAACACATACTACTATCACCCTCAGAAGACAGCATTGATAGCTTGGGTTTGGGGGGGTCACTGCTATGGGTGCATAACCCTGCAATGTGTGTAAGAGCAAGGACAATTAAGTACTTTACAGCCTGTGACTTGTGACATCCCTGAAGGCAGAGGATGTGAAAGTCAAGCATGTCTTTAGCTTCATCAGCATGCAAAGCAAAGAAAATCTCCCTTCCTCTACTTCCTATTCATCAGAAAAGTAGTTTCTCCTGGGCACTCAAAACACAGACCAACTGCACAGCCTCATCTCACTTACTTTTGTGTTAAATGGAAGATAGCCACAAAAACACTGGTTTCAAAAGACTGAGAAACACTGGTCAAGCAAGCAGAACTCAAGGACAGACTGGAGAGCCCCAAAAGATTGAATAGAGGAATTCCCTCCAGCCAATAAATTTGTTCCATCTCCATTCCTCAGTTTCCTGTGCAGCAAAAGGGAGAGAGCTGCTCTCTGCAACCAGGCAGCACTGCTCTATGGTCAGGAATGGAGCACAAAGCTCAGCACCTGTTAGGTAGGAAGGAAAGATGAGTTTGTATTTCTGTCCTCACCCTTTCAAAATAAACACTCATTTCTCACAAAAGTTCATGGTGCAGCTGGTACATACAAACAGTGAGGCACCCAAGCCAACCCACAGATCTTGTTTCTTACTGCATGTGCCCTCAGGAGCTGACTCCCTCTAAAACTCATTAATGAAATGTTTAGAAGTCATAAAACATGCAGAGAGACAGCTGCCTACCACTGGGGTCTCTAAATGATGGAGATCATGGCCTGAAGTGACAAATGTATAATGCAAGTGAGGTACAGGGAGACAGAGTTCTCTGTTGTCCTTGTTCCTGGCTGCTCATGGATTCATCAACTAATATCCTCCAGAAGGCAGCAACCTGTTTGGCTGGCAGTCTCCATTCTGATGTTTTCTGGATAGTGATGACCAAAGGTGAAATAATAGTGACAGTAGGTGGGTGCAGTGTTTATTTCACAAATCTGGAAACCAATCACAGAAGTACATTACCTCCCATCCTCGCTTTACCCTTGCTTTGGGAACAACTCTCAAAACACCTGCCCTCCCCTCCCCAGATCTCACCAGGAATGGCTACCATTCCTATTAATATAACAACCACAACCCTTAAAAGAAAAAAAACACTCCAGTGTGAAAAAAATGGCACATGCAGACAACATGGTTTGAATTAGGTCATTGTTAAAGGCAACAGGACATGGTACCCAGGTCACTGGCCTTGAGGCCCAAAGTAAGCCCTTGCTCTGAAGGTTCCATCCTATCCAGGGAAGGAGAGACAGGTCTGTGCAGCTCAGTATCTTTCTTTGTTCCTTTCCAAAATGTGCAAAAGACAGTTCTATTTCTCCCCCCAGTGCCAATAACTTGAAGAGCTCCTTATTGACCTTCTGACTCCTGACACCAGCTGTCAACTGAAAATGCAAAATAGGAATACAAGAAATTCTAAGTTCTTGTGAACTCCAATTCCCTTACCCAGCCAGGAATCCTCCTGCTGCACACTACTAGTGTGAAACTTACTGTGGCAATGGCTCGGCCCACACGAACAACTCCAAAATCATTGGGATCCAGGAACTTGTTTCCATACAGACAGATGCCAGAAGCAGCTGCTACCAATGAGGTAAGTTTCAAGACCCTTCGTGCCATGACTGATGAACCCTGCTAAGATACAAAACAGCAACTGTAACATACAAGGACCTACTGGCCTGATGCCCACAGTCCCGGCAATCCAAGTTTTAACTGCTCCTTTGCTACCGATGCATTGCGACCACTGTCCACAGCCAAGAGCTCAAGCAAACACACAGCGATCAAAGGCAGGCTGTTGTCCTCGGACTCGATTGCTATTCCTAACTTGACAGTGTCTACAGGACACAAACCCAGAACTAACTCAATGCTAAACCTTGTGTACTCAGAGCAAAACAACAGTTCATGGTCCCAAAGGTTTTCCAAGGGGAAATAACAGGCAGACAAAGAGAAGGGAGCACGAGCTCATCAAAAGTCAAGGCTGTCTCCTCAATGCAAGTGTTTTGAAGATAACACAACGTAGGTAGATTGCAAGAGGGTAAGAGAAAGCAAGAGATCAAAAAGAGCTCTTGCAACATCAAGAGCGCCCAAAAGTTGGAAGCCCTGCCAGACTAGTTAGTAAAATGCCTCACTGCTAATCAGTTTGGGGAGAAGAGGCACTGCATTCCTGGATGTTGCATGCAACTCCAGTAGCCAGTGGCGGACAGCTGCATACAACACAGGGGATGGGGGACCTGATCTGTGACCAAGTGAGATTCGTTTTCTTAAGATGTCCATCCTGTTCAAGTGCAAGACAGCGACTGCACTAGGTGAACAGACATCTGCAGAAATCAACAGCCTAATCCTGGCTCTGCCACTGGCCCACCCAGGGTAAGGCACCTCTCACTGACTTTTTCTCTGGGAGACAAGGGCGCAGAACAAACACATTTGCCCCACTAAGCACTTTGGGGAAATGCATTCCTTCCTTATAGTATACAGAGTAAGTGTATTTCTTCCCTTCCCCTTTAGCTGGTATTCGATAGAAAATGTTTGATGATTCCTTCTGCTTGCACCACGAATCAAGAAGCATGGCTCACCTAATAGACGGGCTCTGCAGAGCACCCTTGAGAGTGCAAGCTTTTACCCCTCTCTACATTTCACCCGTATCTGGGGCTAAACTATCACCACTGCGCTATCATCCAATGACACCCCGCCTCCCCCAGCAGAGAAGGTGAATCAGGAAAAGCAGAGAAGACAGATTTAATGAAACTCTAAACTAATACCAATGCCAATATAAAGCACACAAAGTTACACTCAGAGCGGCAAATGTATGGTGGTTACAAGAAACAAGACCTCTGGACATAAACCTCAGGTAAACTTTATTATTTCCTTTTATTTCCTTACAAGCCCTAGGTAACTTTGAGGCAGAAAAGCTGAGATACATTCTGTCAGCACCTGTCAGAGCTGCCTACAGCACCCCAGCTCTTTCTCCTTTCAGAAGGGGTACATCACTGATGAGGACTCCTCCAAATCTATAATTAAACTCAAGAGAAAACAAGCCTGGCCTCTTGACTGCAGCCAAATGAACATGTGTCACTGCAATTCCAGAACTTGAGGCTTCTTCCTGGAGGACTGGTCTTTTTGTACAGAAATCTCTTGTATCCTCTGTCACCTTCAAAAGACATTTTCCGCAACGCATTTTAATTAAACCATTTCTACATTTTTTTGGTAGAATTTAACTCACTGGGAAGTGAAAGGTGCAAAAAGTGACTTTTTTTTTTTTTTTAACACAGAAATTACACCTCTCGTTTTCATTATTTTTCCTTCACATTCTTTATTACTAAAAGAACATTTGTTTGAAAGCAAGTCCATCTGTTCTTGCATCTTATTACTACCCGAAGCTATACTCTGCAGTTTGTGACATCACAGCTATTGCCATACCCGCCAGCTGTCCGTCACGGACAGACGATGGGAACTTTAGCTAGCGAACGGGCAGAGCAGCTGACAAAGTTTCTACTTTCATGCTTAATGTGTAACACCAATAAAAAGGGAAGAATTAAAACTTCTGAGTATAAGGTATAGAAATGAAACTGTCAGAAATCAATTGTATTTCAAAGTTTTGCATAAGGTGCTGAGGAGCCTTTTCTATGTAAATGAGCCATTATGGCATCCCTAGGGGTATCTTAAAGACCCTGTCAGCTGTGAAATAGGGCTCAGGATGTCACTGCCTCTCATTATTAAGGCCGGCAATGATGAATCACCAAGGTGAGCTGCCTTCTTTGACTTTCACACAACTTCACACACGTTAGGTTTTCTTTCGTGACAGCTGGACGCCATGACTTTCCTATCCCACTCGGGTGAGCCGGAACGGGACAGGAATTTAATGTGTTTTTCCCGGAACCCGGGAGGTGAACCCCTCGAGGCACAGCACCGGCCAGGCCCGTTTCCCGGCGCGGCAGCGCTGCCCGGGAGGTCGTGCCCTCATAAGGCCCAGGGAGCGGCAGAGCGCGCCGAGCCCCGAGGGACAACGGGGACAGTGCAGCCGGTCCCACCGCAAAGCCCTAGCGATTGCCGCCCGCCCTCCGAGCCCGCGCCCGCTGCCCCAGCAGCGTGGCGCAAGGTCTTCTCGTGAAGGACACAAGGGCCCGGGCCCGGGTTCAGCTGCTTTCGGTTCTCCTTCAGGAGAGCCGAGCCGCACCGCGCCTCCAAGGGCAGCGCCCGCGCCCCTCACTGCTCCTGCCTTCTGAAATGACCCCGTCCCCGCCCTGCCGTGCGGCAACTGGGCCTCCGCTCCCGGGACCCGCGCCTGCAGCGGACATCTACTACCTAGGCCCGGACCCCCTCGTCTGCCGGCACCGGCCGGGGCGCGGAGAACTCGAACGGGCCGAGGCGCCTGTAACGGCAGTGAGGGGTAGGAGGACAGCGAGGGTCCGGATCTGGATGACAGTCTGAATCCCAGTCCTTTCTGGACCCTCCACAGCCTCCGTCGACCGCATCGACCCCTCCGCCAGCGCACGGAACCGGCACTTACCGCCTTGCCGGCACGGCGGCACTTCAACTCCCGCGCGCTCAGCCGCCTACGCCCCCTCCGCCTCGCATATGGTACGGTCCTTTCCGCGCCGCATGCAGGGAAATGTAGTACGCGGCCACAACTGCTAGAAGCGGCGGAGGCCTGGCGGGACTTCACGAGGCGGCCCCTGGGCGAGTCCACCGGGAAACGGCGGGGGAGGCCCCCGTGCTGGGGACACGCGATTGCCGAGGAGTAGGCAGGTGCAAGGAACCAGTGCAGCGTACACCAGGGTAACGCAGTCTCCCCTCTTTCAGTGGCGCTCCGGGCCTGGCACGGCTCTCCAGAAATACCTCTGCTGTGCTCTTAAAAGCGCTGGAGGCTTTATGGCATTCGGTGTGCTCTCACTGGAACCCTGCAGCAGGAAGAAGACCTACAGATGTTTATCTATGTATCAGAAATCATGAACGAAGGCAGAAATGCCAAACTCGGAGCACTTCTTTTCTATATTCTCCAACAGGTGCCGGAGTGGCGCTGACACTTTTATTGACTAGGGGTCACGACTGCGCTTTAGTAAAGGGTGTGGGTTTGACCAGGGCACCATCAACATTCCCAGGCTGTGATTGCAACACATCGGGATTAGGTGTGAGCACAGTCACCCACACAGGCGTCGCACATGAGCTGGTAATGCTGCGTCCGCGCCCGGTGCTGTGGGAGTGTGCTTACCTGAGGGCTTCTGGACGTAGAGTAGTCCTGCTTGTGTTGACATGTGGTCAGAGACCCAAGCAACACAAACTGACACCATAAATTATGCTGCTGTACTTTGCCTTCACTATTTGGTGACAGGAACACACAGCTGCCTAATACCAGCTTATATTTAAAGGTATAATTGTGAAGGCCAAAGGGATGTGCATCGTAAATATTTCAGAACCTGCTGTTCTCCATCAACAGAATGATCCTGTGTTCATCAGGAATAAAAGAGCTGTTTGCTACAAGGAATAATAATTTCTGAATTAAAAAAAACAAACAACTTTTATCTCCAGCTAGCTTTTAGGTCCTTACTATAAGAAATAGAAATTACAATAAATTTTATCATATTGAAGATCCCATTCAAAACTAAACCTCTTCTAATAAAGCATCTTCTAATAAAGATTACAGTAAAAGAGAGAACAGAGCAGAGAATGAAAAAAAATGGTGATGAATCATCAGAAATACTGTAAGATTCATATTCCTGAAACTTGGCATTTTTAATTTCTCCCATTGTGAAAAGAAGGAAACTCAGTGTTGTTCACAGTCATTCTCTTCCTGATAAAAAGAAACCAATTCAGTTACACCTGGGAACCCATAATGGAAAACTGGAAGTATTTGGGCCAGAGTTAAGGGCACAGATACCATGATTAATCCTTAATACTTTAAAGATGCAAGAGACCAAAAGGCTCTTAATTCTTTGAAAGTTATCATTTCCAGGAAGGTCCTGGAAACACTAAAACCAATCCGGGGAAATAGCACCACACTGCATTTCCATTCATATCTGCAGAGATACAGTTGCACCCCAAAAAAGTAGAGACAAGTTAAAAAGGGATCTAAAAACAATTGAAGCAAAAGGTCTTTGCTTCTACAAGTAATAAACCAGAACACTGAGCTCTGGGAAAGTTCTGTGACCAGCTGCTCTTTCAGGATGAATTTTCATTCAAGCCCCCATACAATGTACTGTAAAGGTAACCTGTCCACCTTCTCACTACCTGTAGGACAATGGTATATTTATTTTTTCCTAAAGATCAGTATAATATTGGGAATATTTGCTAGGTACCCCTTTTGTTTCCATCTGACTTCATTTTTCTTTTCCTTACTTGTCCCCTGCAGCAGACATTAACACAAATGCCTGCCCTGCGTGAGCTTCCTGCTAAATACTATCTCTGAGAAATCTCTGCAAAATATTCTCTAGCAGGAAGCTAAATATTATCTCTGAGAGCAACTACAAATGATGAAGGGCAGAGTTGAGGGTGAGTACCCTACCAGCACACAGAGGATTCAGGGACCACGTGGCCAGTTGCTGCATCAGCCACATGATGGCCAAACTGGCTACAATCCCATAAAATTCTCTCACTTCTTGGACAGATGGGAGCTTTTGAACTGATGGAAGGTAGTGATGCATCCCATCTTAGTCTTGGACCATTACAAACTGTATAAGAAAGCCTGTTCTTGGAAGATAGCTTTACAGTTTAAAAGATGATGTTAAAAGAGGAAGAAAATAAAAAGCCAGGGAGATGTGTGTGATGTACTACTGAGAGAGATGAGTGCAGGCTGACATGAAGTAATCACTCTGAATGACAGAATAAAATAAGCTTAGAAATATGAGGAAAAGATCTATTACTCCTGTATCTACTAGAGCCTGTGGAAGTGTTGCTGTGCATTTTTGTCTTGGCAAATTCAGGACCTTTATGGCTCAGGCTGATACTGGCCATAATAGTGCTGTCTCTATTTAAGGCTACTGTGCTACTCCACACAAAAATCCAAAACAGAGACTAACCTCAGCACAACCACAAATTCCTGATCACACACACAGCCTGCTGTTTCTACAAGGGATGCTTAAGACTGTGGCCCAGTCTATCAATCCCCTGCTTTAACTGCTAGATCACACATGCTGGCAAAGCTCCCAGCAAAGGGAGCAGGTCAGTATCTCATTTTTTATGGCCTCTCCTGGAAAACCTATTGGAGGCTGCTTCAGTTTAATTCTGTTCCTTGTAGCTCTCAGTTAAACAGGCTGATGCTGGGTCTGCTGTGGAGAGGGGGAATAAAAAAGAGGCTTTTGTCATATAACAATGCTGTGTGCTGATGTGCAGTGGGCAATTATGTAACCAACGCTAAATCTTTCTATAATTAGAACAAGCACCTAGTTAGACTGATCAGAGCTCTTTTGTGTGAGCCTGCACAGGGATAAGGCAAGAAAAAGCTTGGCTCAAAAGAAAGATGCTGGCTTGATTTTCCTTTTCACTTCAACTGGTGAATAAATTAAATCTCAGATTACCCCAAATTGCTGTGAAAGATGAAAAGCAAAAAGCATTTCCTTTTCATTCTTGGTGAAGACATTTGCATCCCAGGTGTGAATTTCATGAAATGCAGAAATAAACCCAAAGACTCAGTCCTCTCTCTGCCAAGCATCAGCACAGGAAAAGCAGCCAGACTGCCATAAAAGAGGACAGAAGGTCAGAATCAGCCCACCCTACTGAGAATCAGTCTCTTTTTTTAGACTTGCTCTGATGAAGAACATGGCATGGTATCTGGAAAGTCTCACATCAGACATGTCTCATGTAGGGGAGGAAGAACAGTAAATGAGATCAAACAGTCCCAGAAAGCAGGTAGTCCTGTGACTTTGTGGACTCAAAGAACCAATTTAACAGTGAGACACAAAAAGGTATGGGGAGAAGTTGCTACCAGTGCAGTGGGGAGAACAGCTTGACCCAGCAGGTTCTTCCACACTCCACACTGATCTTCCAGACTGATCAGTCCTGCCATTCTGTGGATGTTCAGCAACACAAATACTAAGGCAGATCCATCTGCAACTACAAACAAGTTCAGCTCTAAAACTTGCTGTAGCAATGGCAATTCATACACATTGAAGATCTAGCTGGTGGGATCTTTGCTGCTACAGATCTGTAATAAGAAATATTTTCTGATTTTTCTGGTTAATTAAGGTCACCAGAAGAAATATTACAAATACCTCTGTGTAAGTGCTGACAGATGTGCAAATCAACATGGAAGACAGGAAGTAAAACCTGGAACTCATTCCAAAGACAGTTTAACACACTCCCACAGGTATCCTGCTAGGCCAAAGGCACCCATGTTCTTAGTCTAACTTTAAATGGAGATTGACAGGATTTACCTTTATATCAGCAACAGAAAGCTCAGAACTGACTCTGGCAGCCATCAAATTTTAGAGTTTGGTCTTTTTTTACCAATCATACTGCACAAAGCCAATATTTGGATAAGACATCTCTCAAAAGAAACATGCCCATTACCCTAAGTTGGTCCCTTCAAGTCAGTAGTGACCAATGTCTGAATGTGATAACAGAAAGTGATGTGCTGCTTGGAAAGCTGTGCTGTCGGTGAGCTGCAAAATCCACCTCTACTGTTGTTTTGCTCCTTCAAGGCTGTTGCACAACCCTGTTGCTCGACAACAGCTTAGACAATTGCAGGCCACTTCCATACCTCTCTCCTCCAATTTCTGTTGGCAAAAAAATTCCACCTTACTTTGTTTGCCAAACCTGTTGGTGGCTAACTGCCACTTCTAGCAGTTGTAGGAAGTGTCCTTGGGCCACTATGTACTGTGTGAACAGATCTTTAGCATTCAGGAGTGGAATGTTTCCAAAACATTTGCAAAACACGTGGAGTCTGGAAGGTTACAGAAGCATGAGATAATTTTTGCCTATGGGAGAAAGTGTACTTTATAAAAAAGTAAAACAAACAACAGAAATTAAACCATCCCCCATTTCAGTCATTCCAGAGAATACAGATGTGGCTTGAAGAATTTAAGGATTTTCACAAAAGCACTAATAAACCTTCTGATCTTTTTCCCTCAGCTACCATTATTCCTTCTGAATGCTGCCTGTAATCCTTAAGGGAATGTGAAATGTGAGGGTTGCTGATACAGCTGAACCTTTCCATCTAGGTAAATCTCTTCTTTCTCACTGTTTAGCATCTTACCTGTGGCATAATTTATCCCTTGAGTTAAGAAGTGTCATTTATTTTGAACATTTTTGCCCTACAATGTGCAGGCATACAGATATCTGATATTAACAATAGCTTATTCCATTACTTTCAATTGTCGTCTTCATTTGCTACAAGATATTTCATGAACCGTTTAATTCTGCATTTGCAAATGTGAAAAATGCTGAAGTAGATTATATTAAAAAGAAAAAAAAAAAAAAAAGTGCAGAGGATTCAACAGCCTAAATCTACCCCAAAAGGCTCCTTGGAATGCATCATAACTGTGCTCTCAAAACTAGGTATGGTATTCACATCAAACTAAAAGCGTCCCTGCTGACAGCCATGCCATGCATTAAATCCTCCACAGAGCCTGAACCCTTACTCACTGTACAAGAGGCTAATTCTGGCATGACTGTTGTGTGAAAAGAGATGTATGTGGAAATCTGATAGCAATATTGCCCATAAATGTTAATCAAAAATTATCATGGTAAAACCAAACAGGAATTCATGCTTCTTTCTGAGAGACAGATTTATATTTGGGGGAAAACGTGTTTGAGGGTATCTGAACCATTCCTTGCCTAATATTTATTTTTATCAGAGCTCTGCCAGACCTGGTGTCTCTGAACCATTACCAGGTCTGGTTCAGAAAATGTCTGGAACTAGGAGATACATGAAGACACACAGAGATGGTTAATTCAGAAGAGAATACTAACTTTTCTTATCGGATGCTGTATATATTGTGAGACATAAGTTTTACTTGGCTATTCCTATATGGACCCTGGTTGCTCAGGCATGCCCAAAGCAGATCCTGCAATAATGAAACTGCTCCCATGAGATTTCAGCTTTGCTTAGAAGATAAGAAATTGAACACTGAGCACCTCCTGACGCACTGAATTTAGGGAGTAGAACCTCAAGCAATGCTCAGCTGATAGAAGGAAATGTTTTAGCTCTTCTGGGCCACAAACCCTGTGAACAAACTGCAGCTATGCAGAGAGAAAAAAACATTTAGCTGATTACCAACGGCCATTGTGACTCAGGAAGCCACAAAACGACCTGAGAATGAGAGCTGGTAAACATTGCAAGAGAGTCTTTTGTCTTCTCTCTGAACTTAGATGAGATGCTTGATCGTTTGCCTTTTGTCTAACGCCTGTCTGGGCCTTGCCCTGCTATGTGTGTTCCCTGGCATTTTCTCGGCAGCCAATCATGAGTCTGTAACTGTCGCACGGACACATCTAATTACCAATCACAAGTTGCTTTTGATTATGTTAGCCTATATAAAGAAAAGACTTTGTACAATAAAGTAGACCCTTTGCTTGCATCAAGCTTTGTCTCCATCTCTCAATCGCGGTACCTCCCACAGTTTTCCAAAGGTTAATTACTCTCATTGTTAAATATTTATGTGTAATTTCTCATTTGAATTTCCCTAATTTCCCCTTCCAATCACTGGTTCTTGTTTTGCCTTCCTCCAATGAGATTGAAGAGTACCTTCAGAGCTTGTATTTCTAACTTGTACAGGTACACATACAGGGAGGTCTAATCTCCTTTTGCAATGAGCACAACATAGTAACTGTCTTCATTTAGTTGTGTCTCAGTCTGGAGAGGGAAAGAGACTCAGTTCTTTTGTACATTCCCGAGGCCAAAATATCAACAGCTAGACTATTCATTACATAAATAAAGTAGATGGATCAGAAGGGGAGAGAGAGCAAATAGAGAGTGAGAGACCAAAGAGAGACAGAGAAGAGGAAAGGAATTATATTACCACACCCCTCACACCCCACCCTGCTCAAGACAGTTTGAGTCTGTGGAGGAAAGGTGCTGAAGGAGATACTGGGTCTGTAGAGAAACGGTGCTGAGGCTTTGGCTGTAGAAGAGATGTGGTCCTCTGGGCAGCTTCTTCAGCTCCATGAGTTGCAGCAGGCGGAACTTAGGACATGGAGAGAGGGTTCTGCTTCTTCCAGGCTCCATGGCCTCTTTTTCCAGAGCAGCATTGTCCCGGGCTTTTCCTTCTCTCATGCTTTCTTTCTCAGCGGCATTGTCCTTCTCCTGTGTTTTTCTTCATCTCCATTTTTCTTCTGCTGAGCCAGTAGTTGCTCAAGTCTTTTATACAGTTTGTTAGTCCTTAGCTGTGTGTCCAAGTGTGATCGTTTGAGGCTGTGCCTTTAAGAACAAACAGTACTGGGACACACTGGCTAAATGTTTTCGGTACTAGAACAAAAACATTCTGGTATTCTAAACGAATTTCATTGGTGGATAGACAAAATGCAACTTTAAATTGTAGAGCAGTTGGAATTTTTCTCAGTTCAGTTTGGTTTGGGAGTTTGGGAGTGTGGGTTTCAGCCTGTTCTCCCTGCCTGCTTCTTCGCGAACTAGCTGGAGTTGGCCTTCAGATAAGCAAAAACTAATCCTGCATGGGCTTTTGAAGCTTACTAACAACTCTTTTCCTTAATAACTTGCCTTTCTTTCTCTCTAACCCCCTTTTTGGGGAAAAAGGGAGGTAGGGGGGGAGAGAGGGGGTTACAGGGAGGGGATCCCTCCTTGGGGAGAGATTTTTGTTGTGTTATTTCTCTTTGCTGTATATTTCTGTGTATATATTGTAAATACCTGTATATATTGTGTTATATATATAACCTGCTTTCCATATATGCTTGTAAATATATAGCTTTGCTCCTCCGACTGGGTTAGCTGTGGTTTCTGACTCTGTGGAGGAGAGAGACCTAGGCCCTCTCTCAACCTACCACACCAAGTATTGTCCCTCAGGAAGTCAGGGGCCAGGAAATCATCCTTAGTTAAGTATCCAGGTATCGTTCCCCAGGAAATATTTTTGTGTATTCCTGTGTGTTTGGGGGGGGGGGGAAGGGGGGACCTCCACCTCCTCCTCCATCTACCTGCCCACACACTCATTACACATCAGGAAACAGGTGGTGAATCCATTGTCTCACCATCCTCCCTTTCCAGGGTACTTGATGGGTGGAGATTTTCTCATGAATATTCCCGAAGGTGGCCTCGGTCCATTGTTGTGAGGCCAGCTGTGGTCCAGTGAGCAATGTTATCTTTGCACCTTCTAAGAGTCGTTCCAGTGGCTCTGCCCAACACACATCAGCTATTGTCTGGGCAAGCAGCAAGTGATTTTATTTTTGTTGAGTCACACCAGGAGAGACAAACTTGCTAAGATCATTTCTGCTTGTAATATAATTGACTGATAGCACAGACAAATGGCGTTTACCTCATTCTAATCTGGCAATGTAATATTTACACAACTTGGACACAAAGAAATTTTCCATATTGCATTCCCCCAACACTTCCAATTAACACTAGCCTTGTATTATCTTTGTTTTCTCCTAACCTTCTTCTATCTTCCAGCACTGTTTTCAAAACTTTGAACACCAGGACAACTCAGAGTCCCTGCAGAGTTCACCGTGTCCCTACTTCTACATCCCCATGGACAAAACCTTTTGTTACTTCCTGGCACAAGAAATTTATGCTAAACTGCTTCTCTCTCATAACCCTCCTGAACCCTTTTCAGAACCACTGTTTCCCAGGACAGTCTGTACTTAACCCCCCCATTTCTTACTTCCAAATATAGAAGTTGTACAATGTGATATTAAAACACATCTTGTTTATATTAATTCTACTTAACATGTAAACTAGATCATGCTGTATGACTCTCCTCTCAGAATAACTGAACATTTTGCTATTCATTTTGAAACCTACACATTCTATAAACAGCAATTCCATATTGATTCCAAGCTGATGAAAATGGTCACTAGCATAAGTCTGGGTCCCTTCCTCTGTAATTTCCTCAGAAAGACCCTTAGGCACTGGTTGTTATGAATATACTGGTGATTCTGTGCTTTGTGTTAAAGGTAGAGAATTCAGAGTGCACTGAGACTGGGGGTCAGGAGCTTGCAGGAGCCTGTTTTGAGGACAAATGGGGAGCTGCATATTTTACAGACTTAGACAGCGTGTTTGGCTAATTGGAGACACTAAGGCTGAGGAGAAGAACTGAGAATTTGTTTTCTTTAGATAAGAAGCCTGGACAATTGAGCATGTGTGAAAGTGGATGCTTTGACCCTTACCACACCGAATGTAGGGAGAAGGGATTTGATCACCTATTCTGAAAACTCATTATCATATGCCTGCCTTCTATTTAGCATAAGCTTGTTTATGTAGATGATGTAACTATATAAGATGAAGAAAGCTATTGTAAAGCTGCTGTGGGGCAAAGTTTTGTACCCTCGCATGCCCAACCGATTGCTTTGCTTGCTTTTATTGCCTTTTATTACCTTTTTAGGATCTTTTAGTGCCAATAAAACTGTTACCAAAAACTTTTACCAGGAGTCATCCATAACACTGGTGATCCTTTGCTTTTTGAAATGCCAGCCAGTTCTCACCCAGGTACTGTATCCCTTCAGTTGTTGCACAGTGCTAATTCTTCAATCAAAACATCTTGAAAAGCAGAAGATGTAAGTAATGGGAGGTGTACCAGGTCATTTTCAAGATCAGCTTTATGAATAATGTATTTCTTTGGTCTGGTGGCTAACCTAACATAAAAAAATAATGGGTTCCTCACTCCAGGAAAAAAGGAGGGGGGGTGAAACCAACCAACATTCTGTATACATATATTAAAAAAAAAAGAAAGAAAAAAAATAAACAAACAGAAAACCACCAATAAAAAACAGCAGATCAGAAATTAAACACATTCTAGGTTTAAGGATTTTCCCACTTTCAAAACAGTAAGCACATTCAGACTATACTTGGCCAAAAAACACTACACCAAAGTTTGAATAATTCATGTTGCAAATGTTTAAAAAGATTCCAACTTTCCAAGCTTCTCACAGTTCTTGAGTTCAGAACTTCTCAAAAGTAAACATTCTTGTAAACATCCCAGTAAGCATTTTCCAGCAGTTATACCATATATATAAGCCTTTTCCAGGTTTGATAGGTGCTAAGTAATGCAAAGCAGGGACAAGAAATTGTTCACAGCGGCACCTGTGTAAAATAAAGACTGTAATACGTTTTAAGCAACTGAGACATCAAAATTAAACAACAGAAAAAAAGAGGCTCAAAGAGAAGAAAATAAAGTATTAAAAAGAACCAGCATTGCTTGTAGCCAGACAGCTATAAACATCTGCACACACAAACAACTCGTGGTCTGCAGACAAAGCAACTGCACAGTTCTTGGAACAAGCCATAAGACTGAGGAAACCAAAGGAACATCTCCCTAATCATAGAATCAATAAGGTTGGAAAAGACCTCAAAGATCATCAAGTCCAACCTGTCACCCAAGACCTCATGACTACTAAACCACGGCACCAAGTGCCACATCCAATCCCCTCTTGAACACCTCCAGGGACGGTGACTCCACCACCTCCCTGGGCAGCACATTCCAATGGTGAACGACTCTGTGAAGAACTTTCTCCTCACCTCAGTTCTAAACTTCCCCTGGCACAGCTTGAGATTGTGTCCTCCTGTTCTGGTGCTGGTTGCCTGGGAGAAGAGACCAACCCCCTCCTGGCTACAACCACCCTTCAGGTAGTTGTAGACAGCAATAAGGTCTCCCCTGAGCCTCCTCTTCTCCAGCCTAAACAATCCCACCTCCCTCAGCCTCTCCTCATAGGGCTTGTGCTCGAGGCCCCTCACCAGCCTCGTTGCCCTGTGCAGGAGTGGAGGCAGCTTGCTCACCTCTAATTTTACCTTCTAAACAATAATCTTGTATTGTGGCTGCCTGCTAAGCTGGGTTGTGAAACAGCTCATGAAGTTGCATATTTACCATATAGCATTAAATAATGCATCATAGCAAAGGATGAAGGAGAAATATCATAGCAGGAGGGAGAAAAGATTATTTTTTTTCCAGCTGAGACTGGGAACAGAGGCCCTGGCAACTTCCAACAGTGAAAGGAAGCTCCTGAATCAGAAGGTAATTTTGCCAGCTTTGACAATAGCAATTGTGTTGCTAAATGACTGACAGAAATAGGTAGGAGAGATGACAGATGAGTTTTGTTCAAGGAAATTATTGATAAACGATGTATGTCTCAGTCTTGTATCTTTAGCTTTGTCTCAAGTGCTCATAAGAGACCAGCTGTCTTGGAGAGAAGGGTAAGTATCTGTCATTCATAAAGATGATGACAGAGCTCTTTTCACCACAAGGCAAAGCCAAAGTCTGATTCCCACTGGAGATGACAAGAGTTTGGGCAGAGAGCAACTGCAACAGTACTGTCCTTACCTTCCTTCAAATCTCCCCATCCTAGAAATTGTAGCAGACTAATTTAGTATGCCCTGCTAATCTGAGGATGACAGACAAAATTACTAGAAGACTGAAAGTCCTGCCTCTAATGGTATGATTTTTTTATTACTAATAAAGACTATGCATACTTAATCATTCTACCAGCTTCTGTTTCTCTTCTAGATGAACCATGCCTAGCACAATGGGACTCTTCTCCCTTCAATTAACTAGGTACCAATATAATTATAGCAGTTACTAAATAAATCTCTCTTGTTTATTTATGGTACCACATACTGCCACCTCAACACAAATAGCCATTTACCCATGTAAAGCTCCACCTACAACATCTACTACAACTCCCCAAGAAGTATTTTTTCCTACTCCACACTTTAACTATGTTCTAAAGAGTGCATCTCTTGGCTTGATTAAAAAAAATACTCCTCAACATAACATATGGAGGCCCATTAAACATAGCCAGTACAACTCCTGGTATTTAATAGGTAAGTTTTTATTTTAAGTTATATTTTTACACCACTTTCAATCACCTTTCTCCACTTCTCTCTGTGGCTCTTTGCTATAGCTGATACTAGCTGATGGCTTTTGCTTGGCTATTGCTGACCTTGGCTGTGTTCTTGTGGTGGCTAAGTAACTAACAAGCTCTGCTCTTTTCTCTTGTACAGGGAAAAGGGGGGCAGAGAGGGGGAAGCTATTAGTAACCCCCTGGTTTTGTCCAAGAGGGTTCTTGTGTTGTTCATAAATTGTAAATGCATGTAAATACTGTGTATTTTGTATGTATTCATTGCATTTCATATTGCTAGATTTTAGGTTGCTTCCATCCCAAACTGAACTGGTCTGGCAATTTTATTCTGGGGGTTAGTTCTCCAAATTAGTTGGGGGATAATTTCAACCCACCCCAGCCTCTCATGTCTCAATTCAATGATATCTATGTAGCAGATAGGAGAATAAGAAATGTTATTCCAATCCATTTGCTTGGTATTCTCTACTTTTTAGTTGGACACCATCAGTTAGATTGAGGTGTAAAGCTACTGAGGTCATTAGAAACTATCTGATTAGATAGGATGTCAAGAAAAAAAAGAGAAAAAAAACCCAAACAAACAAGGAGGAGGGGGATATTGTAGAGAGCTCTTTTTTTTTCTTTCCACATAATCAGAGTCACTATGGTTGGGAAAGACCTTCACAATCATCAAGTCCAACCGTCATCTAACTGTACAAGGGCCACTACACCACCATATCCTTGAATGCCATATCTAGATGGATTTTAACCAGATACAGGTGACTTAGAGAAAGACAAGACTCAGTAAGTTTCTTGTATTATGCTCCTATTTCAGCGCTGGACACAGGTAAAATCCCTTCAAAAGCCCTGTGTGTCTTCAGAGAGTTTTGTGCAGGCTTACATACAAAGAGTTATCCATCTAAAATGAGAGAGGTATGTTAATATTTCACAAAAAATCCCAGATGTTTTCTATCCATACAAAGGTTATCTATCTAAAAACAACAGAAGTATCTTACAGAAATCCTGCTGTTTCTTATCTATGCAAATGCTGTCTGTCTAATCCTCTCCCCCTCCTGCATTTCAGCATTCCAGCTAACAATGGGGAGTTCCCTATCACCTCTGTTACTCTGTTAAAGTCAATAATATTTTTAAAAGAAGTTGGTGCTCATCACAGGGATGGCAATTCAGCCACTTCTGCAAGCAGTCTGTTCCAGTCTTTGACAGCCCTTTCAGTTTATGTTTTTCCTAATGTCTGAACTAAACCTACCATGGCAATTTCCTCTTGGAACTTGTGAGAAGAGGCAAACAGCCTCCTCTCTACAAGCTCTATTCAGATAGTTGTATAGCCATAAGGCCTTGTGAGAGACTAAAGCTTGTCTCTCCTGCGGTGACTCAACAAAGCATCTTTGCTGCTTGCCCAGACAATAGCTGTGTATTGGGCAGAGCCACTCTTGGGAAGGTGCCCACAGGTGCTCACTGGACCACAGCTGGCCTCACAACAATGGACCAAGGCCACTCTTGGGAATATGCATAAGACAAGATAAACTCCACCCATCAAGTACCAAGTATCAAGGAAAGGGAGGATGTGTTAAGTATCAAGGAAAGGGAGGATGGTGAGACAATGGATTCACCACCGGGCCCCTGATTTCCTGGGGGACAATACTTGGACACATATCTAAAGACTAAAAACTGTATAAAAGACTTGAGCAACTACTGGCTCAGCAGAAGAAAAACACAGAAGGAAAACACGGAGATAAACACAGGAGAAGGACAATGCTGCTGAGAAGGAAAACACAAGAGAAGGAAAAGCCTGGGGCAATGCTGCTCTGAAGAAAAACGGAAAGAAAAATGACAGAGACATTACCGTGGAGCCTGGAAGAAGCAGAACCCTCTCTCCATGTCCTAAATTCCACCTGCTGCAACTCATGAAGCTGAAGAGGCTGCCCAGAAGACCACATCTCCTCTACAGCCAAAGCCTCAGCACCGTTTCTCTACAGACCCAGTATCTCCTTCAGCACCTTTCCTCCACAGACTCAAACTGTCTTGGGGGGGAGGGGTGAGGGGTGTGGTAATATAATTCCTTTCATCTTCTCTGTCTCTCTTTGGTCTCTCACTCTCTATTTGCTTTCTCTACCCTTCTGATCCATCCACTTTATTTATGTAATAAATAGTCTAGCTGTTGATATTTTGGCCTCGTTTGTGCCTCTAATTTCACAACACTGGAATATTCAAAAGAACTGAGTCTCTTTCCCTCTCTGGACTGAGACAGGCCTCCCTCAGCCTTCTTCTCACCAGCTCTCTCAGCTGCTGTCAAGAGCCTTCACCAGCTTTGTTGCCGTTCTCTGAACCTGCTCCAACACCTCAATATCTCTCACACCCTGGTGCTCAGAACCGAACACAGTACTCAAGGTGTGGCTTCACCTGTGCTGAGTACAGTGGCACAATCTCTAGTCCTGCTGGCCACACTCTTCCTAATGCAGGCCAGGATGCTGTTGGCCGCCTTGGCCATCTGACCACGCTGCTGGCCACTTGACCACAGTGTGGTAGTTTTAGGCTGTGCCTAGAAAATTTTCCACAAGTCTTGAACAGAAAGTGATAGAATGTAAATAAACCACCACTGGATGCAAAAGGAAAATAATGATAAGGTCTAAATAATCCAATTAGTCTGACTAGCTTTGTTAGTAGTTTGTATAAGCTTTCAGTTTCCTTCTCTCTGGCAGATACTAGCTACTGCTTCTGCTGGCTTTGCTGACCTTGACTGCATTGTTATGGTTAAGTACTAATAGCAACTCTCTGCTTTTCTCCCTTCTCTCTCTTGTCCTGTGTACAGGGGGGAGGGAAGGGAGCAGGGAGCTGTTGGTAACCCCGTGGTTTTGTCCCGGGCGATTCTTGTGTTGTTTGTAAGCTGTAAATACCTCTAAGTATTGCAGATTTTGTGCATATGCATTGCATTCCATTCCATATTTCTGGATTGTAGGTTTGCCTGTAAATAAGTTTCATTTGCTTTCAACTGAGCTGGTCTAGCAATTTTTGGAGCGGGGGTTGGGGAGTGGTAATTTTAACCCACCACATTAACCCAGCTGACCATCAACATCCTCAGGTCCCTTTGTGCCAGGCAACTTTCCAGCCACTCAGCCCCAAGCCTGTAGTGTTGTATGCAGTTGTGATCAAACTATAGGACCCAGCACTTGGCCTTGAAGCCCGTATGGTTGGCTGCAGCCCCTGAATCCAGCCTGTCCAGGTCCTTGTGAAGAGCCTTCCTACCCTCCCAACAGATCAACATTCCCACCTAACTTGGTGTCATCTGCAAACTTACTGAGGGTGTTCTCAATCTCCTCAAGATCACTGATACTGAAGTGTTGTGCCTACTACAGGATCAGTATTGCTCTTGCTCCTGCTCTTCTCGTATGATGTTCTTGGGATTGGGCCATTTCCACTGGGTTCATCTCCTCTGGCCAAGAGGCCAGGAATGCCTGAGGATGATGTCCAAGCGGGCCAAACATGCAATACGGGAGATACCGTGCATGTTGGCTGGGGCGGGTTCGTTAGATTGTGGCCGTCAGACGGCAGATCCGGGCCCGTGGTCGCGGGACCGCACAGCTCAGCTGGCTGCCAGGCCCGGGGGTGGCTGTAACCTCGCGACCAGCCTGTACGGACGCAGCCCCTTCTTCAGCCCTGTGCGCCCCGGAGCGGGCAGCGGCCCCAACGGCCCTCGGCGCGGCGGAGACGGAAGCCAGACCTCTCCCGCCGGACCTTGCATTCGCGCGCGTCAGTGTCCACGCCACGCCCCCTGCCGTCCCAGCTACCCACAGCGGGCTGTGCGCATGCGCAGCTGCCGCTATATCCCAGATCCGCCCCCTCCGCCGCGGCCTAGCTCCTGAGAAGACGACGGAGGCGGCAAGATGGCGCTTACCAGGTAGGTTTCCCTGGTGCTGCTCGGCCTGCTTCGGGTGACTGGGTTGGCACACAGCTTCCCAGCGACTGTGTGAGGTTCCGGCTGACGAGAACCTCGCCTGGGGAGGCGCCTGGAGAGACCACTGCGGGGCCGCTGCCTCTCCTGGTGGAGGGGCCTCTCCTAGTGGGGCCACCAGCCGGATGGTAGGGTAGGCCAGGCCGCGGTCTGAGGGAGGGCCGTGTCGGGCCGCGTCCTGCTTTTGTCGTGTCTTGGTCGGAGTGGGTGTTCGGGACTGCCGCTGGTTAGGGGCTTTGTCTCCTTCGCGTGTTTTCTGCGCAAAGAAGGAGCATCTCCGCTTGGGCCGGAGGTGATCGGGTCCCCGCGGGTTTTGTCGAAGTTTCCTTGCCGTGAGTGAGAGCGATGAGTCTTTGTTACAAGTTGTTGCCGTTCATCGTAAGGCTCAGGAGTCCAACTTCAGTGGCTGTTCCAGAATGCAGCTGTTTTCGGAGGTGGACGCTTCCTTAACAAACGCATAAAAGGACTCTAATCTAGAAGAGCTGGAAAGGGGAAGTCAAGAAATTGCGGATTAGTTTCTTAACTTTGGCCGGGAGGTATCTGATGTTAAGGAGGGAGGTTGTTGTATCTCTTTGTGAGCATTTGCCTTGTGGGAAAAGAAGGGCGACTTGTTGGCACTAGTCCGTAGCGGTGGAAAGAATACGCAGTCATATGTAACGTTCCTGTTGGTTAATGGGCATTGCCACGCTCTGATTCAGACGGGATGTGAATGTGGATGCATTTAGCATCAGTTTTTATAGGAATCTTCCAGCTGAGACAGCGCACATTGTTTTTGTCCTGCTGGTCTCAGGTTCGTGAATGCAGTACTCAAGTTTCTTAAATTTTCTTAATCTGTATAGAGTGATTGTAGCGAAAGTAATAATTTAGCAGTAGACTGAAGCATAGTTGAGTGTCACCAAGTGAATTTATTATAATTAACTTTTTGTGTGTTTGGCTTTTTCTTTCTTTCCTGTCTCTCTGGGCATATGCAGTTTTTTGCCAGCTCCGACTCAGCTGTCTCAAGACCAGCTGGAACTGGAAGAAAGAGCAAGAGCTCAAAGATCTAGGCAGACTGCTCTAGTCTCATCACGAAGGGAACCTCCCCCCTACGGTTACCGGAAAGGATGGATACCACGGGTCCTAGAGGTAGATATTAAATTCACGCTGTAGTAGTGTTTCCGCTAATCAGAAAGAGTTTATTTCTGCCCTGAAAATATACTCTAAGCATCTTGAGCATAGCTCAGAAGTGTGCAAAGCTGTACCATGTGTGTTACATTCATCCAAGCTACTTGATATAGTCTTGTTTTGGGGGAAGTTGCTGTAGTTCACCAGATAGTCATCAAATGTTTTAAGCAAAGAGGATGTTATAAGGATTCTTCCCTTTGGAGATTATGTTGTAATATGGAAATACATTTGTGGTATTTCCAATTTGCAGTGTGTGAATGCAAGGATCCTCTGAGAGACATTTATATTGGTTTTCTGTTGTTTGTTAAATATTCCTTCCAGATTTGGTCTGGAATAAGTGAAGGTGGGTATAATCAGCGAAGAGAACACTCTTGTATTCTGCTCTTAACAACAGATAGCTGAAGCTGGAACAGAAGATCATTAGGGTTGGAAGGAAAACTAAAAATTAGCACATACTTTTAAGTATGGCAGAAGGCTTTTGGATGGTGTTGTCTGTGTTTAGTTGTAATCCCTGCTGGTTTAACTTAATTTCAACTGGAAATGTTAAAAGGCAGAAGGGAAAATACAGACGTATAGCTCTCATTACAAAACTGGTTTAGTATATTTTCTGACTGTGAGACAGGACCTTGCAGATTTTAAAATGTTTGACAGTAATGTCTGAGACCTGCACTGATAAGTCACAAGCCAGTGCTCTCAGGACAAGGCACACTGTTGTGGTTTTGCTACAATATTTTGTGTATGATTCTTCATTGTTCCCAAATCCTGATTTCACGAGCTATTAACAGCCTTGCCCTTATTTATTTGAGTCTCAGTTTTGTGAAGATGGATCCAGCATTGTGCCATGGTGGTCCATCAGTACTAGATAAGGTGGCTTCAAATAGTAGTTCCAGTGGTTCTCTAAAAGAAAACATCTTTATGTAGGTTCAACATTTGATAAAGCATATGTTAAAGATTGTGCCTTTATTACATGCAGTGTAGAGTTCCCTCACTACACTAGTGATTTACACAAGTTAGTATTTCAGTACTTATTCTATCTTGACAAGGGACTGACTTGTTTTGGCTAGTACTTGAACATTGATTCTATAACTAAATGTTGACTGTGGGACACCCAGTGACAGACATTTAATAACTGGAGCTATATTTCAGTGAGCACTTAAAGATGGCATAGGCATGTTCTTTGAAAGTATTCTGCTCATTCATTCCAGCCTCAGACTACATTCTGTTGCAGTGGTGTTAACTACTTGGTCACATGGTGAGCATGGAGATAGTTCAGTCTGTCTTGTTATCAGACTCCATATGAGTAGTGCCATTGCAGCAGAGGGAGGGGGCGATACTCATGCTGCTTTTAAGCGGAGGCCTTCTCTGAAGAATTGCATTTGAAAACATAGCCTGAAGTTGGTTTATGAATAGTATCAATTCTTTGTGACTGCTTGGTGTTGCTGTGTCAGGATGGTCTGCTTTAAGAACTTTTTGTCATCTGTTCATTAAATGCTTTTACAGCAATACATTGAATGAGAGAGGAAGGAAACTCTAAGAAGGCTGGGCTGTTGTGTGCTGGCCCACTTTGCTGTGTGTCTGTAGGTCAGAGTAGGGAAGGATAGCCTGCCGTTCATACCATTGTAATGCTACGAGCTGCAGGCTTTGAAAGCAGTGGAAGGCTTTTTTAACTTCATTATGGTGTGAAAAGCAACAAATAGCCAGTAGTCAATCCAAAAACTTCCATAATTTCAGTATTTCCACAGTTCCTTTATTGCAGAAGGTAAGCTTTTGAAAGTCTAATAAAAAATTTGTATATGAATCAAATAATTATGTGCTGTTGGTAGGATTGTAGTGCCTGTGCATTCTAGTCACCTGATAGGAGCTGTTGCTTTGTGCAGGGAGCAATTGCTACAAGATGTCCATGCACTTGAGTGTCTTTTAATAAGTGTCAGTTCTATAGTCCATTGTTCTCTTACCAGCTGAAATGAAGTTACTGGAGTATTCTGACAATGTTTAATTTTACTAATTTTTTTGTATTTCAATCATTCAGTACTTTTTCTTTTGCCTAGGACTTTGGAGATGGGGGTGCATTCCCAGAAATTCATGTGGCCCAGTATCCATTGGATATGGGCCGGAAGAAGAAAATGTCCAATGCTTTGGCTGTTCAGGTGGATGCAGAAGGAAAAATCAAGTACGATGCGATTGCTCGACAAGGACAATCAAAGGACAAGGTAATGCTTCTTCAGATGTGTAGACTGGCATGTATACCTGGAAAAGTTGTATATGCATATTGCATGTACTCAAATTCCTTGGTCTGGCATTAGCCAAGTGGATTGTGTAGTGTTTTCTTAAACTTTAAGAACTGAACCAAAGAATTTTGACTGAGATCACTGTGTGATCTTCTGTTAGGTAATTAAAAAGTAGGTGGAAAATGGTGGAAATGGTGACCCAAAACTTAGGCTGTGCCTTTAAGAAAGGGGCAGTTACTGGAACACTCTGGCTGAATGTTTTGGTGAAATAATGAAAACAAAGATAAGTCTAAACTAATTTCATTGGTAGATTGGTAGAATGCAACTTCAAATTTTTAGCTTTAGTTCAGTTTGAATCTCAGTCGGTACAGTCTGTCTTTTTCAGTCTGTTTCAGTCTCTCTGAGCAACAGCTGTGCTGGAGGGAGTTGACCTTGAATTGACTGAGCTAACCAGATAAGAAACTAATTCTTGCATACGCTTTGAGCTAACAGAATTTCCTCCTTAATAATTATGTTTTCTCTCTATAACCCTTTTTGGGAAAAAAGGGAGGTAGGGGGAGAAGGAGGGGTACAGAGCGGGGGACCCTCCTGGCTGGAGGAGGGAAACTTTTTTCTGTATTACGTTCTTTGCTCTATATTTCTGTACTTATTGTATATTGTGTACATATTAATCTGCATTTCATCCTGCTTGTAAATGTAGCTTATTCATATCTTTGCTTCTGAGTTAGCTGTGGTTTCTCTGTGTGTGTGGGAGAACTGAACTTTCTCTCACCACCACACAGCAGCTTTCCTTAGAGAGCTTTCCAGTGGAGGCAAGAAACTGAAAACAGGCCTGATGACGGGCAGCCTCGTTTTAGTGTGTAGAGGGAGGACAAAAAGACAGAACACAAAGTGCAGCTTGTAGAATACTACACCTAGTATCCTACTAACTTAACATTGGATGCTTCTGGCTGTTTTCAGTACTGTTAGGTGCTCTTTTCTTTCTTAATTGCTGCAGAAAGTATAGCCAGTAGTTACACTTCACACTTTTTTTGTTAAGCTCAGTGATGTCAGGATTCTCATCTGCTTTAATGGGAACCAACTTTGGTTTCCTGTATACAGTAGTCTCTGTACAAACAAAGAGGTGGCACTTGTATCTTGATGCCTTTACTAGAATTGAGGAGACCAGGGGCTTGGGTCTCCTAAGTCCACTTTGAGTCTGCCTTTTCAAACATGACACAGTGGACTACATAAAAAGTTGAATTCCCTTAAGCAGGTATTGGAGGCTGGAAAACCAAGTGTATGACCAGCTGCTTTTTCTAGCAGGCATCTGCTGTAAAGAATAGAGTAACACAAAGGAAAAAAAGAGGGTTAACTACAAAGGGTGTTTCAGTTGATAAGAATAGATTTCAAAATAATTTGAGTTCTGCTTTGGTTTGGGATGCCTTAAAAGCTTCTGGTATGCAGTGCCTTGTGCCTTACTGCAAATGAGGAAGTGGGGAACCTGTCTGAACAGAAAAGCAAACAATGAAGCTTTAATTTTAAAACAAAAAATAGGATGAGCATTCCAAGAATATCAGGGGAGATCTATCTTTTTAAAACAAATAACATTTTTTTGTTGTGGTGGTTTGAAACTGATCCTACAGTTGCCAAAGTTGCAGAAAGATAATACCTGTAGGGTGGTTTTTATTTAACTGATATTCTGTTGAATGTCAAACAAGTTGTCACACCAAGCATATCCTTGTCCTATGCAGTGTAAGTTACTGCAGTACCTTTGGAAAAAGGAGTTAAACTCAGTCTTCACACTCTCATATGGTAGAAAGCAGTCAGACTGAACAAACAGCAATGGCAATATTTTTATTGAAGGGACTTGCATTGGGGTTCTGTAGTCTCTTGAATTATTTAAGAGGAGGGTGGTAAAATATTAATTACAATGAAAGGGGTTTGTGACTAAATTTTTGATACCTGATAACCAAATAATTCATACTACAGAGAAATTTGAGTTATCCCAAAGCATAAAAAATTGGAGCAGATAAGTAGAGAAGTAAAAGTAGTGATTTTGGGGGAAGATGCAGGGCAAGTGGGTGGGGGGAGGGGAGAAAGTGTTGTTAAATCCCCATTTTTATGACATGTCAAATACATCTTTACTTACCTGTAGGATAAGATTTACCTTTTATATAACAGAACTGCTCAGACTGGGATCTGAGTGTATTTACAAAAGAACTAGAAATTATAGTAGGCTTTAGGCAAAAATGACTGATCTTTCTCTGTGCCTCATTTGGTTCAGAGTTAGGAAAATAGTTAGAACAGGTAAAGTTAAAATTAATCTGTTAATATTTGACATTGGTTCACTGTTTGAATCATGCAGATCTGTACCAGCATTCATTAACTTCCCATATGGCATCTGTATTGAAGCAGTATTACTCTAATTTTGTAGCCATAATTTAGCAGAATGGAAGAGATGTTGGCTTTTCCAGATCTGGACTCTGTAGAACTGGAATTACAGTTTTCTAATCCTAAAGTCTGCCTTCTTGGTCATCTTGATTCAGATTGCATCCAGCTGGATATAAATGTTGAGAGTAAAGATTAAGTATTGTGATTCAAGGGGGAGTAAAACTTGGGGAAAAATTAGGTCATTTGAATCTATTACGCTGGAAGTAGCAGAACTACTATTGCTTGATTCGCCTTGCAGGGGGAGAAAGTATTGGCACAGATGACATAAGGAATAGTTCTTAAGTGATCTGTCCTAAACAATGTGGGGTAATTTCTGTGAGAACTTCTGACAGCAGTGTCAGTAGGATTACATACAGAAGCTTCATTATCCTGAGAGCTGTAGTATTAATTGAAATATTTCTTCAGTCTTAATACTTTTTGCTGAGAGAAATAGTTACTTGGCAGCACATCAGAAGCAAGATTGAGTTTCTGATTCTATTCTGTGAGCTACTTGTTTGGTCTGAGTTAAGCAAATTTTGCTTTTGCTACAGTTTATGGATTTTTGAAGTTGAATTTAGTGTTCTGACTTCTTGTAGAGGCAGCAGTTCCATCACCTAGACCCTATATCTGGATGGCTTGTCAGCACTTTCTGCTGTTGCACTGGTTCATTTCTCTTGCATCTGTTCTTTTACATATTTAAAAATACAGTTGCTTCAGATAATTTTCCTTGAAAAATGCTGACCTAAATGAGATAGTCTGACATGCCTCCTGTTTGGGACTGGCAGGAAGTCTTCTAGTCATGAAGTGCTGGATAACTTTGAACCTCGATGTGTGACCTCATGGATTCAAGGATGTAATTCTGTCTGGTTGTCCAGATGAAGGATTTCAGCATCAGCTGGAGATGTTACCTCTTGTGCTGCTGTAGGTTCTTCCAATGCTCTCTACTCACATTGCTAAAATAATGCATCAATAATTGATATGTTTTGGTGAGACTTGTGCTCTGTCCCCTTAATTAGGAAATTAAGGACATAAAATTGCTTCCAGTGTCTTTATTAAGATGCAAGAGTGAGTAAATATTCCCTTTTCTTTTTGTTAAAGATGATTTTTCTGTGCATGAGTTGGATTTCTTCTCCGTGGCCCAAGGCTGTGGCATCGACATTAAAAGGAGGAGGAGGGGAAAAAAAAATAAAAAAATTATTTTTTTTAATCAAGATTGTGCATTCAGTTGAAGCATTTGGAAGGAAAGTTCTCCTACCTCTCTACAATAGTGAGGCCACATCTGGAGTGCTGTGTTGAGTTCTGGGCTCCCCGGTTCAACAGAAATGGGGAACTATTGGAGAGTGTCCAACAGAGTGCCACAAAATTGATAAGGGGCTGGGGTATCTCTCTCACAAGGAGAGACTGACAGACCTGGGGCTCTTTAGCCTGGCTGAAGAGAGGGTCTTATAAATACATGTAAATATTTAAAGAGTGGGTATCAAGAGATTCTTTTCAGTGGTGCCCAGTGATAGAAGGGGGAAGAGGAACAAACTGGAACACAGGAAGTTCCACAAAACACTTCTTTACCTTGAGGGTGACAGAGCACTGGAACAGGCTGCCCAGGGAGGTAGTGGAGTCTCCTTCTGTGGAGACCTTCAAAACATACCTGGATACATTCCTGAGCAACCTCTTGTAGGTGCACCAGCTTTAGTAGGAGTGGTTGGACTAGATGATTTCTAGAGGTCCCTTCCAATCCCTGCTGTTCTGTTACTGTGTGATTTACAAGAGAGAGTAGGTCAATTTCTGAAGGGAACCTGTCACTAGTGACAGAACATGCCAAGAGAACAGGAATATAGATTCAATAATCAGAAGTGTGCTTCACTCATAATCTATTTGCCTTTGGTGATAGAGCTTGGTTTGAGAGCTTATTGCCATTTTTTTCTCTGGTGTATATGCCGGGCTTAGGACCAAGTAGTTGTAATGACTTCTAAAATGTTTTATACTTCATATGAAGAAACCATTCGTAGACCAGGAATTCATTCTGCAATGCTTGATGTTAGCTTCTTGACCTACATGTAGGATTGATGAGTACTGTACAGGGCTGCTCTGGCTATATAGAATATGTGAATGGGAGGGGTTTATGTGTTAAAAGTTAAGACTTTTCTGGTAAGACCCTCATGTCTGTCAGGTGTGTTGTGAGACTGAATGTGTCTAAATCCTGCCATAAGCTGCGGTATCTCACACAACTAGTTGGGTATGATGGTTCTTGTTCTGATGGCATGCAAATTTCTCATTGCTGCCCGTTAAGGCTGCCCCAGCCTGAGAGGGAATCGCATAGCTGAACCAAAATTTGAGAATTTTGTTTCTGCCTAGAAGAGGACTCTGCTTTTCAGTAGCAGTCAAAATGAAATATCTGAAATGCAGGCTGATGCTTCATTTCAAATTTAGTAGATGAAAAGTGGTAGTGGGTGGGCATATGTCACTAGCAAACAACCTAAGTCTTCTCTTTATCTTAAATTAATAAAATAACATTACTGAAAAGGAGGTAAATATTTAGAAAAACAACACAGTGCAATATCTTTATCTGCTTGCCCTTACTGTCTCAAAACCCAGCTCCAGTTAGAACATGCAACTGTATCAGGTTTATGATGGAGACAAAATTTTTTCATATTTCCAGGCTGCTCTAATCTATATTATGGATTTCTTCCATGTCCATGCAGCATACCCTTTGTGTGCAGTAATTCAGAGTTTAAATAGCTCATGCATCTCATTTGTACCTCACTGTACTGTAGATCTTAGAGCACCTCTTAGACTTCTTTTATTTTCTTTTTTGTCTTCTGGGATACGCTGAACTCTTTCAGCATACTTTGTTCTTCATGCAGCAAGACACTTGGATTTAATTACCTTAGAGGAACACTGCTCTTCAGATGCCTTTCAGCATCTGGGAAGCTAGGATATTACTGATACTAATTCAAATTTTAGGAGTGAAGGGTGAGAAGCAGTAAATGGCTCTTGAATGACAAATTAATGCTGAGGCTAAAGGTCAGTTTCATAGTTGGACACGCACTTAGAATGAACTTGAAATAATAGTTGTAATGACTTTTAACCTTTTGAACTAAGACTTTCTGATGTTATTTTGTTGGACAAATGTGAAGCATTAATGCCATTTTTTTTTCTGCAACCATCTAATACTGTTCTTCCACTGGATTTAACTGTTAGCAGCTGTAAGCCCCAATTTCAGCTGCACGTTGTATGAAGACTGAAGTACCTATATAAGGGAGACTGTCAAGTACAGATTTCTGAACCATTCATTATTTCAAGAAAATAGCAAACAATGAAATTGGAAAAATGTAGCTGCTGGAAAAGTCTGGTATCAAATTCTTAAGTGGTTTTTCGGTGTCATTTGGGGAACCTGGAAAAGGAAAAGAATAGGAAAGGGAAGTAAGAATCTGGTGTCTACTCCCAGCTCTGAGAGTGATTTATATAATGATGTTCATCAGATTCCTTATTTTCTTTGGTTAAATGGTGTCCTGAGTTTATTCTTCTTCTGTGGGAGTCATTGAAGAGTATGTAATTGTAATGCTTTTAGAGTTCTATGCATGTTTTAATTAGTACCTACAGTATAGTCCAGGCCTGAAAAATGCCTTTTGAGATATGTACCTTTATTCCTGTTCACTGACACTAATAAAATACAATGTTTTCCAGGTTATTTACAGCAAATACACGGACCTTGTGCCAAAAGAAGTCATGAATGTGGATGATCCTGAACTGCAAAGACCAGACGAGGAGGCAATTAGAGAGGTATTATATGCACTGATGTGCCTAGTTGTAAGTGATATATTGTATGTCTTGCATAGATAACAAGATACATACTGTGGTATTTTTGTCTTCAGATAACAGAGAAGACAAGAGCAGCCTTGGAGAAGTCAGTCTCCCAAAAAGTTGCAGCAGCCATGCCAGTTCGAGCAGCTGACAAACTAGCTCCCGCACAGTACATTCGGTATGTAGCGCTGGGGTGTGTGTAAGGTGGTGGTTTGTATAAAATGGATTACAGTTGGGGTATTCCTCAAAACTTCTGCAAACAGATTCCTCTTAAATTCTGTTCTTCTCAAAGTAATATGAAACTGGTTTTTATATTTTGAATTACCTCACTAACAAGAACCTAGTTTGAGGTGTGATGAACGAGTCACGAGGTGTGGCACTTTGTGAAGATGTTGCTTTGGCAACAAAATACAGGTTTGTCAGGGAGCACTGTTGATGCTGCTGCCCTGAAAGCAGTCTTTACTGAAAGTTTCAAGACAAGGCATCTCAGAAAGTTATTCTCTCATATAAAATGAGCAGTTGGAAATGGAATTACTGGGAAGCTGGTACTCATCTATGATGATTTTCCACAAACAGAAAAATTACATGGCAGGGTTAGACTTGCCCTGAGGTGAATTCTGAGAAAAAGAAATGTGAAGAAGTTCTTAAATAACCAGTAAGTGCTCACCTGGGATTCACACATAGGTAAAGACTATTGTGGCATCCTCTGTGTACTCTATTAGTTTCTTCTACTTGAGAATCTGGGCTGAAAATGGGGAATATAGCCCCAGGGAGACAGATTCTGTGTGGTGTAATTGACTCTGCATTCAGTCCAGTATCCTCTATGCACTTAACCTGCTCCTGGCATTCACAGTGGCAAAGTCTTAAACTGGTGTGGGTAAACTGAAAATGCAGAATAAAAATGGTGTTGGACAGGCAGTATCTAACTGTATGCAGAGAAGTGGACACTTTGATTGTTTTATTCAGGTACACACCATCTCAGCAAGGTGTTGCCTTCAACTCAGGAGCAAAACAAAGAGTTATTCGGATGGTGGAAATGCAAAAGGATCCTATGGAGCCTCCAAGATTTAAGTAAGTATAAAAACTTGTTCATGGCAGATAGAAGATTCTGAAGTGTATTTCCACACAGCATGCTGATTGTAAATATTTTCTTAATTGTTCAGAATTAATAAGAAGATTCCACGGGGACCACCTTCTCCTCCAGCACCTGTAATGCACTCTCCTAGCAGGAAGGTATGAAATGCCATAGCTGTTCTCAGTTTTAAATTCTAGATGGGTTCACAAATCCAACTTCCATGTAGCTCATTTCTCTGTACCTTCTTAGTGTTTTTTTGATGTGATGTTAAGTGCTAGTCAATGCACAGGGCAGTCTTTTTGGTTCTGGGGTTTTTTTTGTTTGAGCAGTTCTGAAAGTAGCTGTCTTTCCATGCACCTTGTCAGAGGTTGAGTAGATTTCTCACACATTATGTGCAGAGCTGCATTGCTGGATTTGTTCCTGACATGGATGAGTTGGCTGAGGCTTTAGCCTTGGTACACTGACACTGCTTTTGGACAACACTACAAGCTAATCCTTAACAGCACTAATTTGTGTTATCAAGGATTAGTTCCTCCTGAGAGACCTGTGTTCATCAGTTTCCTACAACTCAAACTGCCATTAGAAGTGTAAAAGTTAGTAAGGCTGGCTGTGAGTTAAGGCCTGTGTAAAGAAACTTAAGAGGATGGTTGAAAACCTGTTGTGACTTCATTCAGTGCTGGCAAAGTTACAATGCAGAAAATAGCATCTTCCCGCTGCTAGAAGCATTGGGGGTTTTGTAGCAATGGTCTGAACTTCGTGCTGTAATTTATTCCAGTAGTTTCATAGCTGCATTTGAGAAAGAAACCAGTATTTCTGCTATAAATCTAAAGATTTTTGCTTTTTCTGCTAAATCCAGATGACTGTGAAGGAGCAGCAAGAGTGGAAGATCCCTCCATGCATTTCAAACTGGAAAAATGCAAAGGTAATTAAGTTGTCATAAATTCATCTTCCTAGTGTTACACCCTGCTGGGGGACTTCTGTGAGTGATATAAGCTTGAATAATACTGGGTTTAAACCTCTTGAGTTAGGTAAACTGGCTGCTTCCAGCATGGAGAACACATGACTGTACAGCTCTGTTTTTCTCTCTGGCATATAAGGCTTGTCGAATTGACAGGAGTGTAGAAATGAGAGAGAATGAATATATTGCTTCGTGGCAGAGATTATGCATTTTGAGAGCTTAAAAAAGGCATTAGTTAAAATACCCATAATAATGCAATACATGGACTCTGAAACTAAAGTTTATGGAGCTCAAAAAGCAAGGTCATCTAAACTGAAAAAGGGAAGGGCAATTTATAGAGAACCAATCATGTTTCTTTTTAATACTGCAGTCCCCAGTTTATGGGAAGTACCACTTGCTTCATTCTTTCACTAATGAGATTTCATCACTGGTTTGCTTAGCTGTTTTCCTTCCTTGTTTGAGTAGGTATGTCCTATTTTGATTTTTATCAGCCAGTGAGTTTATATTCAGAGAGAAGGAAGAATTTATAACTTGCTGCACTAATTGGTCTAATCATTCTCAAACTTAGCAAGCTGCTGTTGTGAGGCAGCCTTCCCAAATAGAGGAAGGAAAAGCTGCATATTTGGATGTTGGGTTTTTGTTAGGATTTTTTTTCTACCCCAACACAGCTGTAGAACTAGGTCTGATGCTAATTAGTAGATCAAATTTTAGGTTACAGATGCTAAAACCAAAGCAAATTTTTTTTTTTTTAGAGCTCACTAAAGAATCTTAAAATATCATCTATAGGTAATTTTTGGTTTCAGCTTTTGAGAGCAAAATTGGTATTTCTAATATTGTGGCAGCTTTGCCCCATCTCATTTTGAATCGGTTCTTAACAGGTATGAAAACAGACTAGGGATAACATTTTAAGCACAAATGGTAAAAGAGCTCAGGGGCTGGGAGAGTTCTTATCTGTAGTTCTTAACACAAAGCAAAGACTAACTGAAAGTGAGTTAAAGGGAAATTGTGATTCAGACTTGGGGGCTGTGTAGAATTGGAGTGAAGCTTAGGACTGCCTGGTATGAATTTGAAGCCAGTTATAAAGGAGGTCCATTGAGGCATATTAATGATGGGCTCTGAGTTTTATGTGTGTTTTCTTATGAAATAAACATCATAATGGTGGTTATTACAAATAATACTGGTTTCTGTGACAAACTCCCTTTCTGTTTCCACTGTAGGGTTACACCATTCCACTAGATAAGCGTCTGGCTGCGGACGGCAGAGGATTGCAGACAGTTCACATCAATGAAAACTTTGCCAAGCTTGCTGAGGCTCTCTATATAGCTGACAGAAAGGTCAGTTTTAAACTCTTGTTCCATGTAGTTTTACCTTCTTTGAATGTTTAGTTTCCTTAGAATAATCAACCATGAATAGGTTATAATTTGTTCATTTGTCCTGCTTCTTGGCTAACTTAAGACATAAAGTCCTACCCGCCCAATGCCTTAGAATCAGTGGTTCAGTGTGGGTTTAATTATCAGAGGCTGTGGGTCTGTCTTTGCAACTCTGGCTGCTGTGGCTGTTTGGCTTTGACCTTCCTCTTTGTGGCTTGATTCTTGCCTTGTATGCTGGATGACTCCATTACAGAAGATCTGCTTGCATGCCAGGTGCTACCTTTCTGTCTTCTTAACTCTATCTTACGTGTGCAGGCTCGGGAGGCAGTAGAGATGCGTGCCCAGGTGGAGAGGAAGATGGCACAAAAAGAAAAGGAGAAACATGAGGAAAAGCTCCGAGAAATGGCTCAGAAAGCCAGGGAAAGAAGAGCAGGGATCAAAACCCACGTTGAAAAAGGTATGTTTCTGTGTTATTCAGATGCTGTGGGGTTTTCTGGCATCCTATGAAGTGGGGGCTTGGTGAAGTAACCTGATTTCTAACCATGGCATCTGTTCTTCAAGTCTTCATGTGATCAGCCACTGAATTGGATTAATTTTCACTAGCTGGTTTGACAGCATTTGGGTTTGAACCTCACAGCATTGTGTCAGTGTATATGGATTCAGGACATTTAAGAATTTCAGAGGGTGGTGGGCTCTTTGGGTTTGTTTGTATGTTTTTTTTTTTGAAGAAGCTTGTGGCAGCTTTGTTTACAAGAACTGATCCATCTTCTAAGTTTTCAGATTGTAATGGCACTGTTCTGACTGGTCTTGCAGAACTGTAGTTCTGTCAATTGCTGGGCCCAAAACCCATTAACAAATTGATAACCCTTATGGTCTGATGTTTTGATTGAAATGACACTTTCAAGATCAAGATGCTGAACTTACAGAGCAGTTATGATCCGTTTAGAAGGTGGAGGATGTAATCAAAATATCAAGTCCAGCATCTGGGAAGTGCTAAACCTCTTCCCAATAGGCTGGGAACTGGCTGGCTGGAGAGCCACTCTGTTGGAAAGGACCTGGAAGTCCTAGTGGACAAGTATGCTAAACATAAGCCAGCAGTGTGCCCTGGCAGTAGTAATGCGAGGGGCATGCTAAGATACCGCTGCAGAAGTATAAGCAGCAGGTCAAGAAATAACCATTTCCTTTTACTGGGGACCTGTTGGACTGCATCTGGAATACTGTGTGCAGTTATGAGCCCCTTGGTAAAATACAGACACAGATTTATTAGTGTGAGTTCAGTGGAGGGCCCTCAGAAGGAGCAGGGGTCTAGAGCATCTGGGTAGTCAGGAGGTGCTGAGAGAATGAAGCATTTTCTGCCAATAGAAGGTGTGGGTTTGTGGGCACCTAATGGGAGCTTTCCCATATCTACAGAGAGCTCAGAGCCCTTAACTAAACTGCACAGTGAAAGAATGAGACAGTGGTCAGAAGTTGAAGCAGGAGATTCCAATTACATGTGAAGAGAACAGTGTCCATCATGAGTACAAGCAGCAGTGGAACAGGTTGCCCAGGGAGTCTGGCAGACTCTATTCTTGGACGTTTTGCCCACCTGCACAGGGAAAGCCCTGAGCAGCATAGTTTGTATTTAGCATTGATCCAGTTTTCAGAAGGAGGCTGAACTATAGACTCCCTTCCAGTTGTTCTTTGACACTGACTCGTGGAATGATCTTCAAAGCACTTAGATGCCTGTGTGTTTGAACGGTTTTTTCATAGTATAAAAGCATGATACAATGATCTGTAGGTGTTTTAGGATATTAATTCCTAGCTGGACATGTATTTCCATTTCCTAGATTGAAAACTGAGAAAACAGAGTTGTTGGCTAGGTCTGCTTGTCAAGGGCAGTTAATTACTTGTGGCATAAGAAAGCCGTGGTTTTCCCTGTGCTCAAGTTGTTGAAAAATCATGTTAAAGAGTCACAGTGCCAACATCTGTGGCTTAGTCAACTCAAACCTAAAAACATTGTCTATAATGAGTAATCTTGGATTTGTTCAGAGGATGGAGAAGCCCGAGAAAGAGATGAAATTAGACATGACCGGCGCAAAGAGAGGCAGCATGACAGAAATCTTTCCAGGGCAGCCCCCGACAAACGGTGAGTCACAAAAAAAGCTGCTTTACTCCTGTACTGGCACTGGCTTTCCCCCCTGTTACACTGGGCTTCCTTTTGCTTGATGTTGGTGCCTGAATTTTGCCTTGTAAAGGCGCTTACTGCCATGAAGCACTGTCATTCATTGTAGGAAATGGTATTGCTGTGTCAGTGCACCGCAGTACTCTCTTCTAAATTTACAGTCTTCCAGGTTTATTGAGGAAGGGTGGGGGGAGGAGGTTTTTGGGCTTGGGTGGGATTTCCTTTAGCAGAACTTCAGTATATTCCTGTTTAATTAACATGTTGACAGCAAAGGTTGAAACCTGGGTCATATAACTTGAGACCAGAGTATCATTAGTGGCTGTGTTTTTTGAAGCTGTTCCTTTTGAAGTAAGCTTAGATTTATGCATGCAGGGTGAAGTATCTTGTTTGCCCAGGCTAGTGATATTTCTGAGCGCAAATGGTTTCTGGAGGCTTAACATCTTTAGTATCTTCAAATTAGATTGCTTGGCCTTCCCAGGATATAATTACACTGGTTCTTGCAAAAAAAACCCCAAATATGACATTTTAGACCAAGTCAGCTTGATGTAAATTGCAGATAGTGGAAAGCAAATTTAAATGTCATGCCCAGCTGAACATAACTTTCCCAAATGTTTCCTTTGCCAGGAGACAAATCTTAAATGCTACCCAGTAAGGAAGGGCAACAGTCAAATATGGCTTCTGAGGAAAATGTTAGCAGCTAATGCAAGATCAAGTTGCAGTTGAGTATGTCAACAAATATTATTAACTGACTTAACTTGAAATTTTTAATTCAGGTCAAAGCTGCAGAGAAACGAGAACAGAGATATCAGTGAAGTTATTGCCCTAGGAGTACCCAACCCCAGGCCATCCAATGAAATCCAATATGACCAAAGGCTATTTAACCAAAGCAAGGTAAAAATACTTGTCCACAGCTGTGTAGCTTTCTATGAAAACATGCTCATCCTTCCTTAGTGGCTATGCCCAGAATACTAAGGGGACCCTGTTTTTTGGGTTGGTGTGGATTCACTCTGAACGAAGCCTCTGTATTGATTGGTTCGTTGATCTACTTTATCCATAGCTGATGCAACAGAAAAGGAATATTCTGAATGTGTAACTGAATTCAAGGGGGGGTGGGTTGTGGTTTTTTTCCCCTCACTTGGGAGTGGGAAGAGGCTATTTTGCCTTCAAGCCGCAGCTACCTCACTTTGTTTTGTACAAATGTACTGACTGAATAAGGGAAATCTCCGAGAAGCCAGTAACTAGTTTCTATTCCTATTGCTGCTTGTGTTAGAAATCCTTCTGAAGCTATAGTTAACAGCAATGTTTGTTTTTCCTGAACTTTATACTATTCAGAGATGAAAAACCTAGATTAGGCTTCAGAAAATCCCTGAATAGACTTGCAGTTTGTCAATCAATCTTTTTCACATCTCCAGTGAAAAGAGCTGCAGGCCGAAGGGAAAGCTGATGAATCAAAAGTGAACAAGCTGGCACTTCTGCTTGCACAGAAGTCTCTGTCATCTGTATCAACCAGCTTAAATCATGTTTTCCAGAGATTCTGAATAACATACATTTCTGTAGAGTTGTACTTGGCTGTTCTAGACAGCTGTACTTGCAAGGAAGACTTGATTGATTATTCTGTAATTACACGGCCTGTAATCCTGCCTGTCGCTTTCTGGAAGAGTAAAAGTGGTCCTGGCTGAGGCTTGCAATGATTGTGTCATGGTCTCTGGACTTAATCCCAGACCCAGACTCATTCATATTCTAATTACGTGCTTGAACTAATTTGAAATAGATAGTAAATCACACAGTACCGTTTTGTGCATTTATGACCCCATCAGTGTATCTTGATGTTGAAATGAATTAGCAGAAGTTTTGCAGACTCATTTGTTACACTGCTGTTTCTTCTTCACAGGGCATGGACAGCGGCTTTGCTGGAGGAGAGGATGAAATTTACAATGTTTATGACCAGCCGTGGAGAAGTGGCAAGGATATGGCCCAAAATATCTACAGACCAAGTAAAAATCTGGATAAGGACATGTATGGTGATGATCTAGAGACTCGAATAAAGACCAACAGGTAAGAAAAGAAAGTTAAGCAATATTATTAATTAGCACTTTGAAGAGACAATCAGCTGAGTGTCACCTCTTGTTTTGCAGGTTTGTCTCTGAAAAAGAGTTTTCTAACTCGGATCGTAACACAAGAGGGAGGGGCAGAGACGGACCGGTCCAATTTGAAGAGGATCCCTTCGGTTTGGATAAGTTTCTGGAGGAAGCCAAGCAACATGGTGGATCTAAAAGGCCATCAGATAGCAGCCGTCCTAAAGAACATGAACATGACAGCAAAAAGAGGAGGAAGGACTGAATGCCTGTGCTCCTAGAAATGGACTACAAGCTTGGACTTGACACCAGGCATTTTTAGTACCAGGTGTATAAGCATGGTAATGCAGCAGTTCATGACCCTTGTTGTGTGGATGTTTATACACACAAATTGTTCTGCACAGGACAGCTGCCCCTGGAGAGTAGAGGAAGTGAGACCACGCTAACATTTCACAGGAGAGTTTTTCTTTAGCAAGTGCTCTGACTTTGATTCCCTGTTGCCCAGCATCTCGGGGTAAGAATGTAGCCCCTTCCTACAGCTTTAGTGTTTGTGGGTAGCTTTACTTCATCTCTTAAAAGCTTTCCTGCTGTACATAATTATGGTCTTACGCTGTAGTGGATGCAAGGGAGTTTGGTTTGGTGTTCCGTTAGTGAGTCTGTACAGTTTCTTGGAAGAAGGAAGGAAAACAACTATTTGTTTTAAAACCAAACATTCATAGTTTCTCAATCTTTATTTTTGTTTCTTTACATTTAGCAAAATAAAGCCTCCTTCCACTGCTCACTCACTTGGATTCCTCCTTTGACTGCGTCTTCTCTGAGACTGCCTTCTGAGAGTGAGCTGAAAACAATGGAAATTATTCAAATTAGTTAGGCAGGAAGGTTCAGTATTTTTCACTTCTGGGCTTCTAAAACATTCATAGGGAAGGTAGAAGATGGGTTTAGAATGGGTTCAGTATCATGAGCCGTAATCATACATGCTAAGCTTCTGCCGGGGAAAGTTGAATATAATTTGCACACCACTTGCTAGTTATGTCAGCAAAATGCATCTTAAAGCTTGTGCATTCAAGTGGAACTAACAGAAGGTAACTGTCTAAACCTATCCTAGAACTAAGTGGGAGAAGTGCTCATATTTTGCTTCTAGGGAAGCTTGCATTTTTGAAGAAATTAAGAAAGCTAATTACTGGGTGCCTTCTGCTTTTGATTTCAATATAAACCAGCTTCTTAACTCTTGTACCTCTTGAGAGAGTAGTCCTCAAAGCCTGAGCAGCAAAGTCCAAGTGGCTGGCTTACAGCTTCAAGAATAAAAAGCAGCAAAACAATTTCCAGGAAGTTGATGCTAAACACTCATGTTCTTCCTAGTACAAATGTCTTGGATGCTTGAATACAGGTAACATCCTAGGTATCTTCAGCCCAATTTGAGAGATCAGCCTATTGCCTGGCTTGTCACAGTTGTAAGACTGAAGTTGTCAAACCACTCCTTAACTTTCTGTAGCTCATGGGTCATCTCTTCTTAGCAATAGGTACTGAAAACCACAACCAATGCAGGCTTCTGCAGTAGTATGACCAGTGTCAGGCTGAATTCCTTAGCACAAATAATATGCTGCATCCCTGAAGTCTCTTGCCAATTCATTTTACTCCAGTCATCACCTAGCACTGAAACTCTCAAAAGAAGAAACTAACCAGGATGCTGCTGAAGAGTTCTTTGTATTTATTCAAAGACATAAGTTGGTCATGTCTCTTACACCAGCCTGCCTGTGGCTCATGGTCTCATTCTGTACTAGGTCTGAGGAGCTAGGTCAGCTGAAGCACGTGCAACTGTACAAGAAAATCTCCTTACTATTTTGCCCCTGTTTAGTGAACACACTAAATGCAAATTTCTAATGATTTTTGACAGGAGACCTGTTAATTCATTAATGGCTTTGGGCAGCCACTGACTCACTGTCCTTTTATCCTTATCTGTCAATGTCACTGCATACTAAATGCTTGGAAGGTGGTGGGATAGCCAGTTTCTTTGCTCTATTTGTGGCAGTGACACGAGATGATAGTTGTCTGGCTTTGACTGTCATTGACTAATGACAGATACCTTTGTATGGATACTTGACCAAAGATTAACTTGGTGTACACCCTCTCTTGAAACTGTTCACTAATGCACTGATACTGATTGACAAAGTGTTGTGTTTTTTCCTTCACAAACAATGTTAGAGAAAGCTTTAGTGTAGCTTTTTCCTAAGTGAAGAGCTACCTCAAACAGCTGATTTTTCATGTAGGAAATGACAACTGAAGGGAAAAAACCAAGAATTTTGGCTAAAATTCAAAGCTTAGCTTTACACTGTGTTATCTTCCTCCTGCCACCCAACATCCACATTAGATGCTGGAATCCACCTGCAGAAACCTGTATTTACAAATAGTTGCATGGCAGCTACTGAACAGTGAGGCAGCATTTGTATTCTTTTACCTTAGCAGAGCGAGAAGCTTTCATCTCTGCAATATGGCCTATGTGGTAGCTATTTGTGAGGCTGAGAGGGGGGAATGAACCAAAGTGTTTGTGATTTAAGAAACACTAAGAGCACCTTGAAGTGTCAAAATGCTTAATCGCACTTGGAATGAGTGTGGCACTACTGGGATGTTACAACATCCAACCGAAGGCAGAATTAAAGAGCTGAACTCATTACTTCATTAAAGGAATCAACATCTTACCTTGGCACCTTCAAGTATGTGGGTGTCCTTCTGAAACACATTCTGAACATCTTCTGGAGTTGAGAACTTAATCCAACAGTGGCGTCTGTGAAAGCCTGTATCTTTGTCCTAGTTACCAGTTCAAAAGAGAGAATGCAGTTACTGTTGGAAATACTCACAGAGGCTGCTAAAATCTTTATACTCATAATCAATTTAAGGACTCAGAAATTATCAGGAATTGGCACACTTGCCATTTCAGAAGCCTTTTTCACACTCTTAAGACATTTACTTATATTGGTAGTAGATGGGGGCCTAGCAGAGACTGTTCTGCATCCCTGTCTCTCAATTTGAGTCCAACGATTATAAAACAAATCAAGATTTTAAGTTACAGTTGAAGACTGGAATAATGCACAGCCAGTTACTTCAAACTGCAGTCATTACCTACTATTAAGCCAGGCACAACAGAACTGACATTTAAATGTCTGTCTGATCTGAAAATACGCCTGCCAGAGTACTTCAAAAGCATTCAGCACAATAAAGCAGCTTCTTCGTATTTTAAGAAAGCAGACTGCAATTGAAGATGACAAGCATGAACAGCATCAAAAAAGGTTATTCTTAAAAATAATTTGCCAGCTGGGATAGACAGTTGCCAATAAAGAGAATATAATGCAGGAAAGCCAGGACTACCAAAGTGCCTTTTATCCCAGTTGCTCCCCATCAGAGTTCACAGCAGCTCTGGCACACTGATCAGCAGGCATGACTGGCAGCACTTCTGAACCCAATTGCTTCAGCATTCCAGTGATGCCTTCATTAGGGTGTCTTACACCACTGGCAGGTTTTTATACCTCTGGCAGTTTTAAGCGTTAATCAATGCTCACAAAGTAATCACTGATCAGTTCAGCTTTTATCCGTGATAGAGGCAAGTTTAGGGTAAGCTGCCAGCCTTTTCAGTGAAGCACTCATTCTGTCCGGGCCTGAGGCACAGAGCAGGGCTGGAAGACATCTAAACTTTAGCGTTCAGAAATAATCAAACTGTTTCAAATGATCTCTCCATTTCGAAGCTAGTCCTCAAGTGAGAGTGAGCCCACCAGCTGACTAACTGAAGTTCACTATATGCTGAGGCTAATTTAACAGACCATTACTTCACCTGGAGAAACATGAACAGGAAGGAGAATCTCTACTCAGTTTGCAACTTAAGAGTGAGAAGGGAACACTTTTGACTGTTCCATCTCTTACAAACTATACTTGGTAATATTATCCCTGGTCTCAGAAGATAACTAACCTAAACAGCAGAGGCATGAACCGGAGGCTTGGGAACGTCCTGAAGAGGCTGCCATTTCTGCGTTAGCCTCTGCACTCTGGGTCGAGTATGAACAACAGAAGACTCCTAAGCTCATACCCAAACCTTCAGATTTTTTGTTGGCCAGTGAGATCAGGCACATAACCGCCTTATTAATTGTCAGAAAAAGAATAACTTATGAAGAAAGACCAAGCTTTAGGTTAATTACTCAGAAGTGGCAGCATCGACGAGCTTCCTGAAACTCTTTCAAACCCCATGGAAACCACCAAGCTTCAGTGAAGCCTGGAGCTCGCAAACAAGCTGCGACACCCATTAGGAGAAGGAACTAAGGGTGACGAGCGCCGAAAATCTGACTAGAATACAATACGAAGCTTCCGGAAAGCAGCTCCGAGCCCAAACAGGATCACCCCGCAGGGACCCGGCGAGCGCCAGCCGGTAGCTCCTCCCAGTTTTACCGAGAAGGCACAGCAGCGGCGTGGAAGATGGATAGGTACTCACAAACGGCAGCTGGCACCTCTGTATTGACCCGAACTGGGAAAAGTACTCCTTCAGCTCCTCTGTGGGAGAAACGCACACTTCGTTAGCGGGCCGCGGCACCCCCGCGCAGCCGCCACCGCCGTGGCCCTGCCTCTGTGGCCTGCGCCGGCACACGCGGCGGGGCCGCCTCCTCCCGCGCTGCCCAGACCGCGCCAGCCGTAGCACCGGCAAGGGAAGAGGAGGACGGCGCAGACTCACTGCTCGACACCGTCCAGGGAACCTCAGTCACGAAGATGTCAAAGATCCTCCTTGAACGGCGGCCCACCGCCCGCACCGCGCTGGTAGCTGCCATCTTGAGAGCTGCAGCGGGAAGCGGAGCGGCCGGCCCCGCCCCGGCAGTGCGCAGCGCCGCTCGCCGCGGCCTGGCCAAGATGGCGGCGGCGGCCCTGACCCGGGAGGGCGGGGAGGACGCCTTCCGCCGGCTTTTTCGCTTCTACCGGCAACGCGATGTGTCGGATTTGCGGGGCGTGGTGGACTTCTCCGTGCCGGGGGGGCAGGTAATGCCGAGTTTCTCCTGTTCTCGGCAAGGGGCTGGTCCCAGCGGGCGGCGCGCTCCGGGCTTGCCCCGCGTTATGAGCGGTGTCGCCGTGTTTCAGCGCGGTGCTGTGGCAGCGGTGCCGCAGCCTGTTCTCGCCCTTCGCGCTTAACGTCAAGTCTCTAATGCCGTTCTGTTACTAGCGACAAGGTGCTGCTCTCCAGCGCTGAGCTCTTGCGGGGCGCAGTAGTGTTTAAAAGCCCGTCGTGCGGCAGTTGAACAGAGGCGTGCACGCTTGCGGGCCCAGCGCCCTTCTGTGCATGCAGCGCCCAGGAGCAGGCTTGCCTAGGGTCCCACTGCACCTGCTGCCAAGGGTTTACGGGACGGTGCCCGAGGGCACCCGGCGCTATCCCAGCTGCGCTTGGCCAGCGTGTCGCTTATTCACAGATTTACCACGTTCTGCTTAGGTTTATTTGCTCCCATAATGTTCAGTTGGGGCCCTACACTGCAGCAAGGGATCTCCAAAGCCTCTGCTAGAACTGTGCGAAGGACAGAAGGCAAAAAACCCAGAAGTTTCACTCCTGAAGCTGACACTATTTCCTGACCCTACTAATCCTTGCCTTGTCCCTGAAATACTTGAGTGAGCTCGAGTAGGAGCCGAGATCAGCTCTTTGCTGTGCAGTGTGCACTCAGGATTCTTGCTTTCTTCCTCTTGGTAAAGTTTCTTCTTTCTTACTCCCATATAATAAACGTTTGGCTTAGCTATATGGGCAAGTCCAACCACTGCACTGATCTGAGGCTTGATGTCAGGAGCACATCTGAAGGAGGTAGCCATCATAATTAGTAACGTCCCTTGTCTTGGGTGATGGAGAAATGATCCTTCAAACTCATCTTCTGTTTTGTCACCTCCCAAAGGGATAATGGATGTTGTTAACCAGGGATTTTCTATGTATGAGCCTGCCTATATGGAAAAAAAGAGTAGGGAATGTAGTTAAAATGAAACTTTGCCTAATGTTCCATATTCAAATGCTTGGCTTTGTAGTGTTTTGTTAGAATATATTTTTTTGGTAGCTCCTCAGACTATAATTTTGATAATGACAGACACAAAAACAGACCCATGTGAAAATGTTCAAGGTGTTAGCATTAAACAAGGCAGTTGTTAACATCTCAGCCGTTCTCGAGCATGCAGCAATCCTTTATCAAATAAAGGATTGCAGCATTACAGCCCTTCTGGGAAATCTGAAGTATGTGAAAGCATCACAAGCATCTGTCCCCTCTTCACAGAATTCTTTTTATGCCTGTTACCTTCTAAGATCAGTTGATGGCTTGCTAGTGAAAGCTTTCTCCCAGGTTAAAAACATCTGGCTTTTATCTTTAAGAACCACAGGCCAGGCACGTTGGCTCAGAAATGTTGCTTTTCTCTCAGAAAAGTGCTTCAAGTGATTGAGCTCTTCAGTGAAGTGTGACATATCCCAGCTGCCTTGCCACCAGGCTTATTTAACTGATTCAGCACTTGTAATTCTTCAGTGCAGAAACGGCTTCTGTTCTCCAGGAGCCCTGGCGGCAGCTGGTTGGTAAGCAGTTTGAGACGGCAGAGAAGTGGCAGAGACTTAGCTGAAGGAAGAACCTTCCTGGGGACATTCTGCAGACAGGACTCTGAACTGAGCTCTTCACAGCTGGCAGTCACAGAGCTGGTTTTGGCAGAAAGCTGAAAAATTGGTAAAACTGAGCACGTTGCCAGAAGCTGCTACCGTCTAGTAGTTTAGAGTTTTCTTACAAATTCTGTGTACAAAATGTAGACCCTGTTGCTTGGAAGACATTAACCACAGAGACTTTATTTACACAGAGTCTATGTGCAATGGCCTTAATTTCATAAACACTTTAAATTATCATAAAGTCTTCTCTGTCACTGCCTGCTTACTCCCACAATACCTGGCCAGCTCTTTCCTTTTCCACAACCACATGGAGATCTGGACTGGGGAACCTGCCTCTGTCCTGGCCTCCCTAAGGTGTTTCCCAGCCCTGAAAGAAGGGAGTGGGAACACAGTGGGTAAGTTTGGTTTTGTTCAGCAGCTCTTTGCTTATTGCAGCTTAAATACAAGCATTGTTGTGACCCAAGAGAGTCCATCAGGTAACTATATCCTGCTAAGCCTTGAGCTGTTGACCCTGCTGTTGAAAAGCAGAAAGTGGCACTGTTTTGTTCCGAATTTACAGGGTTTCAGCAGTACTTCACACAACTTTGGCCACTTCATCATTGTATTACTTCTCCTCTAAATTACAGATAAGAATAGGCATCTGCCCTATGGAATCATGACCAACTTGTTATTTGGGACGTTCTACAAAGGTGTAAAGTGTTAGGGGTACCAATTACTGCTTTCTGCTGGATGTTGATAGTGACCAGAATGTGTCCTAATGAGAAGGTTGTACTGTGTAAGTGGACAAATAGCGTTAAATTGTTTTCTCTTTGGTGTAAGTTGTTTGGGGTTTTGCTTATAAATGGAGAACATCTGATCCTCAAGTACTGTGAAAACTGTAGGTACCTTTTGATTCATGTGTTGAGTACATGCTGGCTCTGTTAGCAGCGTGCCCTGTTCTGGTGACAGCTGCTTAGACAGTAGTCGTGTGATACAGTTGGCATTTCTGTAAGACTTGCCTTGGAATATGGCAGCACTCTTTTGCACAGGGGCTGGTTTTGGATAACTGAGTATTTCTTCATTTCAGGGGTGTGGGGCTTTGGTTTTAGTTTGTTGTTGTTTGGGCGGGGTTTTTTTAACCAGATCCATTTCCTTGTGCCAGGTGTTCAGATCACAGCTCAGTGTTTCTTCAGTCAGTGATCAAGATGCCTACAGGGCAGGATTACAGCCAGTTAGCCAGTGGAAAGCCTATGGCCTCAAGGGATATCCAGGTAGGTTATTCTGATTTGAATTAAAATTAAACACAACCTGTTCCCCTTGTCCTGTGACTTGCCACTACTGTGAATCGCCCAGCCCCATCCTTCATGATCTCCACCATTTTAGATACTGGTATGCATTGGTAAGATCCCCTCTCAGTCTTCTCTTTTCCAGGCTAAAGAGTCCCAGGTGTCTCAGCCTCTCCTTGTGAGATGCTCCAGTCCCCCAGTCATTTTTGTGCCCCTCTGTGGGACTCTCTTCAGCGGTTCCCTGTCCATCTTGAAGTGCAGACTGCAGAACTGGACACAATACTACACCCCACACCATTGCTCACAACCCTCTGAGCTCTATCATTCAGCCAGTTCTCAGTCCATCTCACTGTGCTCATCTAGCCCACACTTCCTAAGCTTATGTGTGAGGATGTTGCAGGAGGGTGTCAAAAACTCGCCAAAGGCGAGGTAGTAAACATCCACTGCTCTCCCCTCATCTACCCAGCTGGTCACACCATGACAGAAGGCTATTAGATTGGTCAAGCATCATTTCCCCAGTGTGAATCCATGCAGACTATTCCTGATAATCTTTTCCTTCATGTGCTTAGCAATGACCTGCATGTACTTAGTGTTTGCACACCTTCTCTGTCCATCTGTTCCACTCTTTGGCTATGGTTTTTTTGTACATTTTTAAATTATTTTTTCCACTTTAATCAAAATTTGCCTTGCTGTAATTTGTGACTCTGGCCTCTTCCAATTTTGCTGTGCACGTGAGAAGAATCTGGCTCCACCTTCCCTTCAGGTAGCTGTTATGAATATAGGCCAGTGTGCAATCAGCCTTGGTTGCCGCGAGGGTGCGCTACAGACTCATGCACCCCGGTCCTTTGATTTGGAGCTGCTCCTTGGGCCTCAGGCTGTGCTGTTGCAGGGTGTTGTGCAAAAAGTAGTATCCAGCATACCAACTGCTGTCCCAGTATAGTGTTATCTCTAAGTGTGATGAAGATGAATGTCCTGTTATGTCCAGGTTGTTGACGTAGATAGTCACCAGTCTTGGCCCCCATATTAAACTGAAGAATGCAGCTTGCAACAGCCACTGGTTACACTGAACCATCAAATCACTATTCTTTAAGGCTAGTGGCCCAGCCAGCATTTGCTCACTCTTTTAGTTTATTCATGAAATCCATGAGCCCCCAGTTTGGCTGGAATGATGCTGAAGGAGGCAGACTGGAAAACTTTGCTAAAGCCAAGGTAAAGAGTATCATAGTGTGATAGTATCAGTCAGGGTTGGAAGGGACCACAAGGATCATCTAGTTCCAACCCCCCTGCCATGGGCAGGGACACCCCACACTAGATTAGGCTGGCCAGAGCCTCATCCAGCCTGGGCTTAAACACCTCCAGGGATGGCACCCCAACTACCTCCCTGGACAACCTATTCCAGGGCTTCACCACTCTCATGGTGGAGAACTTCCTCCTCACGTGCAGCCTGAATCTCCCCACCTCCAGCTTCATTCCATTCCCCCTAGTTCTATCACTACCTGAGATCCTGAGAAGTCCCTCCCCAGCCTTCTTGTAGGCCCCCTTCAGATACTGGAACTGGCAGCTCAGTGTAGCAGGCAGTAAGGTTGGTTTGACAAAATTTCCCTTCAGTAAATCCATGCTGTGTTTCTCAACCAGTTTGTGTCTGGAAAATGGCTGTCATTACAGTTTGCCCCATAATCTTACAAGGGTTTTTAGTAAGGCAGATGAGTGTGTAGTTCCCACATCCTCCTTATTTCAAGAATTTTTGTGATTGATTGGTTGGTAGATTAATTTTCCCCCCCCCCTTCACATTTCTTTTGGTTCTTTGGGACTGCAGTCAATGTCATTCTGGGTTGCTATAAAGGCAGCCTACTGTTTCTGTACCTGAGGCAGCCACACTAGCCATCTGGTATGGTTAATACAGGGAGAACTGAATAACTTCAGCAGAATGGCTTCTACCTCTCCTTTTGTTCCACTTACCTGTCATATTAGAGCTGCCCTTGCTTGGTCACTCTTGTCATTTGATGTCTGTCTAAACATTTCTCCCAGAAATTGCATTGCAGCAGGGGCATCACTTTCCATAGCTATAAATTAGCCTCTAGTGTGCTGCAAGATTTTTCTGCAGTGAGAGAACTGCATCTTCTTCTTCAAGACAGATTCTTTTAGTATACAGATCACCAAAGAATTTGGCTTTTGACCATTCCACTCAGACCAACTCTGTTAAAATGAAGAGGTTCAATTGTGCTTGTCAGTGGCATTATTTATCTAGCTCATAAAGATTGCTACTGAGATACTTCTTTCACTCTTCTTCCTCCCATGTGTGGAAGGTCATTGATTAGCACTACTTGCCCTCCCAGGAACTGTTTGTTATGAAGTTAGCATAGAATTTTATAACTAAACTCTGCAACTCTTAGAAATGGAAGGGTTTCTGTCTTTCTTGACATCAGAAGCATAGCAGTAACTCACATTTTAGTTGTTCTCACTTTCGTAAATCTAGACCGATCTGGTTTTTGTTAGGGCTACACAAAGGTTTGGAGACACGTGAGCATGTTCTGAGCTTCTGATGCAAGAATCATAACATTTGGATTCTTGTGCTCAGTTCTGTGTATCCAGGCTTCAATTCCTTCATTAATACCTAGAGAGAGAATACACAAGAGTAGAGCATAATTTCCTGAATGTAGTCAAATGCTTTCAGAATCCCACATCAAAAGCTGTGGACAGGAAGGGCAATATTATTATTATGCTCTATGCAGAGGCCACAAGAAAGTAGAATTAATGCTTCTGGCAAAGCAACTTCTGTAACCAAACCTATCATAGTGCTATACTCTGAAGGTGCAGAGAATGGAGGGAGAAGAATGACAGTATGTTATTAACACACTGAAGGCTCTTTTTCTAACTAGTTAATTTAGTCTTGTGAGGTCTGTGAGATATGCTGGCAGGAAGCATTTTATGTGCTTTTATTACCACTTCTATAAGGCCACAAGGCAGGCTTGTATCCTACTGACATTTCTAGTCTTGCTTCTTCCTTCTTTTCTGTGTTTGACTTGGTGTGACTGAGAAGTTCAAAAACACACAGTAGGGTAAAAACTCAAAACCTCCTTTTCCTTTGTTCCTCCTATGCCCTCATCTCTCCTTGTAAGTGAATTTTGTGTTGACAAGTCTTACTGAATTGACAGTCTTTGAGAGAGTGCCTTGTTCTCCAAGCAGGTACAGTACAGATTAGTAGCATATTCCAGAGACTTATTCATCAATAACTGATGGCCAGCCCTGGCCTAGGGAGAAAATTACAGTGAAGAAACCTGTTAGCACTCCTGGTGATGGAGGCTCTTATGTCAAGGACTCTTGTCCGTTAAGATAGAGACCAAATCAATATATTATTTCTCTGCTAACCCTCTTATTTGAGTTCCTGCTTGAGCTCTGTCTGAGGTGCCTGGCTGAGTGAGTGTGCAGACTAACTACATGTTTATTTTTTGTTAATTAACAATGGCTGCAAAGTATCTGCAGTCAGCAACAAGCAGTTTGGGATATCATATGACTTTCATCCCCTCTGAGTATTGCCATACCAAAATGGATACAATGCTTCATGCTTACTTTCAGGTAAGATTCAAAGGAGAGTTACAGTACTACAGACTTGCTCAGCCTGTGGAATGCTCTCTGCATTCATGACACTACATAACAATAAGGAGATGGCACAGGTTTAGGGGCAGCCAAGGTTAGTTTGAAGTTTACAAAAATAGGCCAGAATTACTTACATTTCGCAGGGTTCAAGAGAAGAATTTTGCTGAAACATTTGAAAAGCAAATATCTTTCAAAGCAGTTGGTTTTCCAAGGTCTTACTGCTTTATCTACCTGGAATCATAGAATCATAGAATGGTTTGGGTTGGACACGACCTCCAAATGTCATCTAGTTCAACCCCCTCTGCAAGTAAGCAGAGGCATCCTCAGTTACCTAGAGCCCTGTCTAGCTTCACCTTGAATATCTCCAGGGATAGGGCCTCAACCACCTCCCTGGGCCACCCATACCAGTGCTCCACCACCCTCACAGTAAAGAACATGTTCCTAACATCCAGTCTAAATCTACTCTTCTCTAGTTTGAAACCATTGTCCCATGTGCTTTACACAGATACTTCCTTTATTGTCATTTTTCCCTGTCTGCTTCCTACCTTGTTGCCACCATTTGTTTGCACTGAAAAAGAACAACAGATTTAAACTTAATTATTCAGACCTGCTACTAGATTTCATCAGCTTACAGGCAAAGTCAGTGGCTGTATGTCTGAGGTGTTTATCAGTACCTGCCATTCCTGTCCTTTGCTCTAGTTCTAGGGAAAAAACCACAACAAAACAAAAGTGCCTAATCACACTTTCTTCCTCACCCTTTTTTCTCTCTGATCAGGGTTTATTTTCATTCTAAACCCTTTCCTCCCGGGCTGCCAGCGTCACTGGGTGAAACAGTGTCTCAAGCTCTACCCCCAGAAACCCAACGTCTGCAACCTGGACCTGCACATGGCTCCTGAGAAGACCATTGACCTGTGGGGACAGAGCAAGGAGCAGCTGAAGTAAGTCCACACAGAAGGTCTCAGCTCTGATAAGGTCTAAGAAAAATGAGCAGAAAAGGCAAGCTGGAAAAGACTGTGTACAAGGTGGCAGTATGCAGATGGTGTCAGATATGCCAAGTTAAAGATGTGTATTTCCAGGCTTGATGTGCATCCTTGTTATTTCTCTGCTTTCACACTCAGAATGGGATTTTGCATAGCAAATTATTCCAAAGCCATCAGTCAGCTGTAAAATAGTGACCCTGGCTGGTATCATGGTGCATGGAAGCTTGCTAAGCTCAGCTGCAAATGGAACCATGAGGTCCTCTGGGCCTCCCGTTTTCCTAAGGCAAAAGAGATCTTTCCAAACACCCTACTCATGCTAGCTCTTCTTCCCAGTCAGGTGTCAGACCTGTAACTTGCAGGTTTTGTGAACTTCCTAGGCCAGCTAGTTCCTGTGGTTTTGTTATCCAAAGTCTTTGGTTTGGTGGGGTTGGTTGGTTTGGGGTTTTTTTATTCAATCTGAGATGGTGATTAAATGTACCATTCTAATGGCAACCCTGCTTACTCTTGAAGATTCCCACAGGTTCAGAGTTCTGTGGCAGACACAGCTGCCCTTCCTCTATCTGATTTGGAAGGTAATGGAGAATTTGTCCAAATTTTGAATTCAAGCAGGAAGTTTTGAAGACAACTTCTTCTTTCTTTTATTTAATGGAAGTCACCTGTTAAAATACATACAAGACAGATGCAGTGCACAATCTTTTAGTCCTTTGGGTATTTATCATTACCTTGTCAATTTCACTGCTCATTTCTCTGCACAGTTGTTTAATGTGATGGAGAGACCAGAGTTTCCTACAACTCTCATCTTCCACCTCGAGCTCATAGTAAAATTGAGATGCTTGAGATTTTTCTTCAGGAATACTTTTGACATCTACAAGAGACAGAACAGCAAAAGCAAGATTTCGACTTCTAAATATTTGTACATAGAAGTTATGCCCCCAGTTGTGTTTTCCAGGCTCAGTCAGAATTAGTAACAGAAATTCAGACACCTTTTTTCATGTTCTATCAAGCGTGACAAAATTGTTCTTTGAAAGTATTGTGCCCTACAGCTGGAAAAAGTGGGGCACTGTTCCACCTTGACAGTTGTTTCCCAGCAGTGCCTCCTGTGCACACAGAGAATGATTGGAGTAGAGGTTAATTTGCAGCTGAAAACAGTGTTTAGAAGAGTGATGGCTGGCAGAAACACTGGCAGTTTTATTAAGCCCTTGTCCAAGTCTTCAAGTGAGCAAACTGCAAACTGCATTTGTGCTTTTACTTGGGACACAGTGAGCAAACTGCACAAACTGCATTTGTGCTTTTACTTGGGACACAGTGAGCAAACTGCACAAACTGCATTTGTGCTTTTACTTGGGACACAGTGCATCCAACTAGCCAACTTGTCTGGAGTGAGAGCCTTTCAGGGAGGCCAGAAATGGAGTGCTTAGCTAAAAAGAGGTCTGCTTCCCAGAGTTGACAAAACTGTCATACTTCCTAAAGCCATCAGATGCATCAATGTGCTCGCATCATGGCTCATCTGCTCTTCTCAGGATGCAGGTATCACAAAGCCCACACAGTTCCTAGAAATGTGTGCTGTGCTATGCTGTCTTCACCAAGAGGAGTCTGGGGATTTTCTTTAGTGCTGGGGACAATTAAAAGCATATCCTCAAGCATAATGAAAAGGCTGGGGGGATTTTACAGGTGCAATAATGACCAGTGAATAAAGGGAGCTTCAGACCAAAGTACCCCGCTCTTCAGTCTTGTTCTCTTTCTAATATAGTTGTACCAGAATTCTTCTGTGTTTTCTTGCAGGAGAACCTGCTGCTACAGCTCTAGGAACTCATTGTTTGCAGATGCACTCAGACTTTCCTCTCCTTAGCAATCACCTGTGAAATCACACACAAAATTAAGTTCTGGGACTAAGGCTCTACTGAGCATGTTAGGGCTCCTACTGTTGTGCAAACACTCCAGCACTGTAGTGGAAGAAGAAGAGCACTTTCAAAAGGCACATGCTAAAAATGTTTAGTTCTGAACATTAAATTTGTCAGTTCAGAGACGCAGAGGAACGAGCTCTGGGCTCTCCCTTGTCTAAATATTGTGTTGCCTGCTTGTGGGCTCCAGAAGTTGTTCCAATCAGCATGTATTTGACAGTTACTGTGTTGCTGCATTATGGTAATTGCAGATGCTATTATTCTATGACAAAGATGGAAACTGGAAAGATTACTTTCTTTCAATAATCAGTGAGCTGTGAAAAAGCACTGAAGGTAAAGAAACTGGTCTTTTATTCCTGTTCCTCCTTTAGCATAGGAGCGATCAGTATGGTAGAAGTGAAGGGTAGAATCAAGCTGTAGAAATCCAGGTGGAAATACACACTAAATGCAGATTCTTGGCTGAGACTTGACCATGGCAGCACAAATATGAATCCTGGTTTGTAAGAGAACATGTCTTACTGAAGTAACGAGGCTCTAAATGAGAACAAACCATCTGGTGCTACTATTTATTATGATGTTCTGAGTGCACTTCCTTTTTCTTTCTTCCTATATCATAACACAACTTGAGAAAAGAAGCTGAAACTCCTAGAAGATAGATGTGTACCCTCCTCTTTTCATGTGGCACTAGCATGTTTCCATCTGATTTGCTATAGTAGTATCTTTTCCATAGGCCATAGCAGGACTCCTCCTGCCTGACAGCAGTTGACAGCAGACCCTGTAGTTTGCACAACCTGCATGAACTGGATTTTTAGAGTCTTTAGAGGAAAAATATAATGGCACTGAAAATAAAAGTTTAGCACTGAATGTTTTAATAGGTTGTCATGGGTGAGTGCATCTCATTAATGTGTGCTGCACTACCAGAAAACCACCCAGAAATTAACACACAGCCTGTTTCTTTTCATTTTGTCTTTGCAGAAGGAAAGGTTCCAGTAAACGGGAGCCCAGAAGCTTACTGGAGAAGCTGCGCTGGGTGACCCTTGGCTACCATTATAATTGGGACACTAAGGTATTGAAATGAAATTCTCTCTTTCTTTTTTCAGCTGTAAGCACTCAGAATGGCAGACAGGAGGGTATCACGCCATAAAATGCTTATGATTGTACAAAACAGCCTTGAGGAAAGGCCTTAACAAACCATGCTTGTAAGAACATTTTAATCTGTGTTAGTTTACTGTGAAGGATTTAACAGCAAATGTTAACAGCTGCATTCCTTCCTTTGAAAAGTAGTGTGGTAGCACATACTTGGCTCTAGGCCTGTTTTATCCTGCTGCTTCAGGGGAGAATGACCCTGAGAGCTTGGAGACAGCTATTTATGAGAAACCCCTTCTTTGGAGGGGCAAGTGAGAGCAGGAAGAGACTGCTGCTGATGTGACTTTGAACTTAAGAGTCTGAGCCAGTATATTACACTCTCACCAACCAACAGCTAATCTGGGGCTCTTAACCAGAATTAAACATTCATGAGACTGAGCCCGATAGAGGCTGAGAAAGGATGGCAGAGTGAATATGCAGTCTTGGTCCAGTATCTGCAATATGCTGATAAATCTGCTTGCAGCCTTATATTTACCAGGTCAGATCCCTTCTGTAACAGCCTATTATTGGGTGGCCTTAATAAAAACTTGGCTGTTCCCTTCCAGCCTTCTCAGAATTACTCACACAAGACAGAAAAATTAGGTTTGCAATTATTCCAGTTCGCCTTATTCTTCAAGGAACAAAGATGCTTGTTTCAGAGCTCTGTTGATGAAATACAGAAATGCCTTTCCATTGGTGGCTTTAGGTAGTGACTAAGTAGATCCTCAAGATGTTGGTACTGACCTTACTGAGTTCAGATTTGCCACACAGATACAATCTTTAACTCCACGATTGATTGAATCCGTGGCAGTCTTGGCGTAGGCCCAGAATGAAATGACAGGAGATAAACTTGCTGTGGTTCTGCCTATGTTGTAGTCATTTTCCAGTCCTTCTCCATGACTATCAGCCAATCTAGAGTTCTCATTCAAGGTGTGTTTCCAGTTGTATTTGCTGCTCTGATGTTCTGGGTGTGGTTTGTTTTTTTCTTTCCACTCTCCTTCCTCCAGAAGTACTCAGCAAATCACCACACTCCTTTCCCCTCAGACCTTGCATTCCTGTCAGAACAAGTGGCTGCAGCCTGTGGGTTCCGAGGTTTCCAAGCCCAAGCAGGAATCTTGAACTACTATCATTTTGACTCTTCACTGGGAATTCATGTGGATGAGTCTGAACTAGACCATTCTCGGCCCCTTTTATCATTCAGGTGAGTCAAGGGAAGTATCTGAGTGTTGTGGAAGGATTGCTGGCTTTTTTATTTCCTCTGGTTGCATATGGTTATAGGAAGTTGGTATGGCTTAGTTGGTTAATTGAATAACATTTGCTCTCTGAAGATTTGAATAGTAGGAGGCTGTAGCTCAAGGGCATAATCTTTTTCTTTGAAGACTGCTTAAAGAGCATGGATGTGGCACCTGGAGTGGAAGAGCTCTTTGCACAGAGCACAGTTCTGTTCTAAAGCAGCAGAGTGGCAATTGGGTACTAACAGGGAAGGGTGAAATACCTGAGCAGAGCTTCAAACCTGGTGAGGCAACTGCTTACACTATGCATACCTTGACCTAGGCCTCCTCTTAGTCTGTTTCCCATGTTCTCATTGTGTAAAGTTCTTGCTAGGAGTCCATCTGGTTTCCTTGTTCTGGATTATATTATTTTCCACAAAGGAATTTAGCTGCTAGTACTTTCTTACTGTACATATAATCATTTATTTTCTCTTCTCTCTCCCTCCTTCATACTATCTCTAGTTTTGGGCAATCCTCAATATTTTTGCTCGGGGGCCTGAAGCGGGAGGAAGCCCCAACAGCAATGTTCATGCACAGTGGAGATATCATGGTGATGTCCGGCCTCAGCCGGCTGCTGTACCATGCCGTACCCCGGGTCCTCCCCAACCTTGAAGGGACAGTTTTGCCTTCATGCCTGGACCAAGCACTCTCGTCAGACCTTCCTGTTGGCTCAGTCATTGAGCACAGCTCCGACGAGGACTGGCAGGTCTGCGCCAAGTACTTGCAGTCTTCCCGCATTAACATGACGATTCGGCAGGTGCTGGCTGAGGGCCAGAAATTTCCAGAGGAATCTGGGACGAACGGAAAGAGCCAAGCAGCCTCTGAAGACAGTCACCATCAGCAGAACAGCAGAGCCAAGAGACATAAACCAAATACAGACAGCTGAGACCAGGAGAACATGCCGGTACAGACCGGACAGGCAACCTCCGTATGGAATTGGGAACTGAAGTAAAGATGCCAGAAGTCACTGGCCTGTATTTGAGTTAATAAACTTCTGCACAGTAAATGTGGCTCTTCTTGCTGTATGAAATGGGTTGGGGAAGAGAATTTAAAAGGAAAAGAAAGAAACTGTTCAGGACCAGGACTTGGGATGAACTCCATTGGCATCCTGTTGCAGATGTTTACTGTGCACTGTTCCCTTAAAAATACAGAGAATTGTAAGCTTGATTCATAACGTGTTCTGTAATGGGCAGGCAGAAAATGCTAGCAAAAGACACGCAATTGCAATGTGTTAAAGAATCCTATTGGGCTTGTAAAGCTCAGCTAAAGGGCAATGACAGGTATGAATGAGAATAGGCTGCTCTGGCTGTGAGACCTACCTGCAGCAATTCCAGAATTACCTCTACAGCAAAAATTGATTCAGTAATCATAAGGGAGCAGCTCCCATGAGCAACACCTGCTATAAGCTTGCTCTAGCCCTGTGCTCTCCTTTTGCCTGCTTGCACCCTCTTACCTGCAGCAGAAGGTGAGCAGTGTTATGAGTGGAACTGGACTTCATTTGCATACCTCAGATTTTAGAGAGAAACAACTGGGGGCAATACCTACTTGGAATGTGTAGTAGGTCCCAGCTGGATCTCCTCCCAACAGTAAATATGTGGCTGAGCCCTACACCCTTCTCCTTTCAAAAATGCCCACTTAAGTGCCTGAAGATTATGGTCCTCCAGTCCCAAGCTAGTATCTTTAAGGAAGAGAATGACTTGCAAGTAGAAGCAATGAACTTGTAAATTAAGTACCTAAAAAACATTAATCAGTGACTATCTCTGCCACCCAAAGATAAATATACTGAAACAAAGAAAAGGACTAGTTTTTGTGCCAGTTCTTTTTTAAGACTCAGACCTTCCTATCTGCTTTTTAATGCAATTTTAATTGTTGGAGTTGAATGCACTGTGTCTGGGGTATTTTGTTGCACTTTCTCAATGAATGAGCTTACTCAGTTTTAAATTAAAGGTCTCTATCAGTTTGGGGCTGGCTTTTTTCGTCATTTCTTTTTTCCTGTTAGTTATTTCAGTGTATTGTTAATGCTCTTGCATCCCTCGTGCTGCTCCTTCCAGGCTTCTTTTGAATCTACTGCCTCTTCCATCTGTCAGCTCTGGTGGAGGAACCCTGCATATGTCTCCAGGGCTACTTTGCTTACAGGCAGTTCAGGATTTGTTAGGTAGTGGCAGAGAGGTGTTGTCTGCAGTATGCAATTTAATATGTAAGTGGCAGCTTTCCCTCGGGGGAAAGCATGTCTGTCTGCTTATTTCATAGGAGGTGAATGTGTCTATGAATGCAATTAATTCCTTTTACAGTACTGCAAAGAGAGCTCAGTAATTTCATGTCTGAAATAATCAGATGTGGGGGTTTAATATCTTATTCTATGACAGAAATGTGTCCTTTCTGTATCCTAGGCCTGGTGTATTTACATCTGAGGTCTGAGAGAGTGAATACTGTCCTGCAGAGAGGTTACAATGTGACTGGAAAGGAGGACTGATTAAGTCAGTCCCAGGAAACAGCAAAGCTCCCTTAGTGGCACCTGAAGGTGCATAATGGAAGGAAAGTATTTGTTTTCTTCACAGTGAGAGGGCAGACTGACTGTCCTTCACCTTTCACTCTTAAGAGGTGAGCCAAGATCTGCCAACTCATTCAGCATTGAAGATGAGAGAAGATGGAGTCATGGAACTAGATCACTATGAACTGGAGCTAGTTTCTTCCTGTCACAGGCTGAGGTTTAAATCCAATGTTCTCATTTCTTAGGTCTTCAGTTCTCTAAAAATATGTAACAAATTGCCAGCAATCATTTATTCCAGCAGTCAATTGTTCTGTGCTTCAAGGACGAGAAGCCATGCTGTTTATCATCTGCACTTTGAAACTAGTGAATGCTGTCAAAATACTGATGGCACTTGGTCAGGGCAAGTATCCAGTCCATTGAAACCTTATGTTTAGATGCAAGGGAGTTGAGAATTTACTGTGTTACTGATTTGCAGTCAGGCTCTTGTGAGTGAGAGGCAGCCCTGATCTAATTCTATATCACACACCCAGAAAATGAAAAGTCCATGACCCAGAAATGGGCACAAGGGAAATGTCCCAGGGGGGAAAAAAAAGTACAGAGGAATAACTATAAGAAGGGAGAATTTCCTGAGCTGTCAGCCTAGCAGAACCATTGATTCTGTGACCACAGTAGAGTACAAATGAGCAAACCACAGAACTGCAAACTGTGCTTCCAGAACATGATGTTGAAGAGGCAGCAGCAGTCCTAGGAGGACATGGGGAATAGGGCTGCATCCAGTGATACACTGCTTATTTTCCTTCTAGGATAAAATGATTTGGAACCACTGATTTTAACTACTCTACAAGGCTCTCAGGCTGCAACATTGCACCGGATTTGTTTAGGTTTGTGATCATACAACAGAATGTTTCATAGCACTGATCACATTTTTGTATCTATAGGTAGCACAACGTTTGTTTGCATTTGTATAGGTGCACACTGAGATAATCTCTACAGCTTTTAATTCCTCTAAAAGAAAAGGGTCCAAGGGTCACAAGCAGAAAATTGCATCAATGGCATAGGCAGCAGTCTTCTGGGGTGATAGCATTGAGGGGTAATGGTTTCAGACTGAGGGTGGATTAACTCCAGATACAAGGGATAAATTCTTTGAGGGTGGTGAGGCACTCCTGGTGCCCAGGTTAGTTGTGGATGCTCCCTCCTTCACTGTTCAAGCACAGGCTGGATGGGGCTTTGAGTAACCTGGTCTTGTGGAAGGTATCCTTGCCTATGGCAGGGTGGTTGGAACTAAATGACCTTTAAGATCCCTTCCAACCCAAACCATTCTATGATTCTCTGTCCTGCTGTGCCCAGCTGAAGGGAGGGAAAGAAGAGGACAGCTGGAGCAATTCTGCAAGAAAATGAATGAGTTGATTACAAGAAGATAATTGTGTGTTTATTTCAAGGCCAAAGGATCTCAAAGCTCTTCCAAAAGGTAGGTCAAGAAGCAAGGCCAATTTATATGAAAACTGAGGGGAAATTAAATGGAAGTAAGGTGAGGTGGCACACTTAACATGTTGATGTGACACTTAAGAATGTAGTGGTGGACTTGGCTGTGTTAGGCTTATGGTTGGATGTGAGAATCTTAAAGGTGTTTTCCAACCTAAATAATTCAATGAGGTATAAGGAAACATTCTCCAAATATTCCTTGTGAAAACTATAGAGAGTAAAAAATGAGTCAACCTAAAAGACATACTGCCTTTCTTCTCTGCTGCTGGGAAGTCAGCACTTGACATTAGCTTTTAGCTTCCTCCTAGGTGAATTTAAAACTCATTCTGTATTTACTGAGGAAGGCCAGAAGAATCAATAAAGGCCTTGGCTTTCTAGAGGTGATCATCTCACCAATCATTTCTGTCTCTGTTCTGCACTAAGGGCTTAGATAAGAAGGTTTTGTTTTTGTTTTCTTTCTCCTTAATGGATAGGATTCTTAATTAGGATGGGGGATAAAATGACTGCAATTTTGCTGTGGCAAATTAAAACCAAAATGAGGTAGCAAAGAGCAGGGTCTGGAGGGGAGGGGAGCAATCAGAGACAGATATTGATTTTGAAATGATGGAGGAGACAAAGGAGAGCACACAGCCTGGAAAGGAGACTCATCTTTCAAAGCACTGTTCTTGCTTAAAAACAATCAGTCTAGGCAGAGGTGTTGGTCACTGCTGAAGCTTCGGGGTTAGCTTTATTTTCAGACAGAATTTAAATTTTGGAAAGACTCACTAGCTCAGAGCTCCTTAGACAAATCTTGAGATTGTGTAGCTTATAATCATGGGATGGAGATGCACAGAAGTAAACCTGAATGGAGCACTGAGAATTCTTAGTAGTGGTAACAAACAATGGTTGGAAATATTTTCTTCCAAAGATGAAGAAAAAGTGTCACTGCTCATAGCCAAGCAGGCAGAGAAGAAACAAACAACATACACTGAATATGGGGCAGGCACCAAGATCTAACACCCTTCTTACTCCTACTCACTGCACAGCACATACCATCTTTTCTTTCTAGGTCTGATATTGTCTTGTCCCAGTAGCTGAGATCAACCTTAGGTACAGCCTTCTGCCACTCCAGTTAGCACACTTTAATGTACACTGGCCTTTTCCCCCTTGGCTTTTCAGAAAGCATTCCTCTAAGATTAAATCAGATGTTAGTCTGACCTTTTGTCAAATATAGCCAGCACCTAGAAAGACTGTCAGAGAACAGTACCAGTCTTGTAATAGCTGGTTTGTCAGCTTGTTCTCCTTGCTATGATGAAACCTGACTTCGCAGCAATGCTGATTGTCAGGTGTCCTCAACAGGGACAGAAAGATTTAAGCAGCAATACTGCAAATCATCTGTAGCCATTCTAAATCCAGCTGAATGCTGCATGCAAATAAGTCCCTTCTCACCCCAGACATCTGAAAACATGCCTCAGGTCCTTTCAAAGCAAAGGGTTTGCCCCACCATGTAGGAGACCTATCTTCTGTTCTTCACACTGACATTGCTCTTTCAAACCTTCATCAGAATGCTGGTGACAAAGCAACATCCAATAGGACTGGCAATTTCTAGGAGATAGTGTGTCCTTGTCCACAATCCTAATTTCCCCCTCTCTTCCTCCTGCCTCCAAGTGCTGCTAGAACAAGAAAAATCTGTCCTTTCCCTACTGATTAGTTCATCTTTGCAGCTCAGCTCAGATCCTGGTATGTCACCTATTCCCTGCCTGAATCCCAACCATAGACAATGCAGGTAATTAGCTGGCAGAGAGAATTCTTCATCCCCTCCTAATGCCCTGTCCTTGCTCATCAACAGCAGAAGCATACCTCTCCAACAACTGTTTCTGTGGCTACTCCTGTCATTGACAGCTGCTGCTGGATGTCAAATATGAGTGTAGAGATATGATCTCCTTCAAGCCCTTCCTGGTCTACTGCTGTAATTGTGCTCTGGGAGAGACAGAAGTGTGGCACGCTGTTTTGATGCTTCAGCATTTACCTGGGTTGAAAGTGGAGACATCTCCTGACTTATACAGGGGTCATAGGCAGCAAGGCAAGTCTTAAACAGTCTTATTACCACCCTTGTCTAATCTACTTGCACTTCTTCCATTTTCCCAGGACAAAATATTAAGGAGAAATTAAAGAAAGAATGATCCCATGTGAGCAAGTATAAAGAAGTGAAGCTATGGCATGCTCCTTCTGATCCCTGTGGCCTACTCACTCCTCTCCTGTAGCTGTACCACTGCACACTGCTCTGAACAAGAGGCTGCTCAGTGCCAAAGGCTGTAATCCCTGGCTCCACAGATACTTAGTATTTCTCATCCCTGGAATTCACACAAGAAATTATGGGGTTTTTTTCTTCAGGTAACATAGAACCTACTGAGAAACCATAGGTCCCATCTGAAGTGCAAGTGTGCAGGTACTCAGTGCTGGATTAATTGAATATTATTTCCTGCAGCAGAAAAGCAGGAGAGAGAGAAGTATTAGTCACATACTTGCTTATTGAGATCTAATAGCCAAGGTCAGTGCTCAGCCAAGAATAGATAGCAGAAGCCTCTTGTGATGTATTTTTGTGATGAGATGTTCATAGCACACAGACATCATCGTTTTTCACTATGAAAAATTTAACTATCTCCTGGAATATGCTCAATTCTATTTTGCCTAATTTCCTTGCTTTGTCATTTAAAAATACCTTTCAAATGAGACCTTGTGATCGTGGAAATTAGCAAATCTCTGTTATCTGGAAATATTGCTTCACCTCCACTGAAGTGCAGCTATTTGTTCTTTTGCCAGCCCTCTACAAGATGATGATACCATTTGTCAGTGCCCACCATGGGGTTTTGTGCTTTAAACAAAAACCCTTACAGGGAAAAGATGAGTAGTCAAGTGAAGATGCTGGTTGGTGAGGAAGACCACCAGAAGTGGCAGAACTGACATGATGGCCTATCTGCTGGCATACAGTGCCTCTCTGACCTCCTGAAGCACAGCAGCCTACAGGATCAGCACAACCCTCTAGCTGGTTTGCTCCTTGTAGCTTTTGCATATGGGTCTGTGCAGGATGTCTCAGCAGTCCTCCCCGAACATTTTAAGACACAAAGCCTTTCCTCCTCCAAGTTTTCCCCACAGACTGCAAACCATCTCCCCAAACCTTTAACTGAGAGCACAGGAGAGATACGATTTATATGGCTTCTCAGACCACTTGATCACTAAACCTAGAGAGCTGACTAAAGAAATAAGGCCTCTGAAGATGAAAGGAATAGGATCTTTTGGAGACTTGATAGGGTGCTTGGTTGCATGGTTTAGTTGATTAGGTGGTGTTGGACACAATGAAGGTCTCTTCCAACCTGGTTCATTCTATTCTATCTCTGAGAAACTCACCTTAGCTCCTGTGGTACCTGAAAAATGCAGCTGTACTTTGTTTGCCAGGGGCTACAGCACAAGACATGATTTGATCCAACTGAGCAAGAACAGAAAACACTCTATGTGAGCACTAACAGCAAGTGTGAGCACGCTTGGCACAAGGAAGGGGTATGTTCTGGTGTACATTTGCCCTCTCTGTCTCTGGAGTCTTGCGGCACCTATTGCTGGTGAGCTCCAAGTTCTGAGTGGGGCAAGGGTTGAAGTTGTTTCCTGTGATGCTCCCTGGAGCACCTTTCATAATTGCAGCATGGGTGCAAGGTCCTTCAAAGCTTTCTGTACAGCCTAACAACTGGGAACTTGCTCAGTTTTCACTGCTCTTGAGGGCACTGTGTGGACAAACAGTGGAAGAACCATAATGTAATGACCACAGTAATTCAAACCACAGCCCTTCTGTCTTTGCACTGCAGCAGCCACCAATGTAGGAGGTACCCAGAAAGTGGAGTGTGTAGAGACCACCTCCGTATCTCAGCATCTACCCTTCTCCCAGTCTGGAGTGGGGATAACATAGGTTGATAGGTTGGACACGATGATCTTGAAGGTCTCTTCCAACCTGGTTTATTCTATTCTATTCTAACATGGTCCTCAGTCAGTCTCAAAAGAGGGAGACTGAGTTTGGGGCTTTTAGAATAACACACACACACTACTGCCTGGGAGCTTGGCATCTGGTAGGGAAAGTGCGGTCGCCATGGCAATGCTTCACCTCATTAACTGCAAAGTAGCCTCTTGTGTTGTTATTTCATGCAGCCATTCTCAGCACATCTGCCCTGCACACAGCACAGGCAGCACTCTGCCTGTGTACCCACACACACAGCAACCCTCTGTCACAGCCCATACAGACAGGCTGCATCCCCTGCTGTGCAGCACCCCTGCCCATGTGTGACACCCAGCACATATGTGCTGAGCAACACATGTTCCCTCAGCTCTCTCCCACTCATATCACCTCTGCCTCTCGAGAGCCAGCCAGGATTTAAGGTCTCTGCTCCCACAACTATAGGTCCCTCTGCTACACAGGCCTAAGGTGCTTCAGAAACACAAGATCAATGCATGCTTCAAGAGCCATCAGACTTAGCCCTTTCCCAACACTCCTGCCACAATGCCTATTCACAGCTCTTGCACAGTTTATTTCTGGACACATTTTGTCTTCATGCTGTGGTATGAACAAGGAACAAACACACCTTGGTCTCATTAGTTTTCCTCTGGGTTTTTTTGGGGTTTTGTGTTTGGTTTTGTGGTTGTTTTTTTTTGGGGGGGGAAGGGCAGGTGGGGGAAAGTTGCCTGAGAAACAGATCTACAAGATGGAATGCCTCTCTGCAGTGCCAGCTCATGGGAAGGTGGTGGTCAGGTCATTTGGTGCTCCTGACCAGACCCTGCTGCTCACATTTCTTGGCATGTAACTATAGGAAATTAATCTCAATTCCCTTTCTCCTCAAAGCACTCTGTGGATCCCTGCAGGAGGGCTTAATTCCCTAATGATAGCAGGGAAACAGTAGTCCAGAACAGCAGTGCCTGATGTGATGCTGTAGCAGGAGCACAGTAGATAGGAGCCATGAGCTGAGTTCTTAACTCCTCTGCTACACAACAGCCAAGTATTGCCTCATACAGACTCACAAAATCATTAACATTGGAAAAGACCTCCAAGATCACCAAGTCCAACCATTGACCCAACACCACCATGCCCACAAAATCATGTCCCCAAGTGTCACATCTACATGTCTGAACACTTCCAGGGACAGTGACTCCACCACCTCCCTGGCAGCCTACTCCAATGCCTGACCACTCTTTCTGTAAATAATTTTCTTTTCTTAGTATCTAATCTAAATATCCTCTGGCACATTGAGGACATTTTCTCTCGTGCTATCCACTTGGGAGAAGAGACTAACACCCATCCCACTACAACATCCTTTCAGGTAGGTCTCCTCTCAGCCTCCTCCAGACTAAACACAAACCCAGCTCCCTCAGCTGCTCCTCATAAAACTTGTTCTGTAGACCTTTCACCAGCATTGTTGCCCTTCTCTGGACACAGTCCAGAAACTCATTGTCTTTCTTGTAGTGAGGGGTCCCAAACTCAGTGTATTCAATCTGTGGCCTCATGGGTGCCAAGTACAGGGGAAGGATGACTGTCCTACTCCTGCTGGCCACACTATTGCTGATATAGGCCAGGATGCTGTTTGCCCTCTTGGCCACCCGTGCACTTTGCTGGTTCATATCCAACTGTCACCCAGCACCTCCAGGTCCTTTTTCTGCCAGGCAGATTTCCAGCCAATCTGCCCCAAGCTTGTAGCATTGCATGGGTTCGTTGTGACCCAAGTGCAGGACCCAGCACTTGGCTTTGTTAAACCTCATACAACTGATCTTGGTTCATCAAGCCAGCCTGTCCAGATCCCTCTGCTGACTCCTTCTCCCTTCAGGCAGATCAGCGCTCCCATGGAGTTTGGTGTCATCTGCAAACATACCTAAAAGATAAATTTATCTCCCACTTACACCACCAGACATAGTCTGGGGATTTCTCCCAGGCTACCAGTGTCACATCAGGTTCCTTCAGCTCTTCCAGAAGCTGCTGGTGTGATTTGAGCTTGGGCAATGTTACTAGGGTGGGCAGAGGCCTGCTCTTGACCAGGCCAGGTTGCAAGTACCTGGGTGAGCATACTACTGAAATGAGATCTCCCTACCTGGCTGCCCAGCATGTCTCGACAAGACATCCCCAGTTCTCCCAGGACTAGTCAGGGTTGCACATCTCGTCCTTCTCCATCTTGAGGAATCAGCACAAGGCAATTCCCTGCTCCTCTCTCTCCCCATCCTCATTATCACTACCTGCACCCCTGGCTGTGGCTGAGTGCAGGTGCCTCCGGAGGCAGAGGCCTTGCTTTTAGCCCTGCTCAGGAAGTGGGACCCAGGCAGAGGCCGTGCTGCTTGCAAAGCCCACAACCAGCCCAGGTGGGGCTGCTCTAGCCCGGGGAAAGACACTTAATACCTAAGCATACACTTCCCTCTTATGGCCGTGCCTGATACAGCAGCCACTCAGGCCTGCAGCACCTTCCCCGGAGATGTGATTTTCCTGTGAATATTGACATTTCCCATCGTTGCCTCTTAGAATTGTCGAGCACAGGCATTTCTCTCCTGCACGTGGGGGACAAGCACAGGACCTTGTTGCCCTGCTTGGGTGATGCTGAGCACACCATGAGCAGGAAAGACAACTCAAGTGCTCAGTACATGTCCTGCCTGTGTCTCATGATCTGACAAAGTATACATCCCTGGTCCTGGGGCAGATTTCCTCTATAGTAGGGCCCAGCCTCTAGTATCTTTCCTCAGCTTAAGCATGGCTTCCACTTACTCTGATTTTGATGGACAAGTTTTTAACTATTTAATTATAGTTAAGGTTTTTGATCAATTTCCCTCACCCCACTGCACAGCAAAGCCTCTCACTTACATGCAAATAATATCCTTGCCAAAAGGAGAGGCTGCAGCCTTCTGTTTTCCTGTACTGACCTTCTTCTGTGGACTAAGCCTCAAATACCACCAATACCAGACTTAATTCAAGAGCTGCATAGCTCTTGAATCCCTTTACATCTGAACTATGGCCATCTTCCCCCAGCCAAGAAGTCAGTTCAGTTCACTGACCTGAAGGAAAACTAGTCAATTTTCCACGGGATAATTTTCTATCAGATCTGAGAGCTGAACTCATGCACTCTTCAGGTAGAAAGAAGAGAGGCAGGAGAATGAGTACCTGCAAAACTGTGTTTGGTACCTGAAAGGGGACAAACTGCTCCTTCTTTCTCCAAGCTAAGGGTTGGTCACTGCTCAGGTGCCATAGTACTGTCCTCACCATCTCTCTCCTCTACAATGTGCTGTCTTCTCATGGGCCAACTTTGTAATAGCATCAGTAAGGTCTGAAACAAAAACTATCAAAGACACATGTTCAAGGGAAGACTGTTTATAGTCATGTTCTTCACACAGGACCAGGTGAATGAGAAGGAATGTGTCCAGGCTCCAGCAGTACCAGTAATTTTGTCAGAAGCAGTAGTTGTGACCCTTCTTGAAGGGACCCACAGCAGTCTGTTCATGCTTTGCTGAGCTCAGTGCCCTAGTGTTCTCTGAGCACTCTGCAGCCATAGGCCCAGATCCTCAAAAGTATTTAAGCACCTAAAAAGAAGTTAGGAATTAAAATACCATGGGGCTGTGGGTCCTAATGAGGATGCAGTTATAGTGGTATTCAGGGTTTTTGCTGATACAGCTGATAGTGCTTAGAAAAGTTCTGCTCAAAAAAAAAGTCCTATTCTGCTGACATAAGCTGCCTGCACACAAGGAGGGGTTCACTGCTACAACTCTGCTGCTACAGCGATACTGCACGCATTTACATGTAAATTAGGGCTTTGTTTACACGCACAGATGCAGCCTTTCACTTCAGCCTGGATCGGGAGGGAAGAGAGAGGGTAATGGTCTCACTACTCGAATTTTATGGACTGAAAAAGCAAGGCACAAACAAAATGAAGTAACTGTCTCAATATAACCCAATATTGGTGGCAGAAAAGGCAGAGACTACAATCATAGATTACAGCCACAGGATTTCAGTGCTAGAGACAGGGAGACAAATTAGTGAATTATTAAGTACAAGCCTTGTCATGTCAACTATGGAAGGTCAAATCTCCGATGTGTTTTGAGATGGGGGGGGGGGCTGTCAAGTAATGAATGCACTAGAGAGCCCTGAAGCTAGAGGATTGAGGCCTGTTTAGATGCACAAAGCATTGTCAGGAAGTATTTGAACCCGAGACCTGAAGAGTTTATGCTATGCATTGCAGAGTTTTACAGGTTATTTCCAGAATAATAGTATTCTCTGAGCCAGTAAAACAGAAGCTGTGGTGAGCCTGGAACTGTAGTATTCACAGCAGAAAGTGTTAAGGACAGGGAGGGACTTCCCTGGCGCAGAAACACAACTCTTAGCTGAATTTAAGCCAACCAACTCTATTGCTTAGAAAGATGTACCTGTCTACACCTTGCCTCCATCAGATGGAAGCAATCTGCTGTGGGCATTCATGCTTTACTTACTTATCAAGATATGCTGAGGACAAACAATGGTCATTCCTACACCAGACTAGGAAACCTTCCAAGTATCACTCCCTCGTATGAGCTACACCAACGCCTCTCCAGCTTTCCATGAATTTTACCTAGGGGCTTGACAAATTCTCCTGGGGCATACTCATAGCTATCTGGCTCTTTAAGAGCTATGAGGTCCCCAAGACCTCCACACTGCTGCTAAATCTTGTCCTATGCTTCAGGCAGTGATTCTGCCTTTCAGCACCCAAGGTTCACTGCTTCCTTGAACTCCTTTCCCAGCACAATCCACGCAATTTCAGTGCTAGGTTGCTGTAACTGTGAAAGAAAAACAGGGAGCAGAGACCATGCGCACCTCACAGCGCTGGTCCGCCCAAACTGCAGCCTTTGCAATCATGTCTTTAGCGCTCATTTCTGCTTACTTCAACCTGCACTGGAAACTGAAGATGAAAGGTATGTGAAAACTGTGGACTCTCAGAGCAGCCTGCCTGCTGTTAACTGCCTCACATGCAATGGCTGAGGTATTGCTTATTTTGTGCTGCAAATATAAAAGGCAAAGGCTTAGGTTATTTTGGACTACAGCTACTTTGAAATCTTCCATCAAGACTCTTTACATATCTGACATCATTCACATACCCAGTGTTTCCTCAATTGCCAACTCCCTCCTTTCCTGAAATTCTTCCCCTCAGTTACATCTCAGTGACAAGCCCTGGTTATTTCTCACCAGTGCACAAGCCCCTGTTCCCTCTGCTTGGGATGTTAGAACTGAAATTTTTCCTGCTACACTTTTGTTCTAGTTTACTCAATTGGTCCTTCTTGAGCTTGCCCTTCTGCTGTCTCCAAGCTTCACAACTCCACTCTGTGATCCCCAAACCTACAGATGGTTAGAAGCAGTACAGCTCTCTGTTGATAAAAAGCTTGCTGCACAGCAATCCCTGGCTGTCTGACCTGTCCACTCTTCCTTTTGCCTCATTAGATCTTTGGATACACTCCTTTGCTTCATTCAGCTGGCTGAGTAATACTGTTTGCTTTGCAGCTCACAGGAACAGCAGCCATGCGACCTAAAAGGAAACTCAGAACTGAAATTCCCTGGTCTAAGTTTGTTTGGCTTCACAAGCTGCAGCCACCTATGCACACAGGTATCTCATGTGTCACACCATCAGTGCTGCATCAGAGCTACCTAGCTGTGACTCCAGCTCTGCAGAATGCACTCTGCAGGCAGCTGCTGTGCCCTGGGATGGTACCCCCATGCTAGGACTTACCTACACTTCTGTCTTGAACTCTTCTGTCACTGCAGCCACAGGGTGAGCATGATTTTTCCTGTCACCAGTGCTGTGCCAAAAGGGGTCAGCTGCCTCTCAAACACCAGGTTTTGCTGGCTACATGCTGAGGGAAACTTGGTTGCTGGGTGATGAAATCACATACGTGAGACTGCCTGGTCCTGCATGAGTTAACTAGTGGATCCCTTAATCTCTTTTTCTTCCTGAGTTTCCTAAACCAAAATTGAAAACATTGCATTGTAGAGGTTTAAGGACAGATGAAGTAACCACTCTGCAGGTGCCCACATGTGAAAGGGGTTTGGGCTCTATTTGAACAGGTAACACAACAGTGAGATCCAGTGCCTGGCAGGCGAGGCAGCTGATCCTTGCTAGAAACAAGACATTAGCAGATAAAACTCCCCCATACACACATGGGCAGGGAGCAGAGGGTGTTGCCCCATACATGCCCTGGGAGTGTAGACTGGTGGACCATCTGCACATGGCACAATCTGGTCAGTGTAACTCAATCTGCTCTGCTTAAAGGTAGCCAGGAAGAAAACACCCATAGCCAACTATGGCAACAGAGGGGGGGAAAAATATATATATAAAAAAAATAAATCTACAGTTTGTGGTCCTCTGGTACACTTCTCTCTAGCTCATTGTCTTTTTTCATTATAGTATTTGTTCATTTCCTCATAATTATTTTAACTCTGCAGAAGCCCCCTCCTTCGTATGCAGAGAAAGCTCAACAGCAGGAGAGGTCCCGGTACCTCTTCCCGCCAGTACTCCTAACTGCACCTACTTCAGCAAGTCCACTTGCACAAGCAACCAAATGCTGAGCAGGGACATCTGCTGCTTCGATCACTAGGTCCTTCCTAGCAACACCAGTCTACCTCATGCTCCCATCCTCCAACACGAGGAGGGACATGACCCATCCCATCTCAGCTGACAGCACACCGAAACCAGGTGAAGGAAGAACGCTTAGACAAGACCATACCTGCTTCAGTGGCACTCAAGATATGGGAGTGGCCACAGAGAGCAAAAATAGGAACAAAGTCTCACGCCCAGCCTGTGTGCATTACCCCATAGCCTGTTTGTTCCCCTCACTACAAAAAGCCCTCTGATCCAAAAATGACACAGAGATGAGGAATATCAGACACATACTGCTGCCTAGAAACAGGCTGAAACCAGGCCATGAAGCTCTCCCAAGTCTTCTTGAGGGAAGGAAAATTACTGTCTTTCACAGAAGCTAATGTATTTTTGTTACATGACTCCATGTTCCTATTGAATGAGCAATGAAACCCACAACAGAGGCTCCAAGATGTGACTATAATACTGAAAAATAACTGTCAGTAGTAGCAAATGAGAAAGGAAAGGCTGAGACCATCTCCTCAAATTCATCTGCTTAAACCTGTTAACTTTCCAGTGTGTTAACCGAGATCTGTGCTACTTCAGGTTGCACTCCAGGAAACACCACAGCCCTTCCCTCTCAATTACACTGGAGAAATCAAAGGTCATCCTCTTACATCTCTTCAATATGTCATTAAACACGTTAAACTGTTTCCTCTCTACAGATTAACACTCCTGCAACATGGAAACCTCTGGATGCCTTCCTCTTCCCACTCCCTCACCAAAACATAGACAAGTTGTTTAACAGTGCACAAATACAGATGCTTTGTGGTTGGCAGAGCATCTTTCCTCTGGTGTTGTCGTGATGTAACCCAAACTAAGGTTGGTAATAGCTACCCCCGAGCTAAATACAGTGTTTAGTTTACCTGGCTTCTGAATAAAGTATGTCCTTTCAAACTCTCAGAAAACACTCAAATTTATACCCAAACATACCATGATTTTTAAACACAGCCGCAGGCAGAGTTAACGGACTGGCAACTCAGCAAAGCCGCCAGGCATACGCCTACCTTTAAGCCCCAATTTAAATCCTATTGACTTAAGTTCTGCCAGGAGCTTGTCAACAGCGTTTCCTTTCAGGCCCTTCATTACTTTAAGGAGTAGAGCCAAGATTCACCTCTCCCAGCTCGATCCCACGCTGGAAAGGGCATTACAGTAATTAAGTCTGACCTCCCAAAAAGCCTCCTGGGTTTCACCCAGGAGGTCTCCTGTCAGACTTGCAACGGGTTACTTTAGCTTTCCCACTGCCCATCACGACACAGCCCAAAGCCTGCGTGTCCTGAGGCCACGCCCAGAGTCTCAAAGGAACTGCTTCACTCTACCAGCTCCCTCAATTCAGAGCAGCGAGGGCAGGCGAGGAGCTCCCCGGCTGCCGCATCATACCCTGGCCCTCTCCTCGGGGACTCCCGAGGGTAGCGGCGCCGCGGGTAACGAGGTGGCACCAGCCTGCGCACTCGGCGGCGCTGTCCCCTTGGCGTCAACGAAAGCGTTTACAGACCCACCGGGTGCCTTCCGGAAGCCAGGGCAGCCTCACACATTCGGCTTCCCCGCGCACCTCCTACAGGGCCGCAGCCATGGCCCAGGCGGTGCACTCATAGCTGCGCTGCTCAGCCAGCCGACCAAGCGCCTATCCTAACCGGACCAGAGCTACCGCGCTTCCCTGAAGGCGCTTTAGCTCGCCTCAGCCTCATCCCCCGTCCCGTCAGTCCGCTCCGACGTCCCCCATTGGCTGCCGTCTCAGCTACCGCCCGGCTCCTCCCTCCTGCCATTGGAGGGATGCCGCTGTTCGCTCGTGCCCCTCCTTCCACTTCGCTCCATGATTGGTTAGCTCATCTTCCTCCTTCGTTCCCGGTTCCATCTCTGCCAAATGATTGGATAACTTTTACCTTTTGGCTCCCTCTCCCTCCCTTGTAATTGGGCAAGCGCCTTCCTTCACCTCACTTTCCTCCCATCTGATTGCCATGCGGGGCTCTCATTGGGTGCCGTCTCCTCGATGCCGTTCCCCTTCCCAGCCTCTGCCGCCAGTCTCGCACGCGCTCTGTTGCGTCGTTGCGGAGGCCGTCCCCGCGTGTGACGCCTCCGCCGACGATTGGAGGAAGCAGCGGCTCGCGCTTCCGGTGCGGCGCGGCCGGGCGGGGGCAGGGGAGCGGGCGCAGCGGAGCGGAGACGGTGGGATGGAAGGACCTGAGCGAGCTGCGGCGGCGCTGGGTGCCCAGCCTCGCGCCAATGGCTGCAGTGGCGCGGCCCATGGAGCGCTCCGCAATGGCTACGTGCGCGGGCTTCCTGCGCCCGACACCCAGGTGTGCGCGGCGGGCGCCCTCCGCCGCCCGGGCGGGGCCGGCACCGGGGCGCGGGATGGGCTGGGGAGGCGGGGGAGCTTGTAGCCACCCCTCACGCCGCGGCTGCGGCGGAAGGTGGGCTACTGGCAGCCATCGAGGTGGCTATTGAGGAGTTCGGCAAAACTTCGGTGGCCAGTGGGGTTCGGATTTTTGCCTCCTGGCCCTCGCCTGAGGGATCTGGGAGGGTAGCGCCTTGGTCACGGGCCTGCTTCGGGGGGCTGCGCCGGGCGGATGATTGTTGGCTAGACTGGTAACTTCAGGTGGAACAACTGGCCCTCAAGTCACTGCTATACCTTTACTGCAAGGCTTTTGTCACCAGCAGAGATTTAAACTTAAACCTTTCATAGAATAAGTCTGTGCTTGAGAAGAAAGGATATTTGCACTGCTCTTTTTTTATTGTTACAGGTGTGATGCACAAGACTGGGGGTTCAGTGGGCATGTGTAGGGACTTACACAGAAGAGTTAAAGGGTTGATGCAGAACTTCACATTTAGCTGTATTAACACCCTGTGATGTGAGTGTATCTGTAATTCAGGCTTCTAGTTTCTCTGAAAGAAAGTAAACCTTTGTGTAAGTGTGTAAGGGACGTCATGGTTCTTGTGAAGGCAATCCCAACGAGATGGAAAAGGTCGTTTCCTTGGGCACCTAAAGCTGCTTGAGAAAACCTACCTCCCACTGTCATCCCTCCTGTTACTCCATGCTTTTATCCCACTGCTGCTCCGTCTGTTTTTCCTGTAGGCTCGTGTAGTCACTAGGTGAAACAGATTGAAGGCTCATGCAGGATAAAACGAAGCTTTTCTTTCTTTTCTTTTTCTTTTCACTCAGGAGGAAAAAAAAAAAACAACAAACAAACCAAAATCAAAAGCAAACAACAAAACTTTAACCCGGGGCACTTGCTGTGTTCCTTTCACTGGGTGGATGCTCACAGTTTTTCCCTGCCAGCTGGAAGGTGACAGCACAGTATTGGGAGTGAACAGTACCTTCATTTGGTGGCACTGTCAGCTTATACTGGTTTAGGGGGCTCTGGCACCTTTAAAATCATAGGTGTAAATATTTGCTCTAAGGCCGAGTGTGGTGATGATGAGGGCCCTTCTGTGAGTGTGGGGTTTGTTATTATTATTTTGCCCCTTTGTGCTTTTTTAAAAGAAGGCCTGACTTAAATTACATTCTTCTGAGCAGAGAAGTGAGGTATGGAAGCCTTTTTTTCTGGGGATTTTGTTCAGCTGTGTATCTGGAAAACATGGGAGGTGCAATATGTCAGTGGATAAACCATCAGTGTCAAACTGAGGAAGCTTAAAAATGTTCCTGCTTTACGAGACATTCTGTTCAGTTAGTAGCTTACACATAGAATCATAGAATCAATAAGGTTGGAAGAGACCTCAAAGATCATCAAGTCCAACCTGTCACCCAAGACCTCATGACTACTAAACCATGGCACCAAGTGCCACATCCAGTCCCCTCTTGAACACCTCCAGGGATGGTGGCTCCACCACCTCCTTGGGCAGCACATTCCAATGGCTAACAACTCTCTCTCTAAAGAACTTTCTTCTCACCTTGAGCCACATGATACTACACTCAAATATGTCTTGGACACCTCAGGTGTTTGAATAACTGTTTCTAAAGGGGAGGAAGACTCGTGGCAGAAGTGGTCATGAGAAATCTTAGCAAAGAATCAAAAGTGTATTGACAATGTCAAAGAATGTAAGAAGAATGTAAGGAAGTTTTACTTTTTTTCATGGCAACTGCTCGCTTGTCCTGCAGAAATGTATAATTAAGAACCTTGCATTCTTTTCTTTTATATGGGTCAGATTGCTACCTTTCAAAATAAGGAACTAAATATCAGAACTTGACTGGAATAAGTGTCTGTTCAGGGGTAGAATAGAATAGAATAGACCAGGTTGGAAGAGACCTTCAAGATCATCATATCCAACCTATCATCCAATACCACCTAATCCAACTAAACCATGCAACCAAGCACCCTGTCAAGTCTCCACATGTATAGATTTCTCAAACAGCATCAGTGATGGGAGGTTAGAGCTGATGTATCACAAACTTGGCTACTTGAGTAGCCCTCTGTCTTTTGAATTTTGGTTGTTGAGCCTTTACACAGGAGAAGGGAAACATTAATGCTTACTGTGTGTTGAATGTATTTGTCTGGGCATGTATGTTATATCATACCAATACAATACTTCAAGTGAAGAGGTCTGTGGAATGCAAAATAGTTAAGTACCAGAAAGGAAGCTGCTTACACAAACTTAGTTTAAAAAAATGTGAAAAATAAGGATGAAGCGGGGGGGGGGGAGGGTGGTGGAAATGGTGCTTTTGCAAAAAAGCTTATGACAGGGTGCTTGAAGAGACCTGACAACATCTAAATAAAATGAATATATTGATGGGAAGAGGAAGGAAAGCCATTGGTATAAAGATCTGTTTCAGTTGCTGACAGTTTATCTGGAAAAGCCTGGAGCTTGTGAGAGGAGAGCTTAGATGAAAAGTAGTACATCACTGTGCCCTCCTGTAGGGCTTGATTATGCAGGAAAGCTTTCCCCATTTTATTGATGTGAAAAAAGGAGTCTGCCTTTATTTAGGGCATCTCTGTAGTGGTTGTCTGAGTAAGTTTTGGGGTCTTCTGGTTGGTTTGGTTTTGTTGTCCTTTCTTTAACCCTCACCAAAAAAACCACAGATTCAAGGCGTTATTATCCTTAGGATGCACATTTCAGTCTTTCCTTACAACTTCCTGCACAGAGATAGACAGGTATTTAACATAGTGGGGGCTTTTTACCTTTACTCTAGCATGAGCAAAAGAGGGTGACATTGTTCACCTTAATTTTTAAACACATTATATTAGTCTTCTGTTGGGATCTGAGCTGGTAATCCTTCCTCTTGGGAAGAGGAGAGAGAAAATTGCTGCCTACTAGGACCGTACGGTGACTGACTTTGGCTACCTTGGAGATCAAATGATTACTTTCCTAGCAACCAGTAATATTAAAGTTAGAGTTTCCCTGATGTTTCTAGAAGATCTTCAAATGCCATACCCTAGCAATCTCCAGATATCTTGCTGCATTCATGCTTTGGTAAACATGATCTCGCACTACTTCCTCAGGAAGACAAGGAGTAGCTTGGCTGCATAGAGTGGGAGGACTGTGGGATTTGCATGCCTTTAAAACTGTTACAAGTCTTGAATTCTCTCTCCACAGCTATTAAAATGGGCAGCATAGATACTGTTTTTTTCTGAAAGCTTTGGTATGTGCATGTTAAAGAAACAGCTTGTGTAGTCCTGCAATTTGTATTTGGGGTTTTGTGTTTTAGAGAATAATCATACTGCTTATAGCCTCATATCATAAGATGCTTCAGGATACAGGGGAACAATGTCTTCATTTCATAGATGCTGTTGTTGCTGGAGTTCAGGTTAGTGTAACCTCTTAGGGAGAGCACACCTAAGAAGAGGAGAGAAAGAAATACTGCAAGTTTTTCTTGTTCCAGTGAACTAGTGATAGCAGTGATGCGAATGACCCCTGCTTTCATATGGTTAGGTTAAGATAAAGATGCTAAATAACTGCCCTGTCCACTAGTGTAAAAAGGAATTTTAGTACAGAATTGTGTGGGCTTGCTTTTACATCTGTGTAAAATGAAAATTCAAATATTTCTGCTAAAAAAGAAAAAAAAATTGATCCTGAAGAACTGAATCTCATGAATGTACTCAGGAAGAAGTGATCATTGCCCCTCACTCAGCATTGGTGAGACTGCAGCTTGAGTACCGTGTCCAGTACTGAGCTCCCCAGAAAGTTGCTGATAGAGCCATGTGAATGTCTGAATCCAGTGGAGGGCTCCCAAGAAGCAGAGGAGGCTGGAATGCATCACTCTGATGTGTTCTGCTTAGAGCAATGCAGTCCTTTCTAGCTGTAGCTAGATGCTGCTGCTCGGTAACTGTTGCAGTGCTGGTTTATGTGATTAGTTTCCCCAAGAGCTTGGCCAAACACAGGCATTACCTACCTGTGGCTGAGTCAGAATGCCATCTTTTTACTGCCTTTTGTAAACAGCTGTGTGGTGCACTCTTGATTTTTCTCTTGCAGTAGTTTCTTGCTAAGATGGTGCTCTTCTGTGTGCACACAGTCTTGGACAGTACAGGAAGGAGTAGGTGAATATCTGTTTGTTTTGAGCCATGCATTTAGCTTAGGTGAGTCCTGGGCTTTCTTTGTCCTCTCCATTTAGATACACAAGTACATGCTAGTTCAAAGGTCATGGCTCACTGGCTCACTTTATCACATGACTTGTTGAAACCATAAAAGTCTTAATCTTGTCCCCTTCCTTTTTCTACTTTGTTTTTCCTCCCCAGGAAAGGAAATTAATTACTAAGCTGTAGGCACTTTCTTGGTGTCTGTAACTGCTCTTGCAGCTCTTTGGCAGCAAGCTTGGAGCTTGCAGCGTGTATGCCTTCATTGGAAGGCTCGTGTGGGTTCATAAGGCTTTCTTGGAAAAACAAATAGGCTCATATCTAAAATGTGGCTACAAATGTCTCTTGTATAGGTATATTTATAGTCATAGTACTCCTCCTGAAAAGTCTGTGGGATTGCATTCTGAGTACTTCTTTAGTTCAGCTGAGATAACATAGAAGCTTCTCAGCTTGTATGGTAGCTGATGTAGGAGTTTAAGGACGTATAAGCATGCCGGTAGGAGAACACTGGGAGAGTAAATTGATTGGAGTGCTATTGAATCAATACCAGTATTCCCAAAAGGGTGTTTCTCAGTGAAATAATAGGGTTTAATCATAAGGAATAACTTACTTAGTTTTAGCATTTATTATAATCGGAGGCACCTCAAAGAAGCTGGAAGAAAATGAGTGTGTGTTTATTCTGATTGAAATGGTCGATAGGTTTGGGTTTGTTGAGTTTGTTTGGGTTTATTATTCTTTTTTTCAGTAGGTATTTTTTTGGTATTAGTTAAACTTAGATCCATACCCTTAGGATGTAGCCTTTAATTTCTTCCAGATGAATTTCATGTTACTTATCATAGTGTCAGTCAGGGTTGGAAGGGACCACAAAGATCATCTAGTTCCAACCCCCCTGCCATGGGCAGGGACATCCTACACTAGATCAGGCTGGCCAGAGCCTCATCCAGCCTGGCCTTAAACACCTCCAGGGATGGGGCCCCAACCACCTCCCTGGACAACCCATTCCAGGGCTTCACCACTCTCATGGTGAAGAACTTCCTGCTCACATCCAGCCTGAATCTCCCCACCTCCAGCTTCATTCCATTGCCCCTAGTCCTATCACTACCTGACATCCTGAAAAGTCCCTCCCCAGCCTTCTTGTAGGGCCCCTTCAGATACTGGAACTGGCCACAATTAGGTCACCTTGGAGCTTTCTCTTCTCCAGACTGAACAGCCCCAACTCCTTCAGTTTGTCCTCATAGGAGAGGTGCTCCAGCCCTCTGATCATCCTCCTGGACCTGTGATCTCTGTTTATTAGCTGCTAGGTAGCTTGTGAAGTAGTCACTGTCAGTTTTCTGTGCTTATCCAGCAACTGGCTACTAATAGCCAGCTATAGGCAGCAGGTACATTGTGTGTTTGCTCCTGAGTAGCTGCTGTTCACAGCATAGTTTGTCAGCGTGGGGACACAAAATTCAATTTTAATCTTATCAAGCTGTGGCACTAGTAATTGCAGCTTTAGTGCACAATCTTTCTCAGATCTGGATGCAATAAAATTCTATGGTTGCATGAATTGGAACCATAGTATTGCAGGGTTTTCTCATGGGTTTTTCTCTGCAGTATTGGCTTACCAAGTCGCTTGATTGTCATGGTGGTGCTGCCCCTCTTCTCTCCCCAAAAGCTGCTGGTTCTTGTTTGCTGAGATGTATTGAATGAGTTTGTAGAGTGGTGATGCAAAGATTATTAAGGTCTAATAAACAACCTTCTGCAAGCTATTATATTTCCAACCTGAATCATTTCAGTGTTGGAGGGGTGCTGTGCTGAAAATGATTAGCTTTAGTTGTGCAAGCCAAACGAGAGTGAGTGGGGCGGAGGGAGTTCCTTTGGCTGGCAGTGTTCCTGAAGAAACAATGTATGAACCTATGGCCTGTATTAAAGCTTCAAACTGCCATCATTAAAGCTTCAAACTGCCATCATCTGCCATCATCATGTGGTAAGCAAGTGTTCCTACACCTGTTCCAAAGCATGGTCATTTTCTAGTTTAAGCCACCACTGTACACTGTGTTTTTAAAGATTAACTTCAATATTAAACCTGGCCTCAAAGCACTGCAGGTTAGTTCCTTGCATTTGGGGCAAGGGTTGCTGCTAAAAGACAAGTTCTTATCTATGACTTTGCTGTTTTGTTTCCACACTTGCACCAGTTCTAAAGTTTCTGCAACTATAGTGGCCAAACTGAGGATGTGCTCTGGTTAAAACTTTGTTCTGGATGTCCCTGTTGGCAAGAGGGAAGAAGTACAGATCAGTAGCAGAAGGAAGGTGCTGGTGCAATTTATACTATACAATGACTGCATTGCTGTAGCATAGTTGTGTCCTAAGAGCAGAATTTTGCTTCTAAAAATTACTTTCAAAATCTTAATGCCAGACTTCCAACTGAGGCTTTCTGCAGCACCTGAGATAATCAGGTATTGCTTTTCAAGTAATGCAGCATCTGATGAAGCCAAGTGTCTGTGTCTTTATTGATTCATCTAGTTGATACAGAGGTTAGTACAACTCTGTCTCCCTTCCCCATACAATAGTATAAATGTCATAGGTAAACAACTGGTTTTATTCTGTCTGCTGGCCCCCACTCATTAATTATCTGCTGTTGTCCTTTTTTGATGCATTTGGGTTCAGCCTTTTTGCTGGGTGCTGATGTTTCTTTGATTAGAGTGTATTTTTTTTAATACATTTCTTATTATATCTGACTATAACATGCAATTTGAGTACAGTCCAGAGAAATCTGGGCAATGTCCTAGAAGCATCCTTTTTTTTAGCCCTCTTTTCAGTGTGATGTTATTAATAAAGGCAGTTATTGAAAGTTATTACCTTGGTTTCCTTCTTGTGCACATCTGGCATATTTGGATACCAGAAAGGTATCCAATCTTAATCCATTTAGAGGCTGTAATTTTCCTAGGACTAGGGGTACTAGCAAAAATAAATTTGTTCTGCAAGGAGTTGGACTTGGCTACAGGTAAAGGATTTATGTCTTGGAGAATGTTTTTTCACACATCATATTATGTGGTAGCTGTTCTATAACTTTTAGGAATACAGGTAGCAATTTGCATCTACTAGCTGAGTTTCTGTGCTTTGATACATTGACTTTTGAGATTTGATCCTTTAACTTTGTTCTCTGAACAGGTGGTCTAGTTAAAACCATGATGTTGTTTTTTTTCCCTAGAGTTATGTTGAGTGAGCCCTGTCAAGTTTTTCTGTAGTAGTCACCAACGTTACGTATTACAGTAGTCATACTTCAGGTGGGCTTGCACATGCATTACACATCTAGGCAATCTCTTTGTCTCCAGGAGAGGGTATGCAAGTAGCAAGATGGCTTTCAGGGTGGGTTTTATGCAGAAAGCCTTGCTTTGTTCTGCGTGCTGACGTACACGTAATGTTGGGACTGCGTATACAATGACTTTTTTGTCTGTGGTATCATGTCCACTCATGGATGAGCACAGTGTTTACGTCAGCATCTTTAGGCTAAGGGCTATGGAGACACATAGATTATGTTTGTTTTGTTACAGGAATACACAGTTCCAAAGTTGAGTCTCACTCTGATATTTTCCACTTGCTTTCCAAGTCTCATAATTCCGGAAAGACATTGTTTAGATGAATGAAACTTCATTTCCATTTTGGTTGGATGCCTGGGAAGCGTCAGTGTTCTGTTATTTGTGCTTACCTAGCTCTTGGTGAAGGGGGAGGGCAGACTTCATCTCGGTTGGCCTGGACATAAGCAATGTTCTCTATGTAGCTTCACAAGCTAAAGAATTTTGAGACCTTAGAGTAAACTGTACTAAGTTGGTAAACATGACTTTGGTTGTATCAACAACTTAGCAACCTCATGTATGGAAATTGACTATCAACAATGGCTGAACCTAGCTGAAAGTACGCTGAACTGGGTAGAGGGATGAAGACCTTACAGCTGGTCAGAGGGCCAGGGACTATGCTGAAATGCCTACCTGTCATTTCTTTAATGAATATCTCACAAATGCCTCTCTTAATTTTTAGATGAATCATATTGTGCACAATGGAGGGCTATACAAAAGGCCTTTCAATGAAGCTTTTGAAGAAACGCCGATGCTGGTTGCTGTGCTGACCTACGTAGGCTACGGTGTGCTCACTCTCTTTGGGTATCTGCGAGATTTCATGCGGCAGTGGAAGATTGAGAAGTGTCAAAATGCAACAGAAAGAGAAGAACAAAAGGTAACCATTGGGAAAGAGTGGCCAGTGGGAAATGATGGGGCTGAGGCTGTAAATGAAGCATTTCTTTTGTGAGCGATGTTATTGAAAGTTTCCTGCTGTTTTCCTTGTCTTCTGAATGCCCCAAATATTTTGATAGCGCTGCTGTTTCATTAAACAAAATGTTTCTTTAGTTGTGGTGTTGTTTTGGTGGAGCAGTTCCTTCATCTAGTTCACTGCAAAACTGCATCAACAGTTACATCAACACGATGCCCTAGCTGCATAAACAAGGGTTTGGGGAAGATAGACCACTTACGCCAGCTGCTAAAGAAATGCTTATCAAAAGATCCGGTTTAGGTTTGAGAGCAGTTGGAGGCTTTCTCATGCTGCTCTAGTGGCTGTGTTTTTATTTGGAAGCATGCCATTAATTCTCTTTAGCCTAAACACTTGTTAAGAAAACCCTTGTGGATGAGAACCAGAGCACAAACTGAGCATCCAGAACAGTAGCAGGTTAGCAGGTGACTGGTTTGAGATAATGACTCTTGACTCACTGGCAGCAATTAGTAACAGTAAATTTGTAGTAAGACATACTCACCAAAGCATCTGTTACTAGGTGAAAAGTCTTGCCTGCTTCAGCAGTTAGTCTGGAATAGATAATCCTAATTTTGAATAATTGTAAAATATTTTGAGGCCTTTATTCCCCGCAGGAATTGGTTACTCTTAAGAAAGCTGAAGTTTGAAATTGCAGTTCACAAGCTATTTCCTGATGACTCCTAATGTGAGCCCTGTTAGCACAGTGTGAATACTAGTGAGCTTTGCTCCAAAGGTAAAGTCAGTTGTCCTACTTTTTCTGATCAGGCTTCTATGTTTCTCAACAGCTTTGGGGAGCCTGTTTGGTTTATCAAATGCTAAGCAGAGTTGTTTTCCACTTACTGGTTTCTGGTTCCCTGTTAAGCCACACAAACAGTTGGTTAGCAGAAAATAGTGTGGTGGGAAGGATGTTGCACTGAGGCAAACAAATAATCAGTGGTGAGAAGGAAAAATAGGAAAGTTTATTTGGAGGATTTTTTTGAGTAAAGTGCATGTCATGTGGTGGTAGATTAGGTAAGATGTAGTAAACTAACCAGTACCATAAATTACTTCACAAGGGCTTCTTTCAACATTGTGAGGTAGAGTTAGGCTGGCTCATAATAAGGTGCTTAATTCCAGAATAGAAACATTCTCATAGCAATTTGATGAGTAATAGGTATTTAATATTTGTTCAAAGTATAGGAGTTTAAATGTGCACTATTTCCAAAACTGACTTCTGGAATCTGGAAGTAAAAAAATTGGATTCCTTTTAACAGTTGCAATATCTGAATAAGGATTGGTGGCTAAATCTCAATTCAAACCCCAAAGTGTTCATTAATGTTGTTTAAGCTCCTCTGGTTTATGTCACCTGAGACTGCGACACCCTTGTATTTTTCTGTGTATAAATTAGAAGTGGATGCAGAAAGGAATATCCAAACAGTTGTAAAAATCTACCAAGACATTAGAATGAAGGTTTAAGTATTGGTCTATACTCATGGTACTTGAAGATTAGAAAGGGACAACTGAAGTGTTGGTGCAATTATTCTATACTGTGGTTATTTTCTGTTGCACAATTGTTGTGAAATGCTTATTCTGTTACTTAAATGTAAGGTGCAAGACTGCTTACATTAGTCCTTTTCTCTGGGAGCAGTCATGACTCTTACATGAGAGCGTACAAATGGAGGACCTCAGGCAGCAGGCCTAGTTTGGTGATACTCTATTGGTTAAGATCATCGCACAGGACGCTGGAGTACAGACTTTGTTAGCAGCTAATTATCCTAGTTCTGAGAGAAATTTAGCTTTGACCTTTTTTTCTAGGTTAATTCAGTACTGCATCTTTCCCTGAAAGACATTTGCTTAACAAGTGTACCTCCCAGACAGATGAATTTAATACCTTTTGAGTTTATATGTTGGTCAAGGCTTGCAGGAAAGAGATGGCACGTGTTCTGTGTTTGTTTGGTATATAGGATGTCTGTGGATGGAGCTAGTAAGAAGTGCCAGTGAATACTGCGTAAGAATGGAGAATAGGAAATCCTGTTTTAAATGGTGTTGAAGAAATCTCAGCCTAGTGGACTTCCCCTAATCAATCACGTTTCTAGTGCTTTGGCTGGAATAGCTGGGTTTGGTGTTGGACAAACAGAAAAGTGATCATGTGAGGTCTAGAACATACAGTACTTATCCTCACACTTTGCTGCTTTAAGCTTTGTTTGCCTGCAAATGAATTGATGAGAGCATGTTGCAGCACATCTAGTGTGGGAGCCAGGTTTTATTTCGGTGCTGGGGGAGTGAGGTGCTCAATGACTTGTTTGGAAACAATTTCTCCTGATTTTCAGATATTTGAATCTCTCTCAGTGCTGGCTGACAGCCCAATCGTCTTAGGGTGGGAGAATGCAGATACTAGTACACAGAAAAGGCTCAGAACTCACACTGTCTTGTTAATACATACTAACTGGAGGAGCCCTGTGGTAGACTCTGGCAGATTTGTGACCTGTGTAGAAAGCAGCAGTTTCATTGTTTAAGTTCTAAAGAGCTGACTGGATGATTATGATCTTACTTAGATCTCAAGCATCAAACAAAAGGAGTTAGGTTTAGCTTTTTGAAATCGTAATTGCCTAGGTGAAAAATCTCCAAAGCAAAGACAGTAGGAGTAGCTGTGTAGCTGGGCAGTGTGACAACCTGCCTTGTGAGCAAGACAAAATTACATACAGTGAGAAAAGGTTTCATAATGGTCTGAATAAACTTGTCCTGAAAGTTTTTCTCCATAGTATCAAGTGATAGAACAAGAGGAAATGGCCTGAAATTGTGCCAGGGGAGTTTTAGATTGGATTTTAGGAAGCATGGTCAGGCTTTGGAATAGGTCACCTAGGGAGGTGTTCAAGAAACATGTGGACATGGCACTTTGGGACCTGCTTTAATGGCCATGGTGGTGTTAGGTTGATGGTTGGGCTCGATGTTCTTACAGGTCGTCTCCAACCAAAACAGTTCTATGATTCAATGAATTGAAGTATGTGACTTTTCTGTGGTGTGTTTCTGAATGTGATCACAGTTAAAAGCATAATGTAAACTTAGGTCCAAAATGTAGTTATGAAAAACTAAGGCCAGAAAAATCCACCTTTGCTTTTTGTGTGTTATTGAGGGCAGTTTATTTCAGTAGAGCAAATCCTCTCCTCAGTTTGTCTCTTAATGTTGTAGTCCTAGTCTGTGCATCAAAACTGGAACCCAAAAGTGACCAAACTAGGTTAAAGAGCAGACTTCCCAATGGGTCTTTATTGGAACTGCCTCTTGACAGTGGGCGAATTCCTTGGAATTTATTACAGCCTTGCACTGAAGTTAATGATTCCAGGAAAACTTCAATATCCACTCATGGTTGGAACACAAAAGGGTGAAAATGAACAGACTTTACTAGTACTGATTTCCAGGAAATAGTCTGATGGGTCTTGGCTTTGTTTAAAATATACCTAGCTAGGCTTTTCCTGGAAACCAGGGTTGTGTGACACATCCTCTCCAAAGCATTATTAGTCTGGTTTAGACATGGGCAAGCGGCAGGATTAAGAGTTCTCAGTTACCCTGGCACCAGTTTGTGGATCCCAATTTCAATGTAATGTCTGGTCATACAATGTAGTTAAATCTGAAAAATGCTTGTGGGATTTTCTTGGCTAGATGAAAATCACTTTTACCTTTCTTTAGGTCTGATTTGCCTTGTTGATTACCTTGTATATTTTGTATGCAGGAACAACTCTGCAAATGGGGCTGGTAACAAGATCTGTTAGCATACCTCTTCATACTCAGTAGCTTGCCCAGTTGGAATATGTTGCTAATATCTGGGGTTTTCAAGCACTTGTTCACAGGAATCCAGCAGTAGTATTATCTCAGGGGCAGTAATCTGTTGTTTTAGCATCTGTATAGCTCGTCGGAGGCCTTCTAATTGTATAAAGGCTACCTACACTTATTGCTCCATTTTTCTCTTGACTCACTAGCAGTGAGATGGAACTAGTTGTTCTGCTTCCTTTTAGAAGCCTG